>NC_132782.1:134059410-134366196 GCF_048418805.1 Vulpes vulpes
GCTCTGGCCTGGCTAAGAGCAAATCAGAGGGGGCAGATCCATAACATGTAAGGGGGCAGGGTATGCGATTTTAGCAGCTTAGCACATTGATCTCTGTGAGATATGCCACTGCCATCAAGACCAAGCTGGTGGGTTGGAGGGCATGGATCTGCAATGGGCACAGGTAGGGAGATGTAATGGTAGCAAGGTTGCCTTGATCGTCAGGGTGAGGGCCTGCCATGCTGGGTATGAGGCAAGCCTGGCTGGAGGGGGCAGATCACATAAATACGAGGAGCAGGGTGTTGGTATGAGGCAGTTAGGGAGTGAGTGTTGGTGCCAAGATGCTTTGTGCAGGTGGCCATCAGTTTATGCTGCAGGGTGAGAGAGGGAAATGGTACTTCTTCTCAGAGAAATCTCCCACAGATCTATGTCCCTTTGGGAAATGCTCTGATTTTAGCAAATAACTCTCCTTCCTGTGTGCCCCAGGTGGTTTTCAAACTGCTGCTTCTATGCTGCATCTCTCTGGGCTGTTTGTTGTATTGTCTCTTTCAGGGTGGGGACTCAGTTTCCTCTCACCCTCCTAATTCTCCCAGAACTGAGTCCACTTATTTTTTAAAATCTTCTGGTTATAAGAACTCACAAAATTTGGGCCCTCTGGTTTTCAAAGACAAATATTATGGGGATGAGCACACATATGGCCAATAAAAACTTTAGTGAGATGACCAGTAATTCTAATTTGAGTTCACTTTTACTCCTGCTAATAGCAAAATAATTATTAGTTACTATGTGGGGCGCTTTAAATATATTAACTCATTAATTCTCATGACAAGGCTACAAAATTGGTTCTATTATTATTACTATTTTATAGATGAGAAAACTAAGTCAGAAAGAAGTTAGGTAAGTTACTCAAGGTTACAAAATCATAAAATGCAAAAATGCAATTTGAAAAGAGCTTGGTTCCAAACCTATGCTAATATGAACAATACTACACTATTTCTCTATGGTCACCATATCCTACTGAATAGCCTATGATTCCGTGGTTCTATTTTAAAAGATTCTTTGGTTGCCTCCTCCATCAAAAAAGAAAAAAAAAAAAAAAAGATCTGTTTTACTCTTTTACTTAGCACATGGTCATGCACCTAAAACGATATTTCCTATATTGCAGCCAGGAATGTCAGGTGTTTCAATTTTCACAAATAAAATATGAGTACACATGGAATATACCATATTCTGGCTTGGGCCATGAAATACTGAATAAGTATTCTGACATTCTCTTTTCCTGTCTCATGGTCTAGAGTCCAGATATGTGCCTCAGAAACCTTGAAAGTTTGGATAGTAACGTGAAATACTTTTTTAAACTTGTAAATATTGTATCTCAGAGTCTTGTTTTAAAGCAATATAGGTGTTACCTCCATTAGTGTAAAGACAAGCAAAATTAATAGAGATCTTTAAATTTCCTGTGGGAAATCTTAAAAGAGGAAGAGGTTAAGAAAGAAAGAGAAAGGAACCTCTGAACTGACATTTCAAATGTACAACGAACAATTCCTTTATTTTGGGGAGGGAACAGAAAAGGACAACTTAATCAAAAGTTACGATGATCTAAGATTTCAAGTGACTATCATTTCTATCAGTAATGCTCTTTTTTATTCACTTAGACTATAGGCACCACATAGACCCATGAGAAGAAGCTCCATATGTGTCAACAATAATGACACTTGCTATCTGATGTAAACTGAGCAATATGAATATGAATATTGTCCACAATGTTCAGAGGCAGATGTATATGTGTGAGCAGAGGGAGAGTAGTTGTTTAAATGTGGGGATCCAGTCTCCCAAAGAGCAGATATGAAAAATTTTAAGGAGAGTATTTGGTTGTTATCTTTGTTCATCTGTTTTCTGATTGTTTTATAAGAACATTGATTATTTATCAGATTGAATATTTAAAAAAGAACAAGCAAAACAATTGCAACTTTCTGACTAAAGGACTATCCAAGAAATCCCTCCTAAGAGATAAGGTGTTGAAATAATTGGAATACCTCCTTTATCATGTGTGGCATGGATGTTGAAGTCAGTGGGGAGAGGTGCATGAAGAAATGTTTGTGTGAAACTCTTCCAGGGTCAGATTTGGAGGGAAGATAGGCAAGCAGATGATCTTCAGTTTACTGAGGCCTGAGCAGGGAGAAAATGTGGATTTTTCAACCCCCTTTCAACCATAGACATTCTGCAGTCCAGTAACATCCACATAACTGTCCTAAGTAGTTCAGAACATCAAGTATTACTTTTATTTTTGACTCTGGTATTCTCCTCAGTTTCCCTGAGTATGTGATGATCACATCCAGGTTTAATTCTGTTTCAGGAAGAGCCTTGTGCCCCTATTGACTTTGTTGAACATAGCCTCAATACCAGTATTAGATTGTTTATCACAGGACTTACAAATAAAAGTAAAAAAAAAAAAAAGAACTTTTAAACAAAATTTTCATCTTTAATCCATACTTTGCTGGATCTTTTCTATTACTCATATATAATCAACAGTTGACCTAACTTTAGATGAACCTAAATCTAGCTGTTAAAATTTCTAAAAATCTTTGACGGTGAGGACTATCTTGCTCATATCTGAACCTCAGAGTTGAGAACAATATCTAAGCATAATAGGTGCCCATCAAATATCTGATGAGCAGTAGAATAAAGATAATACGTAGGGCTGGATGTCATAAAATGTGAGATGAACTGAATTCCTTGATGAGCTGTTTAAAAATGAAGATCTGCCTAGAAACAATTTAGTGGTTGTGGGGTGAATGACAGACACTGCAGAAATAACAGCATATCTTGGTTTATACTAGCATACGATAAACCTGCTATGTGATAATCAATATATAGTACACCATACTTCATTTATAAGGGGCTTATAGGATAAAAACATTTAAGTAAGAAAGTTAATTTCAAATAGGTTTTTGATCACCAAGTGTAGTGAGAGATAAAGAGACCTGTGTTTACCCCTGGATTCTGCATCTTATTATACAATTTTTGGCAAATCTGTCAGCCTCAGTTTACTCTATTTATCCACAAAGGAAGAATAAGTATCTTTAACCTTTAGGGTTCTTACAAAAGTCAAGAAGATCATGTGATTAAGACATCTAGACCAGGGCTGGACACAGTAAGGGATTCAATAAATATTAAGCAGCACTAGAATGCTATTATATGAGTAAATCTTTGGAGACAGGTAATACTCCATGAGTGACCACTAGCAAATAAGGCCATGATAAAGAAAGAGCTATGCCATCTGACAGTGCTAATCTTTGAATTGAGATGACATAGGGTGTCCCATCCCCCACTAGGTTCCACATGCAGGATGACCCTGTGTCAAGGGATGACTTGCGGTATAGTAGGCTCTTTAGAGACTTTTTTGACTTTTTTTTTTTTGGATTTATTGGAGCCTGGCTCCCATGTCTGGAGAAAAACAAAATTCAGCAGTGGTCAGTGAATTAGGAATCATTAAAGAATCTCTACAAGATTCTCAGCTATCTCACTGAGACATTAATTTGCGTTTTCTTCACTATGAATAAGAGTTCTTTTCATGTTTATTTGCTATTTTGTTTTCCTGTGATACCCCTGTAGATGTCTCTCTTGAGCAGTTTGTCTTTTTCACCTTGATTTGTAAGAATTTTTTATATGTGTTTTAGATATGAGTTTTTTATTGGTTAGGTGATTGAAAATGTCATTTATTCTGTGACTATCTTTTAATAATTTTAAGAATGTTTTCCATGAAGGACATACCTAGTTTTGATATAGTCTAACTTAATATTTTACTTTACGGAGGTGGTGGTAGGGTGTGTGTTTGTTCTGTAAGAATTATTTTTCTCAGATATCTAAGGTCACGGCTTTATTTATATATGTTTATATATAGATATATGTTTATATAGATAGTTATTTCCCCCATTCCTGTGATTAAATTGTATTGGGAAATTGTACCTACCTCTAAATATATATTTCAGACCCATATTTCATACCACCTGGAAATATCAATTCTCAGTGAGTTACAGTTCTAAAAGTAAAAGGTAAAATAATAAATATTTTAGAAAATAACCCAAGTAAGTAACACAATGACTCTGGATGACAGAAAAATTCTTACAGAACACACATATCACCACTATAATAATTACAAATAATAACATTTTTCTTTGATTATTTTTAATTTTTATACTGTTTTCCTCATTTAATGTGCACACTGAATTGGATAGACCATTCCATACTATGAAGTCACCTTTACTTTGAAAATGTCTTTATTTTGCCTTCTTTCTGGAAACATCTTTACTGGGTGGAGAATTCTGGTTGCACATTCTTTTTCATTCATACTTTAGACAGGTCATTCCACTTTCTTCCTACTTGCATAGATTCTAGGAAGAAGTCTTTTCACATTCCTATTTTTGGCCTTCTGTGGTCGTGCTTCTTTTTTCACTAGATGTCTTTAAGAGATTTTCTTTGAATAAGTGGATTTCATGGATTTGACTATAGTGTGTATAGGGGTGTTTTTTTTCTTGTTATTTATTCTGCACGGGGTTGGTTCTCTAAACCTCTGGATGTGTGGGTTTTTGTCCTTTATTAATTTTGGAAAAATTATATATCACTTTCTTATCCTGCTATACTTTTTGCTATTCTGATTACATGTATATTAAATATTTTGATATTGTTATATGGAAAGTCTTTTGGGTATCTTTAAAAGATAATCCTCCCTCCCACACACACTCCCTTCCAAATTTTTAAAAGGATCTATTTATTTATTTTTAGAGAGAGAAAGAGTGAGGGGGAGGGGCAGTGGGAGAGCGAAGCCTCAAGCAGACTGACAGCTGAGTGCAGAGCCCAGCAGGGGGCTTGATCTGAGAATCCTGAGGCCATGACCTGAGTCAAAATCCAGAATCAGCCACTTAACTGACTGAGCCACCCAGAAGCTCCTCTCCTCCAAATTTTAAAGTCTCCACACTTTATATGAACTCTCTAACACCAAAGAAATAGTAAAAAGGAAAACACTGAACCAGGAATAACTTTTTTGTCTTTATAAATGGGACCTAAAGAGGCTTTCGAGTGAGCCTGTTTAAACCGTTGAGACCTGAAACCTAAAGTCAAAAATCTGAAATATCTTTTAAATCATTTACATATTACTTGAGTGGACCAGCCTTGCCAAGTGTCACAAATGTATAAAGGAGGTACTTCTTGAAGTGTGGCCCAGTAATAGTGCACTTATATATGTCTTCACACCAAAACACATTTGGCGGTCCATGGAGGGGCCATACCAGCTGACTGTTGTGAGGGTGTTTTCCAGGTTGGATCTCTGGGACAAGAATGAGATGCTTTTTCACATCAGGCCCATTTATAAGTCACTGAACCACTGAAGTCAGGGCAGTGTCTATGAAAGGTGTCCCTGGAAGAAAGAGTGACTGGGTGCCTGGAGCTGGACTTCAGGGAGTGGTTGTAGCCATTATCAGTGATGTGGCACAAGGCTAAGTCTTACCTCATTTAAGGGTGGATGCATCCTAGGCACAATGGATTTGAAAAGACTAGAGAAGGGTTACAATGAACCAGTCAGAGCCTCTCCTCTCAGAAGGTGGCATGAGGGAAACTGGATTTTTATATATTCATATGTAATCCTAGCATTCTAGTATTTAGGAGGTCCTACCAAAGGCTCTGTCTTCCCTTAAATACTCATCCTACAAATAAAAAGTCTCTGAAATTTCAGTTTTGCTTTTCAGCTCTAAGTTCTACATACAGAAAGAACAAATTGGGGTACATCTCTCTAGTGATGTAATCTAACTCCAGCTTGTGAGGAAAGTCATGGATTTACATAGCCAATCCACCAAATAATTTCCATGCCTTACATTTTGTATAATTCTGAAAACCTAGCCCTTTATTCTATTTCTATACCTAGCAATATCCAAGGTGCTGTTAGTTTTGTTTTGTTTTTATTGTTTTGTCACAGCAGGTTTCTCTAATTCTAAAATTCCCCAAGCCTATAAATCTTATCCCTTAAAGGCCATTATTCCTTTGTACCTACATTTCTCTCAGTTGAAAAACTGCTCTCAACAGAATTCTAAAACTGAAACTGCTTCAACTTTGTACTTCTCTGAAAGAGCTGGCACAGCTGCAGCTTTTTGGTCTTCCACCAAGCTTTGTGTACAGGATATTAAAATGAGACTCCTCCTGTCTGAGAATTTCCACTAAACCTCAAAGTAGAGTATACTTAGTGCCAAATAAACGCACTTTCTAAAAAAAGATGCTAGATTATTTTTTCTGGAGTTAATAAATATGAAAAAACTTCATTTCAGTTAAACCAAGTCTCATTAACCTCCTTCTGTTTAAGAAATCATGTTAATAATTCTTCCTTTATCACTATTATATTTTTGTGACTTAGACTTATGGAATATGTGTTTTTCATATATTTTTTTCTTATAACAACTTCCCTGTATGTTGTTGAAAAATACATTTGGAATAATACTAAAAGTAAGTCAATGGTATACATTAAAATATAAAAATAACAATAAAATATTGATTAAAAGGTTAAAAGAACTAACTAGCCTTATATTCTTCATCTCTGGAGTCACAGTTTTATATTAGAGTATCATAGAACAAAATAAAAGCAAAAATGGGAGAGACAGACACACAGACACACATAGAGACAAGGAGCTTTTTTGATCCAGCTGGTGAAGAAGGACCCTTCCTTGGGGCTTGGGGCAGTACCCAACCCTCATCCTGCATCAATCTCGGTGCCAGAAGAACATGGTCACTGTACTTATCCCAGTGTGGGTTCAATTCTAGAAATCCCTCTGTTTAATTTTAGGTCCTGTAAAAAAGCTGTCTCTGATACTGCCACATACTTTTAGAGCTATGATGGAATTTTCAGCTTGAAATTCTAATTCTTACCAGTAAAATTGCAACCCAATTTTTTTTCTGTTCCCAATTCCTATTCCTATTGTTCCTGTTTCCTATAGACGGAAAACCCCTCATATTAGTGTTCTTAAAGCCATCTTTTCTAGCCTGCCACACGTGGAGTTTTTGCAGTTATGTCTTTCACATCATGTTTTGTTTGTTGTATTGGAGTATTCTTATTAACTAACCAACATGCTTCAATAACTATCATCTTAAAGATTCTCCCTGGACTCTACATCTCATTATGACTATCACCCCATATTTTGTTTTTACTCCTCTTCATGCAAAAATATATAGCCTCAATTTCCTTTCTCTACCTCTGTCTTCAATGAATTCCTCTCTAGTTTTAACCCAACACTTTACTGAATGCTCTTGTTATACTTACCAATGACGTCCATTTTCCCTGATTCAGTGTTTCTTTGCATCCATCTTACTCCCCTGCTTCTTCCTGCTCCTTGAAATTCTTTCCTTCCTTGCCTCACCACACTACACTGACTTTCTTCTATCTCTGTGGTTAGCTCATTCAGTCTTTCTACCAGACTCTGACTTTTCATCCAATCAACTGAATTGTAAGTCTCTCTAGGATGTGGCCCTGGGTTCTTTTCTCTCTTCCATTTATACCCTCTCAAAATGATCTCATCTAGTCTTTGGATGTTCCATGTCACTTTTATTCTGATACCTCTCGAATTGATATTTCTTGCCTAGATATCTCTTCTGAAATTCAGATGCATAGATCAAATAACCATCTGAATTTTTTTTTTGCTTTTTTGCAAGCTGTCCACTTAAAGTTATCATGTTCAAAAAATATAAAGTTATCATGTTCACAGTATAAGTCTTGATCACTCCTAAACTCAAATGAAATCAAGTAAAACAAGCAAAACAAAAGCATACTTCTTGCTTTCTCGTTCATCTTCTTCTCAGTATGTATCACCAACCTGAAGGTCGCAAGACTCAAAACTTACATTCCTCACTTAGTTTACCTCCTACATCCAGTTCATACATCAGTCCTCTTGTTACTCTTGCTTAATATATCTCGAAGCTGTCTCTTTCTCTCTGTTTTTATTCTACCATCCTGGACTGGGTCCCCTCCTCTTTTGCTTGAAATACTTTTATTTGTCCTGATATCCTTCTCACTTCCACTCTGACCCTCTCTAGTAAATTCCCTTCAAAACAACCATAGTGACCATTAATCTAGTTGCTTTTAATACCCTCCTTAAACCTGCATTATACTTACATAAGATCCATACTCCTCAAACGCACACTGTGACTCTTTCTTATTTCTCTAAATTAATCTTTTGTATTTTCTCCACCACGGTCATACCACAGCCACATCAGCCTCCTTTTTATCCTTGCAAATTGCAATCCCTTTCCGATCTCCAGGTCTTTGCATTCATGGTTCACTCTGCCTGCAATGCTTGCTGCTCCTTCACCCAGTTGCTCCTTTCTTTCAAGGCCTTACACAAATGTCAGTTTTCAAAGAGGTCTTCCCTGACCATTCTGTCTCATGTTGCCCCTCCACATAAACTTAACACAATATGAACATATTTATTTATATCTTTACTTATTTTTTTCTTCTATTAAAATTAAAGTCTGTAGAGGAAGAAATCCTACCTGATTCTTTGTTGCCAATTTCCAGCAACAAGGACAGAATGTGTAACATAGTAGGCACACAATAATTGCTTCTTTACCTGAATTTTTAAAAAAAGGCAAATCAGAATGTTTATCTATGAGCTCACTGGCTTTAGCTAGCTCTCATGAAAATTCTAGTTAGATCAAAGTACCTTAGTGTTGCAGAATACCTTATAGAATAGCATGTCCAGATCCTATAAAGTTAATAACTATGGTTTAATGTAAAGAGCATCTGATGCTGGGCATGTACAAATCATCATAAGAAAAACAGAGGTCACCTTACTGAGTTCCGTGGGAAAAAATGACAATACAGAAGCAGTATCAACCATCCTTCCATCTTTCCACACTTCTATCCTGGTTCTATGCAGGTACCTCAGAAATTCTCTTCCCGTCAAGCATAGAAAACATAAGGGGGAATGTTCCTCTTAGAAAATATTTTAACTTCTGCTGAGATCCCTTGAATTAGTTGATTCACAGCATCCTCAAAACAAGTAAGGAGTGAGATGCAGTCACAACCTTTTATGGAGGCTTCTAAAAGTATGTTTTGTTATGTTTTATTTTGTTTTACCCATTCTTTTCTCCCCATACTCCTTCCATTAAGACCAGATTTCACCTGCCTGGCATTAGCTCATTATACACTAGTAGTCTTAACACTTATCAGTTATATAATTCCAAAGAACAGGTTATTTCCCTCTGCTTTAGTCACTGCTGTATCTTTTGACCCTTGAACATATCCCCAGTGCCAGGAACATAATAAGTACTTAGTAAATAATTATTGAATAAATTATCTTGTTTATTCCTCAATTTTAAGGTCTTGACCTAATTTTAATGCCATCAGCTAGCTTAACTTCTTTAGGGAGTCATGAATGTTGAACAGTAAAAAATCAAATCAAAACTATAATGAGATATTCCCTCACACCTGTCAGAATGGCTAAAATAAAAAAAAAAAAAAAACACAAGAAACAGGTGTTGGTGAGGGTGTGGAGAAAAAGAAACCCCTGCGCACCACTGGTGGGAATGCAAGGTAGTGCAGCCACTGTGGAAAAAGTATGGAGGTTCCTCAAAAATTACCTGATGATCTAGTTATTCCACTACCAGGTATTTACTCAAAGAAAATGAAAACACTAATTTGAAAAGATGTATACACCCCTACGTTTACTGAAGCTATTTACAATAGCCAAGATATAGAAGCAACTCGAGCATCCATTGATAGATAAAGAAAACGTGGCATTTAAGGAACAAATGAATATTTTTTTAAATGTCTTAAAAACAAACAAACAAACAAACAAACAAAAAGCCCAGACTCTCAAATATAGAGGAAAAAATGTGGTTGCAAGAAGGGAGGTGGTAAAGCGGGTAAAATAGGTGAAGGAGATTGGGAGTACACTAATCATGATGAGCACTAGTAATGTATAGAACTGTTGAATCATTATATTCTACACTTGAAACTAATATAGCACTGTATGTTATTTATACTTGAATTAAAAAAGAAAATTTAAAAAATTCCTCTCCAGTGATACATCATTCATATGAGTTTAATTTGCCATTTGTATAAATATGTAAAAAGAAGTTCTGAGTTTAGAATACTTGAAAGATCGGAAATCCCCACTCATAAAAACCTTGAGCCGCCTTGTCCCAAGAGTGTGCTTACTGTAACTCTGTTTTCTCTCTTCCTCAGGTTAGAATCCCAAAGCTAAAAATTCCAACATACCCAGGGAGTATATCAAATGTTATATTTACCGCCTCCCCAAAACAGAATTGTTTTGTCTTTGACCAGCCAAAACACAGCCCTATGTGGGACTCGATCCCGGGACTCCAGGATCACACCCTGGGCTGAAGGCATGCGCCAAACTGCTGAGCCACCCAGGGATCCCCCATCCCAAGGATCCCAGATTTTTAAGTCTGTGCAGACATCATCCATGTTTCCCCACATTCCTCTGGCTGGTCAAAGGACAAAACAAAAAGGAAATTCTAGCCCATACTGAGGATATTCTGGAAAATCAACTGGATCCTGAATTCCAGAAACAATCAAATAATTTCTGTTCTTGTATCTTTACCCATGCAAGGGCTAGGACCCTCAGGAAAGAAGTCAAGGTCACTGAGAATAGTGAGTGTCCTTGTCCAAAATCATATTTCTCTGTGACCTGATATGTGCTAACTATAATATGCACTCTTCAGCAGCTTTGTATCAATTTATATATATGTGTATACTTATATATATTCATACCCCAGATAGAAATGATTATGTGTTTTAGTAATTATCTTTGATCATAGGATTAACAAATCCCTTTCCAAAACCCCAAACATTGTCACTGATATCTGCAGTTCCCATATATAAGAAGAACCCAACACTAACTAGACTGGGTGGATCGTCTTCCCAGAGGAAATCCTATATAATATGTTTTTCTCAAAGGGACTACTTTGGAGTTCAAACCTGTCCAAAATAAATATTAGCTTTTGAGTCCCTGAAAATCCACTGAAATCTCAAGAATTAGAAATAATATTATGTGAATTACCCTGGGTGTCTACCTGGGTGGTCTCTTTTACTCTTTTTTTTTTTTAAGATTTTATTTATTTATTAATGAGAGAGAGAGAGGCAGAGACACAGGCAGAGGGAGAAGCAGGCTCCATGCAGGGAGCCCAATGTGGGACTCAATCCCGGGACTCCAGGATCACACCCTGGGCCGAAGGCAGGTGCTAAACCGCTGAGCCACCCAGGGATTCCCCTCTTTTAATCTTAATTTGTGTTAATGTGAAATAATTTTTCCCAGATTTCCCTAATTATGTTAGATGAAGGTAGGTATTCATCTTTTTTTCACCCAATGTTATGACCTGGAAAAAAAATACAATAACAAGTAAATGAAGTGAAAATGAAAATAAAGGTGATGATAATAGAAGTAAGTAGGTGTGTGTGACTTTAGAACTATAATCTCAGATTTAAAAAATTAAAAAAAGAAAAGCTGGGGGGGTTTATAACTAACTTTGTGTACAACATCTTGAGAATTTTAATAATCCATTGTTGTCTATTAGGTACAATCTGTGGCATTCTGTTATTGTCATGTGACCCCTGATCAGTAGTTCGATTATTTTCTTTAAATATCCTTGCAATGGATCAGTACTGACAACACACCTTTTCAGAACACTGTTTGTGGCCATAGCTAAAGTATTTCATTTGTATGTTACTTTAGTTGTCATGAATACTTATAAATTTATTTCCAAAGTGCAAAAGTTTAGATGTGTAAAGCTACACATCTAACAAATGAAATTTAAAAAAAATTTTTAAATTAAAAAAAATATAGAGCACCTGGGTGGCTCAGTATTTTAAGAGACTGATCTTGGTTTCAGCTCAGGTCATGATCTCAGAGACCTGGGATCAAACTCCACATGGGGCTCCCCACTCAGTGCAGAGTCTGCTAAAGTTTCTCTCTCCTTCTCCCTCTGCCCACACCCTCGGCCCAGCTCACACGTGCTCTCTCTCTCTCAATCTCTCATAAATAAATAAATAAACAAACAAACAAACAAACAAATAAATATTAAAACACTAATAAAAGAACTGTAATCTCAGAATCTTGGTTCTTGTTGAGTAAGAAATTGATATTTATCCCTGTTTTCTGCTTTATTTATGCTGTGGACTCTGGTGGTGACCTATGTGGATGCCATCAATCATGGAGCAGTGCCTTGCTTGGAGAATGCAGTGACAACTCTGGCTTTGTGTGAGAACTCAGTGGCCATGCAGAAGGCAGCTGACCACTACAGCGAGCAGATGGCCTAGCGACTGAGGCTCCCCACAGACATGCTCAAGGAGCTGCTGGATGTGCATGCAGACTGTGAGGGGTAGTTGTTGGAGTCCTCGTGGAGCACTCTTCTGAGGATGATCAACAGGAGTTCCAGAAGAAGCTTGTGGTACTTTTTCTTAGCATTCATCCTTCCTGATCCTTGCGTTTCTAAAATGATGCCTGAAGTTGTACATACACAATCTATAGCTCATCTCCTACTTAGGGTAAAGTAGTGTGGATCCTCATGATAGAATTTTAGAGAACTCTATTTCCATCTTCTCCCTCAAAGCTTGAGAAATTTATTTAGGATCTTTCTGATCTCTCAAGCAAAACCAGCACTGATTTCTCCTTTAGTGAACAGTGGCATGGTTTCTGAACTCCCTCAAGTCACTCCTGAGCTACAACCTCTCTAGGTGTACTCACTCTTATTCCCAGACACTTAATTTGCTGGGACAGACTCTCTTAGCAAGTTGTTCTTTATGTTTATTTGTGTCATTATATTATTGAAGATAGAATCACAGGACGCTACAGCTTCTAAGAACTATAGAGAATAGATCACACAACTTCAACATTTCATAGATGAGGAACCCAAGACCCAGAGAGGTTTGGAAGCTTTAGCAAGGTCTTGCAGAGAGTTTTCAGAGTTGGCAGTAAATCTCTTGGTTCTAGTTGTATGCTTCTGCTGCTTCACTAGGATGCTTTTCTTAAGAGGACTGCCGTTAGTCCACCCACCTAGTAGATTTCTTTGGAATTTGACCTCTTCTGTTCCTTTCTTCTGGTGATATCCCTATATATTTCCCTTGCAGGAAATCATAAGGATAAGAAGGAGGATCTCTTGCTGTAGAACAAAGAGGCATCTGTTAAATAGTGCCAAGCTAAATTGGATCAGCTTTCGAAGGCCCTAACAGAAAGTATTTCAGTGGGAACTTTCTCTGTTCCTGGAGGGCACAAGCTCTACAGGCAAGCAAAGGAAAGGACTGAATGGAACTATTCGCAGGTGCCCAGGAAAGGAGTGAGGGCAAGGAATAAGGTGAGCATGCGGAGCCTACAGAATAGAGTCAAAGGGGTCTCCAGATAATCTTAAAGCACAGCACCAGTTGTGGGTGATAAGAGCATGGGGATATCACGACAGATTGTGCGAATTTTTAAGGTCCACTATTTGCTATTTACTCCTCAGGAGAGTGGAAATGCCTATTCTCCCAAAAAAGAGTATGGATTTCTGAAATCCGCGAGAGACAGAATGGAAATTATTTATTTCTTCATCCAACTATATGACAGTCATTATGCCAATGGCTGAGGATTTATGATGTAAAGTTAGAATGCTTGCACTCAAGGCTGATCAAAGTAAGAGTCAAATAAATACACTATTGCACAGAGAGTGATAACCTGTGATCCTGGGCTGCACTGGTGGTAGTA
This sequence comes from Vulpes vulpes, assembly GCF_048418805.1. Classification (NCBI taxonomy): domain Eukaryota; kingdom Metazoa; phylum Chordata; class Mammalia; order Carnivora; family Canidae; genus Vulpes; species Vulpes vulpes. The sequence goes on from NC_132782.1 coordinate 134,073,129, forward strand.
ATAAATGTAATAATATACTACTGTATATACTGAACTGTTAAGCCCTCTCTCTGGATGTTTTAATTTAGTCCTTGAAAAAATGTTATGAAGCATCTACTCTTATTACCCTCATTTTACAGATATGAACCCAAAGGCAGACACAGGTTAAATAATTTGCCGAAAGTTACACATCTAGGGCAGCCCCTGTGATGCAGTGGTTTAGTGCCACCTGCAGCCTGGGGTGTGATCCTGGAGTCCTGGGATCGAGTCCCACATCAGGCTCCCTGCATGGAGCCTGCTTCTCCCTCTGCGTTGTGTCTCTGCCTCTCTCTCTTTCTGTGTCTCTATGAATAAACAGATAAAATATTAAAGAAAAGAAAGTTCTTTCTTAAAAAAAAAAAGAAAGTTACACATCTAGCAGATAGCAGGGAAGAACATCAGCATGGATTCGAGTCTGCATTTGCTATGGGACATATAGTCCAGGAAAACTTCCCCAAAGAGGAGGGGGATGTAAACTTTGAAGTATTTGTATGTGCTGTTCAGGTCGAGATGTTATCCAAAGGGAAGAGCCCTAGGGAAACATGCAAATATATGAATGCAACAGAGATCACAGGTTTGTACAGATGCACGTAATACTGACTGGTTGTGGCCTGTGGGAGTGGAGGGAAGGGGCCCGGGGGGATGGCCTGGAGGGAGATATAGAGGGTCTCTGGTCAGGCTAAGGAAGTTGGACACTTTGGAGGGGGTTCATGGAGTACTTTATGTCAAAAGTAAAAATGACATGGATGGTCTTCTTTGTATGGAACAAATCACCTCAGTGGAAATCTAGGTCCTTTGTTCCTTCTTGATTCCTTAGGCAAATGAGATCTGTTAGAGCTTTTTGCAGTCATACATGACAATAAAGAAATCCATTCTGCAGGCAGATAAAGCCCTTACTTGTGGGGATAAGTCCATAGCAAGCAAGGGGCAGCAGGACTCTATCCTTGGGTGGGTAAGCTCCTGCATTGCCCTCTGATAGCCCAACCAAAGATCTTTCCAAAAATGATGAGCTTCCCCTTCTTCTATAGGACGCACCCTCTTTAAACCTGAAAATAACAAGCAGAGTTGTAGCTGTATATCAGCCAGTCAAGGCCTTTCCCATCATATTCTCAAACCTGCTCTTCATGATGTGACCACCCTTTCCTTCAAATTTGATTTTGTCTCTGATCTCAAGAGGGTAATGCTCAGGCCTGAGCTTTTACTTTTTTCTCTTTCCAAAATCTGCATAGGGCTTTGGAGCAAGCCAGGAAGGAGGCAGCAAAGAAGGAACAGGCATGGCTAAGAGAGAAACAGAGGAAGCAGCAATAGCAGACAGAGGCTTGAGAAAGAAGCCTCAAGGAAAGCAACAGCCAACTAAGCAAGAAACTGGAGAGAGAAACAGACAGTGATCTGAGGGAGCAGACAAGAATATGGGAACACAAGCTCAATCAGTGCAAGTCTAGCAGGAAACACAATTCCTGGTGGCCACTGCCCTGGCACATCAGGAGGGAATGGATGAAAGTTAAAGCAAAATGGGAAAGAGAAGCATTACTGTCATTCCTTGCATTTGATCCACTAAAATTATTGTTTCCTGGCTTTTCAAGAGGTCTTTGAATCAAGCTCCACATGAGACCTTGGCCCTTCCAAAGCTATATCAATAATCTCTCCAAGTCGCCATGCTGGTGGGATTCTAGAATGCTCTCATAGAGCCCAAATTAAACAGGGTTTCATGGATTATCAAGTAGATAATCCAACCAGGTTTTGTTTTGTTTGTTTGTTTGTTTGTTTGTTTGTTTAGAGAGAGAGAGTAGGAGTGGGGAGTATTCAGGGGTGGAGGGCAATCGGAGAGGGAAATAGATTCTTAAGCAGGCTCTAAGTCCATGGGGGACTTGGAGCCCAACTCGGCAGTTGATCTCACAACCCCGAGATCACGGCCTGAACCAAACTCAAGAGTGGGACACTGAACTGACTGAGCCACCCAGACACCCCAAAAAGGTGTCTTTAATATAAGCAGCAACAGGGTGCTTTACCAAGATCACTGTCAATTGTCAGAAACCCTACTACCACCAAAGACACTGACATGGATCTGTGCTGACTTAAAACTATCAGATATGCCCAGGCTTAGAAATACAGGGAACGGATACCTTCTAAACTTGCTGCATAGCTTGCCTAAGTCATTGCATGGCACCAGGGGAATCCTCTCCTTTCCCATTTAGAAGTGTTGGCATCAGAATTAAAAAAAAATGTTATAAGTATTTATTTTATTTTTTTGTATATTTTTTATTGGAGTTCGATTTGCCAACATATAGTATAACCCCCAGTGCTCATCCTGTCAAGTGCCCCCCTCAGTGCCCATGACCCAGTCACCCCATCCCCCCGCCCACCTCCCTTTCCACTACCCCTTGTTAGTTTCCCAGAGTTAGGAGTCTCTCATGTTTTGTCACCCTCTCTGATATTTCCCATTCATTTTCCCTCCTTTCCCCTTGATCAGCTTATAAGTTTCCATTATTTCTATGATACAGGTGACCATGCTATCCCAAGTGGGACTGAAGATAAGTTCACATGAACTAATGGCTCCCTCCCAACATGCAGGTGGGGTTGGAACATAGTATGGCACTTGTCCCCATGCCTGGCTCAGCACCCTAGCAAAGTGCTCATGGTGTGTGCATATTGGGAAGGTTGGAAACTTCCTCTGACTGCCCAGGTCAAACCCAGAAGATATTCTCTGCTTCAGATATTATCCTCTGGCGATCTCCTAAGAAAGAACAGCTTTATCATAAAATAGAGACAATTTACAAAGCTCTTAAATATAAAATGTGACTCTTGAAAAAAACGTAGATTTTCAAAAGTTTACTTTTTCCTTTCCCCACAACCCTTTGCCTTAGGATCCCAAAGGATTTGTTTAATGAAGGATTTAGGAAGAAATCTGAGATGAGTGCAGAAATAAATCATCTCAGAAATTTAATTGAGATTACTAGAGAGGATAAAACTCCCTGGATTCCACAGAACCTGGACACACTTGTCACTGAAGCAACCGCAGGTCTGCCTGTTTCTGCAATACTTGTTGGTCAGGGTCTGAAGAACCTGAGCTCACTGTTTCACTAGGATTATCTTTTCTCTCACACAACTAAAGAATGTGGACACATGCTCCACCCTATTTTTGACATGTATGCTTTTTAAAAGTTGCACTCAGGAATATGTTAAACATAACAAAGTGCCTATTAGAGAATATATCAGTGCCTTACACACATTAGATAGATCAATTGCCAGTTTTATTAGTTTGAAGGGAAACAACTTTTTATAATATACAGTGGCAAACTTTAGCCTACAGGCCACATCTGTCTTGCTGCCTGTTTGTTTGTTTATTTTTAAAGATTTTATTTATTTATTCATGAGAGACACAGAGAGAGGGAGAGAGGCAGAGACACAGGCAGAGGGAAAAGCAGGCTCCATGCAGGGAGCCCAACATGGGACTCGATCCTGGGACTCCAGGGTCACGCCCTGAGCCAGAGGCGGTGCTAAACTGCTGAGCCACCTGGGCTGCCCACTGCCTGTCTTTTTGAATAAAGTTTTATTGGAACAGCACCATACTTACTCAGTTACATACTGTCTGCAGCTGCTTTAATGCCACAACAGCAGAGTTGAGTAGTCACAACAAATATTGTATGACTCACAAAACCTAGAATATTTCCTTTTGGGTCCTTTACAGAACAAGTTTGCCAACTGCTTGTTTAGGAAAATAGGCCAAATTTGCAATATAAGTAAAAAAATTACCTTGGAAAAAACTTATCAAGAATGCTTCTGAAATCAAAAAAGAAGAAAAGAATATACATAACCATATATACATGTATATTTCAAGTCAATTCTCCCCTAATTCATTTATAAATTTAATGTGTGCTGATGTTAAAACAAAATAAAAGAAAAAAAAAAGAAGGTGTTTTGGTGAAGATAGGTAGGCTACCATCTCTATACAGGTTTAAATGGAAATGCTCACAATGCTTTAAAAAATTGTCAGGGTAAATCAGAAGAAGAATAAAGAAGAACCAGATCTACTTCATATGAAAACCTCCTCTAGAGCTGCAGTAATTACACCAGTGTAGCACCAGCTCCTAACGAGGCACACAAAGCTGCAGAACAGTTTTCCTAGTCCGGAGATAGAAACAAATACTTTCAGGAACTATTTATCTTAAAGGCTTTCAAATCTGTGGGAAATAATGAACTGTCCAATAAATTGTCAAGGCAACTTACTAGCCACTTACAGAAAACAGAGAGATTAGATCTCATATTTATTGTAGCGAGGTAAATTCCAGATGTACTATAGATTTAAACATGAAGATTGAAACCATTAAATCTGGAAATCTGAAATCTTTTTTTTAAAAAAATCTTGTTTAGGTGTGTTGGGTGGGGTTAGGGTGCGGGAAAAAAAATAAAAAAATAAAAAATCTTGAAATGTGGAGTTCTTTCTAAGCATGACGTAAAACCCAGAAGACACAAAACATATACAAAGTACACAAAACTGAAATAAATCCTTTATGCCAAGATAAGTCAAAAGACAAACAGCACTCTGAAAATGTTTTCAACTTGTATTTTTCTGTGATATATAAGAGAGAAAATTCAGTGTCCCCTTCCCTGATATATGTGGACTAAAAAAGACCCCAATCTCTCTCTGTTCCTGTTGTCTGTTTGAAAATATGAAATGCAAAGACTATCAGTGACTATATTTTTGATAAAGTGAAGAGACTATCTTGAGGCAAAAGAATCACTTCATTTGTAAATAAAGACAGTTTTGCTTCCTTTTAAAAAATCTTTATGCCATTGTTCCCCTTGCCTTATTGCACTGATGAGGACTTCTAATATTACCTGAGGATCTCTTATGTTAGGTTTAATCAAAGTGGTGAGAGAAAAATCCATTTTTTCTCCTGATAGACGGAAAATATTCAATAGTTCACTGTGGTGTAGAATATTCATTTCAGGTTTTCATAGATACCATTTATCCATCTTAGAAAGTGTTCTTTTCCAGTTTTGCCTACGGGTTTTCATGCTTTCTCAGTTATGTGCCAACTTAGTAAAATATTTTTTCTCCATCTGTTTTCTTCTCTATTCTCTTAATTTTGTGAATTGCATCTGTTGATTTTTGGATGAAAAATCAATCTTGTTTTCTTGGGAAAACTCCACTTGGTCATGATTCCCTCAATTTATATTGCTGTTTTCAAACTGCAAATGTTTTGTTAAGGATTTTCGTATGTATGTGCTTCAGAGGCTTGATGTCTAATTTTATTTCCTTGTAATGTTCTTGTCATAATTAGGGGTCAGGTTTATGCTGGCCCCATAAAATGGCTTATGAAATGTTTGCAGAATTTTTCTGAAAAAGATAGCATACAATTTTTATTTTTCCTTCAAAATTTTATAATGTTCACCAATAAATCTATCTGTTCACTGAGCTGAGTTCACTTTGTCAAACTTTTTCTTGACAAAGTATTTAATTCTGAAATTAATTTTAGTTAATATACAGCTATTCAAATGCTTTTTCTTTTTGCATCAATTTTGTTAAGCTAGAGTTTTCAAGGAATCTGTCTATTTATCTAGGTTACCAACTGTATTGGCATAAAGATGTTCATGAAATTTCTCTATTAGGTTCACAGTGATACAGAATATCTCATTATATGTTCACTTTTATTCCTAATATTGGTGATTTGTGTTTTCTCCACTTTTTATTGACCATTCTAAGCTCTAAATTATAATTCTTAACTATTTTATGTTTTCAAATAAGAAAATTTTAGGTTCTTTTAAATTGTCTTCTGTCTCCATATTTTCTGTTTTATAATTTTCTTCCTCCTATATGCATTGTATTTAATTTCCTCTTATTCCTTAGGACATAAGTTGATCAGTGATTTTAATCCTTTTATATTTCATGAAGTCTTAAAGTTACAAATTTCTCTGTAATAACTGATTGAATTATATTCCTCAAATATTGATATACTTTATTTTAAAAGTATTTTCTAATTTACCCTTGTGATTTTACTTTTACCTCTAAAGTTATATAGGCTTCCTTACTTAATTTTCAAATATTTGGTATTTCATAGTTTTTTAAAAGATTTTATTTATTTATTTATTTGAGAGTGAGCACGAGCAGGGTGAGGGGAAGAGAGAGAAGCAGACTCCCCGCTAAGCTGAGAGCCCAATGAGGGGCTCAATCCCGGGACTCTAGGATCATGACCTGAGCTGAAGGCAGATGCTTAACAAACAAAGCCACTGAGGTACGTCATTCCATGGATTTTTGAAGTTAATTTTTAATCTAATTTTCTTATGTCAGGGAATTTCTTATGAAGTTAATTTTTAATCTAATTTTCTTATGTATACTGTATGATTTTAATCCTTTAAAAGTTATTGAGAGTTGTTTCATATTCCAAAATATGATTTATCATCATGAAATGTATGTTTATTCTTCAGTTTGACCAATGCAATGCTAACCAAGGTCATTAAACACAAAAGCCAATATATTTGGAGCAAATATCATAATGCCTATTTCTTGCTTGCTTGACATTCACAGGGCATGAAGTTGTTTGCTGTGAAGGAAGTACTGGGGAATGGATGTAAGAGGGAAAGTATTAGTTTCTATTGCCATATTTATAAACTCTGTTTCTTATTCCAAAGCTCCTGTCCAAGACATTCTAATCCAGGCTGTTAAAGCAGCAGAATGACTGCTATATTCCACTTTCCAGGATAAGGGTCAAAGCATGCCAAGATATAGTATTTTTGTGTGATCACAAATATAGTATATTTGTGATTTTGCTGAATACTTCCAAAAGACACGGTATGCTTTTGCACACACATGCTGCATGTTATTATTTATTTCTCTTGTTTTGTGAGAATTGGGAAAGGGAGAAGGGAGACTTAGAAGTTTCTTTTACTTTCTGTCCATTAGTCTCCAAGCACTGCCTAGCAAGGAGTGAAGAACTGAGGAACAGACATGGATTTCATGATGATAAATCATATTTTGGAACAAAAATAGGCCCTAAGGACAAAAGTCGCAAAGCAACTCCTGAAAAACATCATCTAGCTACATCTTTTAGGTAACTGCTTTTTCGTGGACACTTGGTGGCAGTACTTTGATGATACTGTTGTGGTTCCTGGAAAATGATAGGGGAGGTGGATACAGGGCAGTGGTCCCAGCTGTGCTTATGGGAAGGAGGTGACTGGTGGCAAGAGCTGGGTCTTCCTTCAACTAAGATTGGCAAACATTTATCACCTTTGTTTCCAGCTGTAGGCCTGTCAGGTCATTTCCTGTAAAACAGGAAAAGATCTTTCTCTGTCCTTGATACTACTACACTAAACCTATTTTTCAAATGGTTGAATTCAACTTCTGGAATGACACTGAGTTTCACAGACCCACTCCCCAGCAAAACAATCATGCTGGCACAACTTGTTTAAAAAGCAGCTATTGAAAGTCTCTGGAAACTGCCCTAGGGACATAGAGCAAATAATTATTTGAGAATTTTTACTAAGTTTGGAAAGAACAGTGAGGGTCCATAGCACATGAGCCAATACTCACACTCTCTCCACCCCCCTCCCAGCTCAGCAGGATAGAATGTGGCCACTTTCGGTAGATGTGGCCAGGAAAGCAAGGATCTCTCTACCCTCAGCTTCCAGTCAAGGGACAACAGGGCACACTGGGAGGGGCTGAATACCAGCATTTTCATCACCTGCAGCTCTAAACTGCAAAGGCTAATTTCCTGGTGAGTGCAGTCAAAAAGTGAGGGGCTCCCTTCCTCTCCCTGTTCCCCATTCATTTGGTGGAAGACCTATGGCAAGTGAAGCAGGCAGAGAATACTGGAGTCCTGATCACACCTGCATAGCTTACTCATAGGGCAGAGGTTCCAATTCAGGAGAGCAATGTGAGAAAACAGGAAGCTACTGCCCTTGCCCAGCATGCTGCTTTAAAGTAAAGGTGTTACTCAGAAGGAAGTGGGCCACTTCTCCCCACTACACCACAGCTCAGAGGTTTTGCTTAGAGGGAGGGAAGTCATAATAAAAAAGACTGTGAAGCTCTCCCCCAGAAGAACTGACTTTATTTGGAACCAACTGTAGGGGAGTCTAAGCTAAGGACAAAACCAATGGTAATCTGGGGGGTAATCAATTAAGAAATTATATACTTCTCTTAATTAAAAGCAACAAGCTTAATTAAAAGAAACATAGGCCAGTTAGTTCATCAGAGAGAACCAGAAAAGAAAAAGAGTTAAGAGTCAGAACCCTGCAGTCAGAACCCCAAAAACTGGCCTCAAAAATTGTTCTTACCTAAGTTTAATTGAATCAGACTGGAGCAATTATTCCCCCAGGACACTGTCAAAAAACTGTAGAACAATCAGCTGGAAGGGTGCCCCAGGTAGCAGTATTTTTAAACAACCCACGCTCCTGCTCAGCGACCATAATGCTCAGCTAGTTCTGGGAAACACTAGACAAAACCAGAACAGCTGCCTCCCAGTGTCTCCCAATGCAAAAGCTTGTATGACTCTTCTCAGTACAGTTAAAATATGCTGACTTCTAACTACATCCCTTGGACACATATGCTAGAATGGTGATGTGTAAGTTTGAGATCACAGTTCTTAGCCTGAACCCACACAGCATAGGGAAAATTCTCATGTTTTCCTACCTGGAAGAGTTTCTATCAGATTTCTATATCAGGTTAGAAGTTCTCATTTTTCTTTTAACATATGTGAGAATTAATGCCATTCAGACTACAAGTTCTCTCCCAGTAGCATCATTTTGGCTAAATCATCTTACAGATATTGTCCTCTGACCTAACATAACAGCCAAGTATTTACCCTCGTAATGGGTGAATATCAGGAAAGGGGTGGTATCCTTCTTGTTTTCTTTTTTTTTTTTTTTTTTTTTTTTTTAATTTATTTATGATAGACACAGAGAGAGAGAGAGAGGCAGAGACACAGGCAGAGGGAGAAGCAGGCTCCATGCACCGGGAGCCCGACATGGGATTTGATCCTGGGTCTCCAGGATCGCGCCCTGGGCCAAAGGCAGGCGCCAAACCGCTGCGCCACCCGGGGATCCCTCCTTCTTGTTTTCTAGATTAAACCAAGCTTCCTCTTGCAAGCATCCTCCTTGTTCTAATGAGAGAAACTCCTTTCAAAAGGAAAATACAGACAATATAACAAATTGTTATTATAAAATCTTATTCATGAAAGAATGAGGATGTTTAGCAGTTAAACTTTTATCAGCCTAACTCCTTAGTTTTAGATCCATGTGGACAGGCTTACATCTAACAAAAATAGAATTCTGAGTGTGCCTCTGGGGTCTGCATTTAGAAATAAAGCAATAGAATACACTTGAAAACAGAATCAAATGCATTTGAGAATGTAGTCAATGTTAATCCTCCTTCATTCTGGTTTCCCAATGTTAAAAACAGACTTCTATCGCCAAGCAAAATTTAATGTTTCTGAATTTCATATAAAAGAACTTAATGTACTCTTTTCTGACTTCTTTGCTCAACATTGTTTGTGACAGTTATTCTTTTTAAATTTTTTTAAAGATTTTATTTATTCATGAGAGACACAGAGAAAGAGAGGCAGAGACATAGACAGAGGGAGAAACAGGCTCCATGCAGGAAGCCTGATGTGGGACTCCATCCCAGGACCCCGGGATCCTGCCCCAAGCCAAAGGCAGACGCTCAACCTCTGGGCCACCCCGGCATCTCTTATTTTTTCAAGAGAGAGAGGGAGTATAGTAGGGCAGGGTAGGGGAGACAGAGAGAGAATCTCAAGCAGGCCCCATGCCCAGTGTGGAACCCAATGCAGGCCTTGATCTCACGTCCCTGAAATCACAACCTGAGTCTAAATCAAAAGTCAGACGCTTAGCTGACTGAGCCACCTAGGTGCCCCTGTGACCAGTTATCCTTATTGTGTGCAGCAGGAGTTTATTTATTCTTTTTAAAGCACTACAAAATGTTTCTCAGCCTTGGCACTCTTGATTTGGGACTGGATAACTTTTTATTGTGAGAGCTGCCTTGTGATTATAGGATGTTTAGCAGCAACCCTGTCCTATAATTATCTGATGCCAGTTGCACCTGTTCTGCTAACCAATCCAGCTGCAACATTCAATTATGACTCCAGACTTTGCCATAGATCACCACTGGGGCAAAATCATCACCACTGGGTACTACTGAGATGGCATAAATAAAACCATCTCTATTCAATCACATCTTGGTCTCATAATAGGTATTCCAAGGTCTAAGCAGCCATAAGGGCTGGATGAAAGCATAGAAGGAGGGGCCACTTGACAAAAGGAAGAGGTCTTCTTTGTTTCAAATTATGTTTAATTTACTGAGTCTTGATGGAGAAGATAATGGTAACATGAGCCAACTCGCTAACTCATGCCATAAATCCTCCCGGTCTCTGTTTTTTTGTTGATTTATCAATGGGTAAAAATGTTTACCCAATTTTATCAAATTTTAAAATATTTTGATGTGAAGTATTTTTAATACTTTGACATTCAAAATGTCTAGTTCAAAATACTGCCAAATGTCAAAGGTTCTTGTAATTCTCCTTTTTACCTTCTTAGGATAATATTAAGTAATTGAACTCCGAATGAAATCCAAAACTTCCATTTCACTGGAACTATATAACAAATCTAAGGAAGGCCTCTAAACTTACTGCCTCTGGTACAACATATTTATCTCATAAATATAAGATTAATCTTTGGATTAATGACTCATTGATTGCAAAGATAAGATGATGATGATGATGATGACAATGAGAAGGATGATAAGAATGTCAACACCAAATAGGTTAGTAATACAAGTTCACATACATGAAGTCATTTATGAGCATTATGGGATGGATTTTCCATATAGTTTATCTCCTGAGATCAAAAAGCCAGGAGGCTATGAATCAAACTCAATCATAGTCCTTACTAACACCAAAGCAGGTGCCTCTAAACATGATTGCATCTAGCCCTTCAATAAATATATAGAGACCATTTCCTGCACAGCGTAGGCGGGATCAAGGAGTTTGTACTTAGCAAAACAGCCTTGGTGTCTATGTTCAAGCAGTTTTTCATCTAGAAATAAAACATAACCAAATTGTTATACCAACAAATGAGGCTTTGAATTTCTGACAAGCACTGTAGAATAATATTGCAGGGCACCAAAAGTACATGTGGAAAGGAGCCCCGATATAGATTAATCAGTCAGTGATCCTTCCCCAAGGAAAGGAGAAAATACAGACAACATTACAAATTGTTAATATAAAATCTTAACAGATAATAGAATCTCTAGAGTCTACAGAGCACAGAATTTGTAAGAGCACAACTAGGAGAGATACGAGAGAAGTGAGTTTCAGGCAGAAGACTGTGCCTATTTGCTTACTGGGGAAGACACTTCTGTATTTGGTACCTGAAAAACGACCCATGTGGTGAAGGAGGGAGAGATAGTCCTCACACATTCAGAGGTGGGCAGGCAGGGACCAGACTGGAGGATCTCCCAGGTCTGCTATGGAGACTGAACCCCATCCTAACTGCAATCAGAAGCTTTTAAGATTTTGTGTGGAAAAGAGACATGACTTAATTGGTAGTTTTTAAAAACTGCTGCGATGACTGAATGGAGAATGAATTGGATATAGCCCAGTGAGGATTCCTGGCTGTATCAGCAGCCCTGACAATAAATTATTCCACAGCTTCCTGAAATGACCAGCTTATTTGTACAAAGATTTAAAACGCTGAAGGCTATCTACGTGCTTGCTCCTGACAAACAAACTTTTTCCTTCCCAATTGTATATACTTCCAGTCATTGTTATTTCTTGTGGTTTTTTTTTTAATTTTTAACTATACAGTTCAGTAGCTTATACACATTCTCATGTGACAGATCTCCAGAACTTTTAAATCTGGCAACATTGAAACTATATCCATTAAAAAAACTTCTATTTCCTCCTCCCCCAAACCTCTGGGAACCATTCTGTTTTCTCTTCCTATAAATTTGATGAGTCATTATGTTTTTAAACAAGGTTTATTATTGAAGTGTAATTGATAGTATGTTCTCTTTTCTCCCAAAATCAAACATTTCAAATTTTATTTATTTATTTTTAAAGATTTTATTTATTTATTCATGAGAAACACAGAGAGAGAGGCAGAGACACAGGCAGAGGGAGAAGCAGGCTCCCTGCAGTGAGCCCGATGAGGGACTCGATCCCGGGACCCTGGGATCACAACCTGAACCAAAGGCAGATGCTCAATCACTGAGCCACCCAGGTGCCCCTTGAAATTTTATTTTTGTTAGCTTGGAGCTTTTTTATTCAAGAGACCTTTGTTCTATACCTTTTCTGCCCCTCCTCCTAAAACAAACAACTTTTTCCACCCTCCCTTTCCTCATCCATGCACTTCTCTTACATATGCCCATATACAGACTTAGACACAACATGCTGCTTAGTCACTATTTCACTGGGGAAACTCCAAGGAGTCAGACAGAAAGCTGGCACAATGGAAGCCATCTGCTTGTTGCTGCTACCCGGGAGCTGCACCTAAACTCTGCCCTTGTTATCAACTTCTCACAGACTTTCCTGTCCACTGTGATCCCTTAAACACTTTGAACTAGATAGTCATATGTTTCAAATAAACTCATATAAAGGTTTTGAGCCAGATAAACAATCTCTGAGGTCATTCAAGTTCACTTACACAGTCCTTCCTACAATTGTAACCGAGGTTGAAACTGAAAGCAATGAAGAGCTATTTTCAGAACAGGTTCAATTCTAGGAAATCACTTGCTTTTCCATTAGGGAATAATACACACATGATTTTTAAATCTCCTCTGTAGGATCTTACAGGCCTTCTATGGATAGAATCCACTATTCTAGCTGCAATCAGAAGCCTTTAAGATTTTGTGCAGAAAAGTGACATGACTTAATTGGTCTTGAACACTGCATAAAAGTGTTCAAGGACAACTGAACTACTGTCCCCAGGGGGCCTTTGCAGACTCTCTCTAGGCACTTCCTTCCGCTGGGATCCCCCATTGCATTTCATGATTTAGAAAAATGTGATGGAATGGGCAGGTACTACTTGTTACAAAATGTCACCAAAGCTCCAGAGCCCTCAAAATGTCTCTTCAGTTTCAGCTCCAGGTCTCTGTCTACCTGTAGAATATCGTGCCCCAGTGTTCCCAAAGCAAGGGTGTCTGCGCACCATTTGTGAAACTCACAATTTACATATGGCCTTCTTCTCTCTCTCAGCAGACTAACTACTGGGATAATAGAATCAGCGTGTAAAACAAAGGTTATTATTGTAACATCTCCCCAAATTCTTGACATAGAGGAAAATGTGTACATTTATAAAAATACTTAGGGGTGTGCCGAGGTGGCTCAGTTCGTTGGGTGTCTGCCTACAGCTCAGGTCATGATCTCCGGGTCCTGGGATCAGCCCAGTGTTGGGCTCCCTGCTCAGCAGGGTGTCTATTTTTCCCTCTCCCTCTGCCATTCCCCTTGTTTGTGCTCTCCTTCTGTCAAATAAATAAATCTTAAAGAAATAAAAAATAAAAATACTTTGAAGTGCTTCTTGTAACACAGGAGGAGACTACCAAGTTGTAAGTCTCAGCAGAAAGCTAAATAGTGAAAAATGACTGCTAACTTGCTTTGCCAGCCTATCGTATTTCCTCCTCAAGCAGGTCGTTGGTAGAGAAAAGAAAACAGAAAAGGTGGAGGAGAGAGAGAGAGAGAGAGAGAGAGATTGGACCCACCAGGGTCAAAAGGGTTTGGGCTTTGGAGGAGTGGAAGGCTTGTCTTTCTCCACAAAACTAATGGCAAAGATAGCTGAGACAATATCCTGGGAGTTTGTGAAACCAGTGGGGCTTGGAGCCTGGTGCTTTAAAAGTCAGCTAACTCAGCACCAGGTGAGTCTGGGGTGGGGGTGGGGGTACTGAGAGCCAGGTCGCAACCAGGGACACAATCTCTGGGCAAAGGGGAAACAGATCTGTTCTGATTTCAGAGAGTGCTGGGGGACTTCTCCAAGAATACAGGAAACTAGCAGATGACATTTTCCTCCCCCGCCCCACAGCATAAACAGAGGTGGGGCTGTGGTGGCAACTGTAGTCTAGGCCCAGCGCTCAGGGCCAATTTTGTTAGAGCCGAGGGCTGCCCCCCTCTCCCCACCTAACCACCACCCCCACCACCAACCCCTCCCTGGCCACTGGGTGCTCAGCTGCTCTCACATGTAGCACCCAAGTACTAAGCCCCACACCCAGCCATGCACCCCCATCCACTGTTGTGGGCCATGCCCGGATGCTGGATTCATAGCCACAGCCTTGCAAGGCTGCCACACCACACCCAGCCTGGGGGCCCCAACCATCATGTGCTGCGCCCAGCCAGGCCCCAGGACCCTGGCATGCAGCCCCCACCCCAGGCAGCACTTCAGGGGATCCAGCACAGGACTAGAGGCCTAATACAAATTTTCCTAACACCACTGTCCCAAAATATATAAAGAACATATACAACTCCATACCCCAAAAATAAATAATCCAATAAAAAAAAATACTCCAATTTAAAAAGACATGAACAGACAATTCTCAAAAAAGACATCATGATGATCAACAGACACATGAAAAGATGGTCATCAACACTGACCATCAGGAAAATGAAAATCAAAACTATAATGAGAGGGGCACCTGGGTGGCTCAGTCAGTTAGGTATCCAATTCGATTCTAGCTTAGGTCATGATCTCGGGATCCTGGAATGAACCCCATGTCAGACTCCATGCTCAGGGGGGAGTCTGCTTGAGGATTCTCTTGATCCCTCTCTTTTTGCCCCTCCCCCAACTCACACATGCTCTCTCAAATAAATGAATATATTTTAAAAAGCATTAAAAAAAATACTACATGAGCTACATACCGTCAGTCCATTCAAATCTCAAGTTTATTTGGGTGGCTACAGGACAAAACAGAGTTTCACGAGCAGGTGGCCTAATCCCCATATTATCAAACTCTATTACACTGATGACTCTCCCTCCACCAGATCCACTGTGCTTTGAGGCATTCTCTGAGACCCCTTGAATTTCACTTATAGTACCCTGGTAGGAATGAGTCCCAGGGGCTCAGAGTGGCCCCATAACACACATCCTTGGATTTGTTTACTTACTTTCCTTCCTTCACTCTTTCCTATATTCACCTAGCTGAACGTGAGTGAGGCCTTGCAGATTGCAGAAATAATGCTTTCTGAAACCAGGTGTCGGCTCAAGACGTTTACACATAAGTTCTTTTCTTTTTTTTTTAAGTAGTGTTGAACTCAGGACCCTGAGATCAAGACCTGAGCTGAGATCCAGTCGGATGCTTAACCACTGGAGCCACTGAGGCACCCCAAGTATAAATTCTAACCTAGCACTGGCTCATCAATAAGCTCTGTTGCCTCAGAGGTGACTTTTTGGAAGTCTATCTCAAAAACTAACTGAAAAATATTTTTAAATATAACCGGACGGAGCCATGAGCAGTCACATATGGCAAGGGCATCAGACAATACAGAATTAGTCCAGGGAAGTCAGTAAACAAAGTATAAAACCATCAACAATCTCTTGAGGGGATGATGGAATCCACAGTTACAACATTATATTATTTGTAATGTCTTGTTTTCAAAACAAGTTAGGAGGCATGCAAAGAAACAGAAAAGTTGGCCTAATCATAGGAAAATAAGTTAATAGAAACTGTCTCTTGAGGCATGAGCAGACAAATATCTCATTTAACAGGCAAATATATCAAAGCATCTATTATGAGTATGCTTAAAGAACTAAAGGTACCTATGGTTTGAGAATCAAAGAGGGTTAAAATGATTCATGACATAGAAAATATCAATAACAAGAAGTTACTGAAAGAACAAAACAAATTCCACAGTGGAATAGTAGAACTGGAATACAGTATAGTGCCTCAAAAACAGATTTGAACTGGCAAAGGGAAGATCTGTGAACTGAAGATAAATCAATAGAGAGAATCCATTTTGAAGAATAGAAAAGAGGACAAAATTAGGAGTCATAGAGCGCAGAGACTGTGAGGCACCATCAGGTGTGCCAATATAGGCAGGGTGGACATCTCATCAGTAGATGAAAGGCAGAAAATGTTAGAAAAAAATACATGAAAAAAATAATAATGCAAAACATGCATGATTTATGAGAAACATCAATCAAGAAGTTCTATGAATTCCAAGATATAAAAGTATAACAATGCACACCTACATACATCATAGTCCTAAAAGAGGACTCAGTTTGGGGAAATACCCAAACAAACTGCCTACATTTTGACCTCAGTCTGTACTTTTTAACTGATTAAGTACTCTTAAGACCAGCAAGACCCTATGTGGTGTCCTCCTTGAAATAAGTCCCTTTCTGTTTCACCACTGCTAGCCTCTCTGCCTTTGGGTTTTGTCAATGACAAGTGGCTAGACCCAGTCTGCTTGGGACCCCTGAAGCCAGGTAACCCTTGTGCCCTTGGATTCTACTAACAGTCCACTTGTGCACAGACAAGCTGGGGACAAAATAAAGAAGGCTAGTTAGGGCGA
Source organism: Vulpes vulpes (assembly GCF_048418805.1). Lineage (NCBI taxonomy): Eukaryota > Metazoa > Chordata > Mammalia > Carnivora > Canidae > Vulpes > Vulpes vulpes. The sequence continues at coordinate 134,089,655 of NC_132782.1, forward strand.
TATTTACTCAGGTCTAACTGCAGAGTGACTGGGATCCACAAACTGCCCTCTATACCTTATCAGGCTCTGGTGGCTTTGTTCCCACATGCCTTCTCCAAATATTTAACACACCATGAAGTTCTTTTACTATCACAGTTTCCTCCTCCATTTCACTCCTCAACTTCCTCAATTTGTTTTCAGTTTCTGGGGGCGGAGAAAACAGAAAACGGGTGAGTCGAGAGGCAGCTGGAAGCTCATTCTTGAACAGACCAGCAGGTCTGCAACTATGGAGCAGGTATGTTCAGTTCTAAACTTTCTTTTGCATGCACTTTAGGTTCGGGCTTTAAGCCCTAATTTCTGAGATAAAAAGGGGAACTGAGAATAGGAATGCAATAGATAAATCTAAATAGGGAAGATATAAAACCTTGTATTTGTGATTTCCACTTAATGTTGTTTACATATTCTTGCTCTAAAATCTACATATTCTAAAAATCTATGTTTTAAAAAAATATGAATTATAGAGGAAGCTTAAGACTACAATGAAATCCTACCTTCTACCCATTTAGATGCACCCTGTGGTGATAATTTTGTGATATTTGCATTCTCTTTCTAAACAGATATAGAAGTTTTTCTGTTTACATTCTTATACTGATTATTATTTGGGGGAATAAGTAACAGAGGCCATGACTCTTCACCACTAAATACTCTAGCACATTTATCTAATACTAAATACTCTAGATGTCCTTCTACTTTCTTTGGACCCACTTCCTTCCCCCATGGCTGTTCCTTTCTCTCCCCTGGCTACTGTTTCCAACACTCTCATAAGTCTGTGTTCTGTAAGGACATTCCTGGCCATCCTACTAGTATTTGCAGTGAATTCTCTGAGTATTTAACATAGCGAACCTCTTCCTTCTTCTGGAGGCTCACTCTGTCTGCATCGCCTCTGAAACCCCTTGCTCTCCCAGGACTATCACCCCGGAAAGATCCGCCAGGCTTTCTACTTTTTATTCTTAAGCTGAACTAAATCATTTCAACACATAATTCAATTAACCCCTATCACTCACATATATCTCTTTCCTCAGGATTATTTCAGTTTAACAAATCTACTATGTGCCCAACATGGGGACTGAACAGAGAACAGAACAGACAGGACACCTTTCTCTTCAAGCTTAAACCTTAGTGAAGATAGTTATAATGGTGATAAACAGTAGAGTATAATCCTTGTTGTACCATCTGTTGTCTCCCTAGTTTGAGATGGTCATTGGGAAATACTGTTAACTCTCCCCTTGTTCCATTCTAATCTATCTCCCCTTTCTCTTATACTAATAGGATTCGTGCTTACTTGCCACGCACACAGTTTCCCAGAATAATGATTGCAATTCCAGCCTCTCTTGTGGTTGTGTACAGGAATATGAATAATCTAAGAAGCAATCTGGTTTATGTATATAAGATGAATTAGTAAAGGAGAGGCCTATCTTCCCTTTGTCTGTTCTATGCTTAGAATACAAGTATGAGGGGCACCTGGGTGGCTCAGTGGTTGAGCATCTGTCTGCGGCTCAGGTTGTGACCCCAGGGTCCTGGGATTGAGTCCCATATCGGACTCCCAGCGTGAAGCCCACTTCTCCCTCTGCCTGCGTCTCTGCCTCTCTCTGTGTATCTCTCATGAATAAATACATAAAATCTTTTTAAAAAAATACAAATATGGCAGCACACCATCTCACACCATGGACCACCCCTTAAAATGACTGAGCATATGATAAATAACTTCTGAAGCCTCAATCCTTACGAAACAAAAGCACACACCATCTCTAGATTACTAGCCCCAAAATTTATGAGAGAGAAATCAATGTACATTGTTTAGGAGACTTTTTTTCTAATTGTCACAGCTAATCCTAATCCTAACTGATACAGTTATTTTATTTTTTTAATAGTAAATTTATTTTTATTGGTGTTCAATTTGCCAACATACAGAATAACACCCAGTACTCATCCTGTCAAGTGCCCCCCTAAGTGCCCGCCACCCAGTCACCCCCACCCCCCGCCCTCCTCCCCTTCTACCACCCCTAGTTCGTTTCCCAGAGTTAGGAGCCTCTCATGTTCTGTCTCCCTTTCTGATATTTCCTACCCATTTCTTATCCCTTCCCCTCTATTCCCTTTCACTATTATTTATATTCCCCAAATGAATGAGGCCATATAATGTTTGTCCTTCTCCGAATGACTTATTTCACTCAGCATAATACCCTCCAGTTCCATCCACGTTGAAGCAAATGGTGGGTATTTGTCGTTTCTAATGGCTGAGTAATATTCCATTGTATACATAGACCACATCTTCTTTATCCATTCATCTTTCGATGGACACCGAGGCTCCTTCCACAGTTTGGCTATTGTGGACATTGCTGCTAGAAACATCGGGGTGCAGGCGTCCCGGCATTTCATTGCATCTGTGATACAGTTATTTTAGAAGACTTTGAGGGCAGGGGCCACAGCTTATCTATCCTTTTTATCCAAGCACACAAGTACAATTTGTAGCACATAATGGATATTCAACCAATGTGTCTAAGTGGGGGAAAAAAAAGCCACAATAATGGGACTGGATATCAAGGAATAAAAATATGAAAAGATATCCTTCATAAACTTGAGGTGAACTGGAGCCCCTAGTGAAGTACTAGCTGTGTGAGGAGAGAGCCAGGTCTGGAAACTGCTGAGTGGTTTGTAGGATAACAACCTGATTCTAGAGAAGTAAGAGGAGCCCATTGGGTCATGATAATACATTAGAGAGAGTGTTTTGGGGATAGGAGAATCAATAGAAATCCCCTAGAAGTTATTGATCATCATACTGAAGTATGTGTAACCAGTGTTTTTGAGGAAAATTATCTTGCTGGTAATTGCAAAATATAGAACAGTAAAACAGACTTTCCAGGTTTCCAAACGTGGGTCTATAATCTATTCAGTACGTGCCGTGGAAAAATACCTAACCTAGACTTTCTGAGCCCCACTGATCTCATTTGCAAAGTAAGTATAATAAGCCTACTTTGCCGGTTCTTGTAAATACCAATGAGAGCAAAACATTGCAGGCTGGTGATACCCAGTATTTCATCCCTAGCTTCATCAGAGATTTGGAGAATAATGAGGGGAGCACTCTGCAATGGCCACTCTGCATTTTGTGCCATGGAAAAGTACAGAAGTACTAATGTATGCATCCTCTGGTTAACTCTGAGGCAAGAGAATGACTTTGTGCTCTTATTTTACTGTGAGACTCTCCTAGGTTTGCAAGTTTCCGCTGCATCTGAGGAGACATCCTGTATAATAAATGCTCCTCTCAGAGCTTATATATATAAATATAAATATAAATATAAATATAAATATAAATATAAATATATATTCCAGAGAAAACTAAATTTCTGACAATTTGTTCCTTAAAGTAGGTGGAATCTTATTATTTTTTGAGAGAGAGAGGGAGAGAGAGAGAGTGAGCACAAGTGGAAGAGGGGCAGAAGGAGAGGGAGGGAGAGAATCTTAAGCAGGCTCCATGCCCAGTGCAGAGCGTGACATGGGGCTCGATCCCACGACCCTGAAATCATGACCTGAGCCAAAACCAAGGGTCAGACGCTTTACCAACTGAGCTACCCAGGTCCCCAGTAGGTGGAATTTTAATAGGAATAAATATAATCTCATTTACTCTGCCTCAGTTGTTCACCTCTTATCTAATTTTATTAAAATTTTTTATTTTTGATATAATCTTCTTTACCCTGCCTCAATTGTTCACTTCTTGTCTATTTTTATTTTTATTGATACAACATTGTGTAAGTTTTAAGGAATAAAATGAGTTGCTTTGATATATTTATAGATTGCAATGTGATTAATACCTTAGCCTTAGCTAACAAGCTAACATGTTATTTAATTATCATATTTATGTATATGTGTATGTAAGTGCTGGCAAGAGTTAAGATCTAGTCTCTTAGCGGGGTAGTCCAGGTGGGTCAGTGGTTTAGCTCTGCCTTCAGCCCAGGGCCTGATCCTGGAGACTCATGATGGAGTCCCGCGTCGGGCTCCCTGCATGGAGTCTGCTTCTCCCTCTGCCTGTGTCTCTGCCTCTCTCTCTCTCTCTCTCTCATGAATAAATAAATAAAATCTTAAAAAAAAAAGATCTAGTCTCTTAGAGGCTTTTAAGTTTAAAATCTTGTATTGTCTATAATCACTATCCTGAGGATCTCCAGGCCTTATTCACTTACTACTTGGGAGCTTATACCCTTATAAACCACAAACCTTCAATTCTTCCAACTCCTAGCCCCCATTCTACTATTTTTATAAGTTCAATTTCTTTTTAGATTCCACGAATAAGTGATAGTATATAGTATTTGACTTATGTCACTTAGCATAATGCCCTCAAGGTCCATAGATGTTGTCACAAATAGCAGCATTTCCTTATTTCTCATGCCTGAACAATATTCCACTGTATATACGTACACAAGTATACGTACTTCCATTCATCTATCACTTAGGTTGCTTCCATATCTTGGCTAATGTCAATTATGTTGCAATAACATCAAAGGGTAGATCTCTCCTGGAGATCCTGATTTCAATTCTTCTGGATAAATAGACCCAAGTGGGATTGTTGGATTATATGGTAGTTCTATTTTTGATTTTATAGAAACTCCATACTGTTTTCCACAGTGGCTGAACTAATTTAAAATGTACCTTCCTACCATCCATGTACAAGGGTTCTCTTATCTCCATATCCTTGCTAATAATTATCTGTCTTCTTAATAATAGCCATCCTAACAGGTGTGAGGTGATATCTCATTGTGGTACATATGTATGTGTGTATGTATTTATTTATTTTAAAGACTCTATTTATTTATTCATGAAAGACACACAGAAAGGCAGAGACGCAGGCAGACGGAGAAGCAGGCTCCAGGCAGGGAGCCTGATGTGGGACTCGATCCTGGGACTCCAGGATCACGCTCTGGGCTGAAGGCAGGTGCCAAACCACTGAGCCACCCAGGTGTCCCTCATTGTGGTTTTAAGATATCCCTGGTTTCCCTGATGATTAGGGATGTTAAGCATCTTTTCATATATTGTTGGCCATCTAGATGTCTTCTTGGAAAAATATCTGTTTAGTTCTACTGATTTTGTAATCAAATGTTTTTTGGTTTTTGGGTTTTTTTGTTATTGACTTGTATGACTGTCTATTGTGTTAATATGCTTTGTTGAGAAAGATATCAAAGATATCGGAGCATGTTAACTGAAGGAAGATAGTTAAAATTTTTAACTGCAGTGATTGGAAGGAAAACACTAATTTAGTAGGTGGAGATGGGATTGATGAAAAGTTTCAAACTGTTTCATTTTAGAATTGTACTTTCTGATTTTTGAATCTCATCGATCTCCTAAATTTCTTGCCTCATTCAGGGCTGAGGATTCTGATGGTGACCTCTACGGATGCCTCCAACAGTGGAACGGTTCCTTGTCTAGACAATGTGGTGATACACCTGTCTACTGTGAGAAAATAGTGACTCTGCAGAGTCAAATTCCCACAAAAATGGTCCTGGCACTACCACATCTGGACAGTGAGGCAATCTTCACAGCGGAGTCCTCCCAATATGAGGAATTACAGCAGCAGTACATGGTACTTGGTCTTTATACTTGATCCTTCATGTTACTCACTCTACCTTGCAGCTCCCTGAGTGGCCATAGATTAGCTAGCATTCATGGTGGAAGGATTCTGATTCTTCTAAGAGAGTTACAAAGGACACTCCTACTCTATCTTATCTCCTTCTCCTCCAAACTCAGACACATTATCTGAAGCAAAGTCCATACAGACACTCAGATGACCTCCTTGACTAAATGTTGGCAGTTTCCCTGTTGATTGGAACATGCTTAGGTTATTTTGAGATTGCTGCTTTTTTTGGGCACTCCCTACCATTCACAACAACCCAAGTTTCTCTGAGAAGATTCCATTATCAGATCATTCTTCATTTTTATTTTGCTTTTAGCTGTATTGCTGTTAACATGCCTTGTAGATAGAATCACAGGATGCTACAACTGCAAGGAGCCATTGAGATTATATAATGGAAACTCAGCATGTCACCAGGAAGGCTCAGGGAGTTCAGAAACTTACCAATAGTCTCAATGAGGTATTTCTTTCTGAGATGGTAGTAATTCAAATTTAACAGTAATTCACATAATATAAATTTCATGCATTTAAAAAGTATAGTTGACAAAAATGTACAAATGTAAATGTATAATTTCTTTCACATGGGGAAGGTAGTCTGGGAAACCATCCTGGAAGAGGAGTGTGACATAAATTTTGAAACATTTGTCTGTACTATGCAGGGTGGGAGGTTACTGGAGAAGCTACAAGCAGAAAAAAAAACTGCACATGAACAATATGAAAGCACCTGAGGTTGTGTTTATAAAACTGCACATTCTTCTGACTGGGGGAACCTAGCATGAGTGGTGTATGCAATACTGCCAGAGGAAGCTAGAGGCATACTGAGATGTGCAGGATCTTGAAATATTCATTCGTAGGTGGGAGAAGGAACTAGGGAATGTTCATCAGTTTTTTTTCTCAGAATATTTCAATGGAAGTTCAGGTTTGACCTGCTTGATATATCTTTGTCCTTTGTGATCCCCAGGACTTGCTGCAGATAAAGAATGAACTAGAAGAAAGCTGTATAAAGAAAGATAAGCTTCTCCGTGATGTACAACAAGCCTTAGCAGGTATGAGGAGGGCTCAGCACATGATGGGGTGGGAGGCTCCTGCCATGCCATCTGAATGCCCCACCAGGAAAATGTTCCTGAAGCAAGGAGCTTCCTCTCCTTCTGTGGAATGCAACACTCTGCTAAATCTGAAAATACTAAGGCAAGGTGTGGTTGTTCATCGGCCAGGTGGTCAGGACCTTTCCTACCACGTTCTCATACCTGCCCTTGAGATATGGCCATTAGTTAAATTCAGACATTTTCATCACGTCTTTCAAGACAGTTTGATGTCTGAGAAAATGGGGTGTTGTGGGACAGGGGGCTGGCAGCTTTTATGCTTAACCTTTGTTATCCTTCCTCTCTGAATGAAATCTTCCTGGAGCAGAAGAGCAGGCCAAAAGAGAGGCAGCTGAGAAGGAAAAGCAGCTTCTTGAGGAAAGGTGTAAACAGCTGCAGAAAAGGGTAGAGCTTCTAGAAAAATGTTTCAAGGAATCTATGATCCAAATGAAAGAGCAGATAAAGAGAGAAAGAGAAGTCCTTCTGAAAGAGCAGAATAAGAGGATTGAGAGGCTTGAGGTAAGCCTGGCCTGGGATTGGGCATGGACTACAGAACAAAGCCCTAGAACAGCAGGAAGGGCGCGTTGAAAGTTAGAGGGAAGTCAGAGAGAGCAGCGCCACTGTTGTGTACTGGATTTCATTCACTACAAGCCCTGTTTTGTAATGACTTGCATCGAGGCACTAGAGTTGTGTTCACATTGAGTTTCTGGAGGGTCCAGTAAGAACTTGGTAGTTCCAAGCATTTATAGAATATAAATAACCTTCCCAGAACTTATGCTGCTATTCTGAGGGATTCCTGGAGGATCTCACAGAGCAATATTGAATGGGAGGATCTCACAGAGCATCCGGGTTTAGCACGTGGATGTCCTAACTGGGTGTCTGTAACAGAAGTAGCAATTGGTTCACTTTCCCAAGATTACTGCCAGTTTTCAGGCAACCTACTCACCCAATGACCTTAAGATAATCCTTGCTGACCTAAAACTATCAGATATGTGCACACTCAGAAACGAGGGAGACAGCTCCTACCTTGCAGCTATCTCCAAGTGAGGATGGCCTGCCCAAGTCAGCACATAGCAAAGGAGTTCTCTCTTCTCCCATCTACAAGTGTCTATATGAGAGTTCTAATACAGCTTAGAAGTTACCATTCTTTCTAAGATGTGGGTGAGCATTTGTACCATTCAGATCAAAGGCTCTCTCTCAAATTGCATAATTTTGGCTAAACAGAGTATCTTACAACAGTTGTCCTCATGCCTATTTAGCACCTCGCAAAACCCTAGTGATGGATAAACATAAGTAAGGTTGTTCTTTGCTTCTTCTCATTTTCCAACCCTAAAGCAGGAGATATTCCTGATATAAATGATCTAAGAAGAGAGAATACTTTAAAAAGGAAAATGCAGCTAATTTTATAAATTGTTACTATAAAACCTTATTCCTGAAGGTTTGGGGTTTTTAAATATTTTCTTTTTATTAATATGTCACACAATTTTAGGCCCAAATGAAAAACATGACTAATAATCGGAAAAGCGCTAAAAACTACCCCACTCTAATGGAAATGGCAGATGACAGTGAAGAAGATATTCCGCAGCCTTCATGGTGGTCTAAAATTTGTGAGCTGATAGAAGAGTTGTGTTCCCTAATTGTCAAGTTTTTCTCTTGTGGATAATTTCAGGTAATATTTACAAGTTTTCTTACCAGCTTTTTGAAATGGCTTATTTTTACATGTATGTACCCTTTCTGTTTTTTAGCAAAATTTTAATAGAAAAAAATATAAGTGCTTACTATAAGGCATTATTGCCTGGCAAACAAAAGATACAGTAAATGTGACTGGAGAGTTAATTTAAATGGACATAAAAATAATGGATTTGAAGACAAAGAGAAGGTCAAATCTTTAATATCCTGGAAAAGAAACACATTAGAATACATTTATCAAAAAATGCTTCTGAAAGTTGCACATGAGTAATTACACAAATGGATATCCATAATGTCTTCTTGAGTATATGGGTCAGTTGCATATACAAATTAATTCTCTCTTAGTTCATGTATAAATTTTATGTGTTCTGAGTTAAAATTTTAGAAAGGCTAATTATAAAATTTAAATGGAGCTGATCAAAAATATTAAAAAGCCAAGACAATTCAGAAGAAGTACAATGACATTTTTAGAAATTAAATAATTAGAACAGTGTGTCAACTGAGCATAAAGACATAACAGAACACACTGTGTAATCTAAAAGGGGAACCCCATCACATGTAGGAATTAACTATATTAAATTGTATAATATCTACTGCAAATTGTATCTAGTATTTATTAAGTTTTAATAAATGTCCATTCTGGCCCGAAGGTTTAATTTTAAGGCATACATGCACTGTCTTTCATACATACACAGTCAGAAAATTATATATTTATAAGATAACCGCTGATTATAATTTTAAAGATTGGAACTACTTATACATCCATCTATATGGGAGTGGTAATATAAGTTCTAGCACACTTGCACAAGGGAATATTATATAGCCAGAAGATTGAGAAACAGAGCACTATTTGTAATGACACAGAACAATTTACTAGATATATTGAACTGTAGAACAAGTGTGGAGCAAACCAATAGAAATACTGCACTATTTATGCAAAAAAATTGGAACTCACATATACTTGCATTTATACACTTAAAAAATCTCTGGAGTAACATGAGGAACTAGTAATGTTGGTTCCTTCTACAGGAAGCTAGGTTTCTGAGATTAGGGATGAGAGGAGTACTAATTTTATTTTGTATAAACTTTTGTTTCTGGAAATCGTACAAGGAGTATGCAATTCTTGTTCAGGGGATAAAAAAGAAAAAACAAACATGATGATTGTAGTGATGGTGGTGGTGATGATGATGATGATGATGATGCTGGTAATAAGGAATTCTGCATCCTTAGAAAACCATCAGTGAGTTCAGAAGAGACTCTGCTGGAAAATGAGGTCCAATACTGGAAAAAACAAAACATGTATCTTAATCTTGTTTGTATTACAGAGTTGATTTCTACTTCCTTAAATTCTTTGAAAAACAAGGTATAAAGCATGATGTGATTCTGAAATTTCAGCTGGCCCTTCACTTTCCAGTTGCAAATTACAGTTTTAGGTGTTAGTTGTATAGGTGCCTGGAGTGTATTTTTGCTGTTTTTGAACTTCCCTTTCAGCTAATGTTTGTTTCTGTTATAATGAACAACTTCTAGTTGCACAAACTTGACATGTTACCCCTTTATTCTAGATACCTGTGCACAGTATTTGGACTTCTTCAAGCAACCTCTCTTACAGACCCTCACTTTTATTTTGCAGACAGGTTTCTCCTTGAAATCTTAGAGTTCCCAAATCCCCCAAACTGGGCAGGGTGCCCCTTTTTTGTGCTTTCATTGTACCTATAGCATGATTTTGAAAATGTGAATTATCCAATTACTCTGTCTTGCTGATGATGCCTTGCCACCAGAGACTAGTTTATCTTTATCATTGTCTTCTTAGCTTCTATTTCTATGTCCAGCACTTGATTAGTATCTGGAAAATGTTAGTTGAATAAAGTTCCCCCACGTTCTATATCCTCATGATGACAGATGCTTCAGAGGACTCTTAAAACAAAGGGTGTAGTTTTTGACATGGAGAACAAAGGCAAAAGGAAATGTAGATAAAATTAGACCTCCTTATAACTTGTAGCCCACTGACAAACACTTGAGACAGGTAGAGTAGGACAGTCCTCCAGGAATTCCCAACTGTCTTAATGTAATGCTTTGCTGGTGGCAAAATGCAATCTTAGCTTGACAATAGCCAGGCCTCCAGAATCCTGTGATGTTAGGAGTTAGTTGGACAGTGAAGTAGTTAGGGCCAAGGGCCCCAGCAAGAAAAGATGGAGTCAGGACAGCTAAAATAAAGCATCACTAACATCCTGTTTTGCAGCTTAGACAGGACCATGCTAGCATTCTGTTTTGAAGCCTTTGCAGAAATGACTTCTGCAAAACGTCCTAAGATAAAACAAGTCACCACAAGCATTCATCACCATCCTAGGCAAGAGGTACTTTTTTTTTAAATTTTTATTTATTTATGATAGTCACAGAGAGAGAGAGAGAGAGAGAGAGAGAGAGGCAGAGACATAGGCAGAGGGAGAAGCAGGCTCCATGCACCGGGAGCCCGATGTGGGATTCGATCCTGGGTCTCCAGGATCACGCCCTGGGCCAAAGGCAGGCACCAAACCGCTGTGCCACCCAGGGATCCCTAGGCAAGAGGTGCTTAAGACCTAAGCCCCCAGATGTCAGCCAACAAAAGACCATCAGCACGTGGACATTAACCTGATAAGTAGACAGATACACAACCAAAGCCCTGATTGTCCCGACTTAGCACACCCCCATTGTTTAAGATAGTTCTGCTAAAGAGCTCATAAAATCCCCTAAACTTAGAAACCCCACGGGCAACCGCCTCAGGTCCTCTTCCCCTTTGAGAGCTTTGTGCTATTGCTCAATAAATTTTGCTTTGTTGGCCATCACTCTTTCCTCTACTTCTTCATTCTTCTAAGGGGAGTGACCCAGACCACAGGCACTAGAGTAACAGAAATCCTGCAACAGTTAAGTCTTCTTTAACATATGAAAATCCTTTTGGAAACTTCCTTTGTCCTTACCCCTCTCAACTTAAAAGTATACAACCAATCACCACTCCTCACATTCCCAGTACAGTTCTTTCTGCCCACTGGTCTTTCCCCATGCTTTAATAAAACCACCTTTTTTTGCACCAAAAATGTCTCAAGAATTCTTTCTTGACTGTTCGTTCCTGAACCCCACATCAAATCACATCAGTTTTAAGATCCTACTATAAAATGGGTGGAATGGGTCAGCTATTGCTAGAAAGCAGGGCTGTGAGGACATGCATACTAATTGAGACCTGCCATAATGTTCTTCCTGAGAGAAGGGCTGATTCACCATGTATTCAGTTCGAGTTCCTATGACAACCACTCACCAGTGATACCACTCACTCTTGATTCACAGGTCAGTTATGAGGTTTACATTTTTAAAGAAAATATGAAAAGATGCTCAACATCACTCATCATCAGGGAAATGCAAATCAAAACTACAATGAGATATCACCTCACACTTGTCTGTCATAATGGCTAAAAGTAACAACACAGGAAACAACAGATGTTGGCGAGGAAGTAGGGAAAAAGGATCCCTTGTCCACTGTTAGTAGGAATGCAAATTGAAGCAGCCACTATGGAAAATAGTATGGAGGTCCACAAAAAATTAAAAATAGAACTACCATATGATCCAGTAACCACACTACTGGGTATTTATCCCCAAAATATGGAAACACTAATTCAAAGGGATACATGTACCTCTGTGTTTATTGCAGCATTTTCTGCAACAGCCAAACAATGGAAACAGCCCATGTGTCCATCGATAGATGAATGAGTAATGAAGATGTGTGTGTGTATGTGTGTGTATAGTGGGATATTATTCATCCATAAAAAAAGAACAAAATCTTGCCATTTACAATAACAGAGATGGAGTTAGAGAGTATAATGCTAAGCAAAGTAAGTCAGAGAAAGACAAATACTATTTGTTCTCACTCATATGATCTCACTCATTTGTGGAATTTAAGAAATAAAACAAACAAGCAAAGGAGAAAAAAAGAGAGACAAACCAAGACTCAAACTCTTAACTATAGAGAACAAACTGATGGTACCTGGAGGGGAGGTGTGAGGGGTGGGGCGTGGAGATGAGTGAAGTAGGTAATGAGGAATTAAAGAATACATTTATCACAATGAAAGGGAAGGAAAGAAAAACAAACAGAAAATAAAATTTTACAAAAATATGAGTTCCTCAGGAAAAAATATATTTTAAAAGAAAATCTCTTCATCATGGAAAATTCTCATATCCATCCTGGTCCTTCAGTTGGATAAGGTTCGATTTCTTACTGAACTAAGGTCCAGGGGAATCACTGTCTGAGTATTATGATAGCTCTTGTCTACTCCCTCACTGAGGGGGCCAACAGGTCTCAGTTCTGCTCTTTGAGAAGACTGGGAGGTCAGGATTCAACCACGAACCAGATGTTCCCAGACAAAAACTGTCGACATAAAAGCTCATGCAGCCACATCTCCCCCACTGGAACACCTGGAGTTGTCCACGTCCCTCACTTGGTGTTCTTTGCAATATCTCAGCTGTGTCATCTTGTAGAAAGGGCCAGAAAGGGCCTACCGAAAAAGTATTGCAAGAACTGCAGGGCCATCCTCTCCTTTCCCATGCACCCACCATGACCTGAGCTGTCCTCACACTCAGGGCCAGTGCTTGACAGGCCTGAGACTCTATGGAACTCATGCTGTTTTTATCAGAAAACACTGCAAATACTAAAAAACATGCTACTCACATTTATTTAAAGCTCTTTGAGGGCGGCACCTGTGTGGCTCAGTGGTTGAATGTCTGTCTTTGGCTCAGGTCATGATCCTGGGGTCCTGGGATGGAGTCTTATATCGGGCTCCCCATGGAGAGCCTGCTACTCCCTCTACCTGTGTCTCTGCCTCTCTCCCTCTGTGTCTCTCATGAGTAAATAAAATCTTTTAAAAAATAAAATTTAAAAAAAGTAAAGCTCTTCGAGGGAAATAGATTATTCTGCCTAAGAAAAAGATTCATAGTGAATAATAGAAGTCCTAAGTTGGATAATTATTCTTTCTTTTTTAATACGAGGTTTTCTTTTTTTTTTTTTAAGATTTTATTTATTTATTCATGAGAGACACACAGAGAGAAAGAGGCAGAGACACAGGCAGAGGGAGAAGCAGGCTCCAGGCAGGGAGCCCGATGCAGTTTGGGGACCTGAGCCCAAGGCAGGCGCCCAACCACTGAGCCACCCAGGCGTCTCTGGCCATTTCTTATGTAAAGCATGCTCTCTACTTTGCCAGTTTGCTTGTAGCCTGCTTCTTGGCTGCTATCTCTTTACCTGAAAGAAAAAAACTAGAATTCCTCACTGAATTTATTTACAATAAAATTACATCAACTCAGGGGGTCCATACTCTTCAGACACAACGCAAATGCCCAGAGCAGGGATTAAGTTGAGATGTCTGAGGATAAGCAGGGAGAATGGACAGGTTCCCAGCTAAGTGGATTCCTATGGAGGCCGAGAAAATCAAGGCCATTCCACTTTAAGTTCAGCGTTATCACAAGTACAGCCATCCCAGGCCCCTGTGAATAAGAGCTGAACTTTACTTCAGTTACAGGAAGAAAACAGTTTACAGCTTAAAGTCCTAGAAAGCCCCATATTAGAATAAAAACAGAGCCCAAGCCACGAGCAGGAAGCCCTTATTAGAATAAGAACCCAGCTCAATGCCCTTGAAGGCCCCATATCAAAATGTAAACAGAACTTGAGGAATTGCTCCACCCCTTCTGGAGGTCCCCTAGACCAGTCCTTAAAACTAAGCTGAAACGCACCTCAGGGTCCAAGTCCCTGCTCTGCTGTGTCGGGTATTCTTGGACCCAAGCTCGAGCTTGTAAATAAACCCTCGTGTGTTTGCATCAGTGTGGGCTCCTCGGTGGTTTCTCGGATTCACAATCTTGGGCGCAACATTCCTTGCCTCTTTCAGGGTCTGACTGAGAAGAACAGAGCAGACAGGCCAAAGAGAAAGCCCAAGTACGAATGTTTTAAATCAAATAGATGGTGAACGCACTGAATGTAAATGAACAACATGCTTCACTTAAGAGGTAAAGATCTTCTCATTCAATACCAAACTACATGCCAGTTAGAAAGGAATAATAGAAAATACAAAAACACAGAAACATAAGAAGTAAAAGAATGTTAATGATGTATCATCGATGAGGGAGCAAAAGGCAAACAGAGGGGCAAAGCACAAGCCAACCTGCCAAGACCTCCCTCACCCCTGCCCACACGACAGGTTGAGTATGTGTGATATTCCTCAGGCACTCCTGGCTGCCTTAGAACAAAGGAAAGGGAAAAACAAATGGTTAACTGATAGAGATTACTGTCCTGCAGGATATGAATCTCCATCAGTTTACAACTGTCTTAAGGAAGCAATCTCCAGAAACCTATAGACTCAATTTCCTCGTGCCCTAACATCACCCTCCCCTCCGTAGGATAGAAAATCTTATATAATCAGTTACTCCTCACAACCCCAGTGCAGCTTTTTTTTACCTGTGGGTCCTGTTGTGCTATAATTAAACCAGCTTTTTGCATCAACAACATCTCAAGAATTCTTTCTTGGCCATTGGCTCACAGACCCTACTCCAAACCACATCATTATGATACACCATACAAAGAAAAGCATCCATAACCAACTTTATATTGAACAAGTGGGTTTTACACCAAAGGAAAAATAAAAGAACAAATTGAAAAGTATCACTTCAGTTTGTTTATCAGAATAATGTATGTACAAAGTTGAAAACAATAGTTTCTAATAGCATAGCCTCAAATGCATAAGAAAACAGAACCTATACAGAACTTTATGGAGAATAGCCATATTCACAATCATCATGACAGATTTTTAACACATCTTTCAGTAATGCAGAAAAAATGCAAACCATATACATCAAAAAAGTCAGAAAATATCTGAAAAAGTGATGAACAAATATGGCTCATTTTATTAATGCAGAGACCTAAACCCAAAGTAGGATACCCAAGAAGTAGGATAAGCAGGGAGAACTGACAGGTTCTGGGTAAGTGGAATCTCAAAGTACACTTGGAACTTTCACATAAAATTTACACGTAGTACATCAGATAGCAGGTTTCAAGAAATTTGAAAAGTTTAAGCCCATGCAAAACAATGCATATAAACTAAGAATTATTAATTTTAAAAGAGCAGCCGGAAGAACCTCACATTTCCTCACATTTCCAAATAGTTCATAGATGAAAAAAGCAGAAGTGTTTGAAAGTTGTAACTATTTTGTTTGAACAGCAATGAAAATGTCACATATAAAGCTTAGGATGCTGCTAAAGCAGTCCTTTCAGAGAAATTTATGGCCTACAAATCTACACGTTAGGAGAAAGAAAAGTTAAAATATAATTGAGCAGAGCATCTATGTTAGAAATTAGAAAGAAAAAAAAAGAAATTAGAAAGAGAAAATAAATTGAATCTTCTGCAAGAAGTAATAATTGCCCTAAGAGCAGAAATGAAACCAAAAAAAACTTTGTTACTGGGAAAAACTAAGAAAACTAACAAAATTCTATCAAGTGTGCTAAAGGAACATAGAAAAGGGACAAATGTAATATAAAAGAGAAATCAATAAAGTTGTGGTTCACATCTTTTTATGCTTACTTATGAACCACTGTACTTGAATTACTCACCATCGGGATTTTTCCTATACAAATGTTCCTTTTCATCTGATAAACCTTTGTGTACTTTTGATGTTTTGAAATTGTAGTTGTTGTTCTTAATTCCCACATAAATACATTCTTTCTGATTTTGGCAGCACTCCATATTTGCTCTTTAATGACTTGACACAGGCACACTGCAAGGATGTGTAACATCTTTTGTATATGACTTTAGGTAGTGTTTTGATGAGGGCTTCAAGGAGCTCCAATTAACTTCATATACTCTGAACTGCAATTAGGGATTTTCATCAGCTTGCCTATTAGAAAATCAAGTATATTCATATTCTAAGGTTTTTCAATTGTGCTGTTATTCTTAAGCATAATGTAGTAAGAAGCAGATTTGACTTTAATTAAAACAGCACTGATAAATTGCTAAATGATTAGGTCTACACGTAAATTCCAGAAATTCAACATTTAGGACACTGTGAGATACAACTGATTAATACATTTTATCAAAAGGGATCATTGAAATTCCAGGTTAGAATTGTTTCATTACTTTGGTTTTTATTCAATTTGTCGGGACAAAGAGAAAAAACACTGCAGCTGTCGATTTATAAGGTTTTTTTTAAAAATGCCTTTTTGTTAGTTATCATTGCTAGTCATACCTGCATCCTTTAAAGGAGATGTACCACAATCGTTTAGTCTCTGAAATAGACATGAAGGACTAGTTGGGAATGTTTTAAAGGGCTACGGAGCAGTAAGTGTGAAATGACCTTATGCCTTCTCATCTTTAACTAGATAGCTTTATGGAGAAGAAGGGACTTACTTGTAAGAATACTAATTTCTGTTAGCAGATATTTGCAGATTCAAGGTCCTAAAAAACAAAAATGAAAACAAGCCATTGTATTCATCTTGATAAGATATAATAAGAAATACACATTTGGTCATTGTCTTAGGTTCCTGGCACAGAACTTCTAAAAACTCTTGAAAATTTCTGAATAATTGGAATGAGAGGAACACTTTTTGTTATTCATAATAAGCCTCTTTCAACTATACTGAAGTTTATGCTAATGAAGAACTCCTGAAAGAGGCAGGCTGGTTACCAGGGGAACTAACCATGTGATTAGAGAGTTAGAGATTTCATGCCCTCTTCCCAAGGCACAGCAAGAGGTGAGGGGTTGCAGACTGACTTAATTACCAATCACACCTATAAAATAAAAACCCTACACAATGGTGTTGGACAGCTTCCGTTGGGTGAACACATGGAGATCCTGGGATAGTGGTGTGATCTGAGAGTGTATGGAAGATCCATGCTCTTTTATACCTTGCCCTCTGTAGCTCTACTTTTGGAGCTTTTTACTTGTATTGTTTTTGACAAACCAGTCAACATAAATGTTTCCCTGCGTTCTGTGAACCATTCCAGCAAATTATCAAACCCAAGGAAGAGGTCAGGAGAACCCTCAAATTGTAGTCAATCTAGTCATAAGTACTACAAGCCTGGACTCATGATTGATGTCTGATGTGGGACTTGACATGGGAAACAAAGGCAAAAGAAAATTAAATGTTCTTCCTACAGCCCACTGACAAGTCCTTGAAACAGGCAAAGGGACATTCTTCTAGGAACTCAGCTGCCTTGATGTTAATACTTTGCTAAGAGAAAACGGCCATCTTAGCTTAACATTATCCCAACCCCCCAGGATCCTATAAGTCTACTTCAACATATAAAAATTCATTTGGAAACTTTTTATCTCGACTCCCCAAGATATGTATGTTAGCAATCATCCTCCAAGCACATGACCCATTAATACAGACCTGAAGAGTCTCATGACTGAGCTTTTACTAATGACCTTTTCCTAAAAATAGCTAGCCCTCTCAAGGTCCTAATAACCTTGTTTCCAAAATACCTTGGAGGCTTGTGCTGTCCCTAACCCCCTCCCAACTTGAAAGTATATAATCAGTCACCTGTCACAACCCCAATGCTGCTCTTTCTACCCATGGGTCTTGTCTCCAGGCTTTAATAAAACCACTTTTGCACCAAAAATGTCTCAAGAATTCTTTCTTGGCCACCAGCTCAGAACTCTACTTCTTCAAACCACATCAGGACTGAGCCCTTACCCTGTGGGTTCTGATGTCAACTCCAGGTAGACAGCATCAAGTTGATTTGAATTGCAGGACCCTTGGACAGTATATGAAGAATTGGTATGGAAAACCCCACACATTTAGTGTCAGGAGTGTTCTAAGTGCAGAGGAACAGTTTTCTTTTAGAAACCAAATTAGGGTGGCCCAGCAGTTTAGCACCACCTTCAGTCCAGGATGTGATCCTGGAGACCCGGGATGGAGTCCCACGTAGGGCTCCCCGCATGGAGCCTGCTTCTCCCTCTGCCTGTGTCTCTGCCTCTCTCTCTTTCTGTGGCTGTCATGAATAAATAAATAAAATCTTAAAAAAAAAAAAAGAAACCAAATTAACTTTTATGGAAGAATCTAAGCTATATTAGTGCCTCTGCTGTTAAAGGACCAGGGTTGTGTTAGGAATGCCAGTACTCTCTGTTTGCTTTATATGGTAGGAGAGGAGTTAACCACAGTGCTGTTTGCAAAAAATAAAGGCACTGAAATATTTTCTTGCTTGTATCTATTTGCCATTCAATTCGGAAAACAGAAACCGTTAGAGTCCTTGCCAAATGAAGACAAAGTCCTCCATTCTGTTTGTTGCAGTTCAAGACTGACTTCACAAGGTCATATAAAGAAAGAAGAACTATACTCTCTCCTCTAAGAAAAAGTGCACAATGTGGTCATCTGCATGACAATGATAGAAAATTCTGTATGCTGTAATAGCACTTATTATTCATCTTGCCATGTAATATGCCCATAGACCTAAGCAGCAACAGTAAAAGCATCATCAGATTTAGAAAAAATGAGGCAAAACAGGGAAAAAATCAGAAAGTACAGTTCAGAAGATTAGATATTTGTCTGTATCTTTGTGTGTGACTTCAATGCCTATAAAGCCAGAGTTCATAAAAACTGCAGAACTGCCTAAACTCATGATTCTGAGTGAGTAAATGATGATATCAATAAAAGAAAAAACACACATACAAGATAATGAGGCTTTTATTTCAGATAATTTATAATTTAGATGGCTCTATTCAAACATATCCCAGACATAAAAGATATTTCAAGGTCTAGACAACCATGAGAGCTAAAGAAACGTGAAGGAGAGGTCACTTAACAATGTCTAAAAAGAAATCTTCTTTACCTCAAATAGATTTAAGTTATCTGACTCTGCATAGAAGATGAGGCAACATAATCCAACCTGTGGGCTGATTCTGTATTTCCTCAGATCTTGGGGTGGAGGGTTGTGGCTTTTTGCCATATTTTGGTAATTTTTTTCAATGTTTTTGATGAAAGAATTTTCATGTTATCGAGTTAAAAATGTTGCTAGATTCAAAAGTCTTTCCTAATTCTTCCTTTTATTTTTCATGCAGAATAATATTAAGTAACTCAGAATGAAATCCAAAACTCTAACTGAAAATACAAATCTAAACAAAACTTCTAAACATACTGCTTCTTGTACAATGTATTTATCTCATAGAGACAGGGATTTCTTTGGGTCACAGAACCATCATGGGCCAACCCAACAAGATGAGATGAGGTGTGAGGGGGAGGACAATGACAACAATGACAATGATTACAGCAACAAATAGTTTGGTAACAGGAGCTCACATTCAAAGAACCATGTTTGAGCACTGTGAGCTGGGCTTTCCATATTTTATTTACTAGGTCAAATAACCAGGAAGTTGCAAGTGGAACTCACACGTAGACTTCACTGACACCAAAGCAAGCACTTTTAAACATGACTGCGTTTTGTCATTCACTGAGTATTGCTGACCCCTCATCATGTGCTGGATACTGTGAAAGGCACCCAGAAAGCACTGAGGATCCTGTGATTAGCTAGCTAAATAGTCAGAGGCCCTGTGCTTTAAAAAATTTTTTTTAATTTAAATTCAATTTGCCAACATATAGTATGACACCCAGTGCTCATCCCATCAAGTGCCCTCCCTAGTGCCTGTCACCCAGTCACTCCATCCTCCCACCCTCCTCCCCTTCCACCATGCTTTGTTTGCTTCCCAGAGTTAGGAGTCTCTCATGGTTTGTCTCCCTCTCTAATATTCCCTACTCAGTTTCCCTTTTCCCTTATAGGCCATTTCACTATTTCTTATATTCCACACATAAGTGAAACTATATGATGTTTGTCCTTCTCTGACTGATGTATTTCACTCAGCATAATACCCTCCAGTTCCATCCACGTTGAAGCAAATGGTAGGTATCCATCCTTTCTGATGGCTGAGTAATATTCCATTGTGTCTATGGACCACATCTTCTTTATCCATTCATCTGTTGAAGGACATTATGGCTTCTTCCACAGTTTGGCTATTGTGGACATTGCTGCTATGAACATTGGGTTGCAGTGTCCTGGCATTTCATTACATCAGTATATTTGGGGTAAATACCCAGTAGTGCAATTGCTGGGTCATAGAGTAGCTCTATTTTTAACTTCTTGAGGAACCTCCACACTGTTTTCCAGAGTGGCTGTACCAGCTTGCATTCTCACCGCCAGTGCAATAGGGTTCCTTTTCTTCCATATCCTTGTCAACATCTGCTGTTTCTTTTGTTTTTGACTTTAGTCATTCTGAAAGGTGTGAGGTGATATCTGATTGTGGTTTTGATTAGTATTTTGCTGTTGCTAAGTGCTATTGAGCATCTTTTCATGTGCTTGTGGGCCATGTATATGTCTTCTATGGAGAAATGTCTGTTCATGTCTTTTGCCTATTTCACAACTGAATTGTTTGTTTCTTGGGTGTTGAGTTTGGTAACTTCTTTATAGATCTTGGAAACTAGCTCTTTATCTGATACATCATTTGCAAATATCTTCTCCCATTCTGTAGGTTGTCTTTGAGTTTTGTTGATTTTTTGCTGTGCAGAAGCTTTTTATCTTGATAAAGTCCCAATAGTTCATTTTTGCTTTTGTTCATTTTTGCTTTCATACATGTGTCTTGCAAGAAGTTGCTGTGGCCATGTTCTAAAAGGGTGTTGCCTGTGTTCTTTTCTAGGATTTTGATGGATTCTTGTCTCACATTTAGATCTTTCATCCATTTTGAGTTTATCTTTGTGTATGGTGTAAGAGAATGGTCTAGTTTCATTCTTCTGCATGTGGCTGTCGAATTTTCCCAGCACCATTTATTGAAGAGACTTTTTTTTCCAGTGGATATTCTTTCCTGCTTTATTGAAGATGAGTTGACCATAGAGTTGAGGGTCCATTTCTGGGTTCTCTATTCTGTTCCATTGATCTATGTGTCTGTTTTTATGCCAGTACCATACTGTCTTGGAGATCACAGCTTTGTAATACAGCTTGAAGTCAAGCATTGTGATGCCTTCAGCTTTGGTTTTCTTTTTCAACATGTCTCTGGCTATTCGGGGTCTTTTCTGGTTTTACACAAATCTTAAGATTATTTGTTCCAAGTCTCTGAAGAAAGTCCATGGTATTTTGATAGGGATTGTATTGAACGTGTACATTGCCCTGAGTAGCATAGACATTTTCACAATATTAATTCTTCCAATCCATGAGGATGGAATGTTTTTCCAGCTCTTTGTGTCTTCCTTGATTTCTTTCAGAAGTGTTCAGCAGTTTTTAGAGTATAGATCCTTTACCTCTTTGGATAGGTTTATTCCTAGGTATCTTATGGTTATGGGTGTAATTGTAAATGGGATTGATTCCTTAATTTCTCTTTCTTCAGTCTCATTGTTAGTGTATAGAAATGCCACTGATTTCTGGGCATTGATTTTGTATCCTGCCACACTGCCAAATTGCTGTATGAGTTCTAGCAATCTTGGGGTGGAGTCTTTGGGTTTTCTATATACAGTATCATGTCACCTGTGAAGAGGGAGAGTTTGACTTCTTGGCCAATTTGAACACCTTTTATTTCTTTTTGTTGTCTGATTGCTGAGGCTGGGACTTCTAGTACTATGTTGGATAAGAGTAGTGAGAGTGGACATCCCTGTCGTGTTCCTGATCTTAGGGAAAGGCTCTCAGTGTTTCCCCACTGAGAATGATATTCGCTGTGGGCTTTTCATAAATGGCTTCTTTGATATTGAGGAATATTCCCTCTATCCCTACACTTTGAAGAGTTTTAATCAGGATTGGATGCTATATTTCCTCAAATGCTTTCTCTGCATTTATTTGAGGATCATATGGTTCTTGTCTTTTTCTTTTATTGATGTGATCTATCACATCGATTGTTTTATGAATTTTGAACCACGCTTGCATCTCGAGATAAATACCACTTGGCGATGGTGAATAATCCTCTTAATGTACTGTTGGGTCCTATTAGCTAGTATCTTGGTGAGGATTTTTGCATCCGTGTTCATCAGGGATATTGGTCTGTAATTCTCCCTTTTGGTGAGGTATTTGTCTGGTTTTGGGATCAAGGTAATGCTGGCTTCATAGAACAAGTTTGGAAGTATTCCCTCCATTGCTATCCTTTGAAATAGCTTTAATAAAATAGGTATTATTTCTTTTTAAAATCTTTGGTAGAATTCCCCTGGGAAACCATCTGTCCCTGGACTTTTGTTTCTTGGGAGGTTTTCAATGACTGCTTAAATTTCTTCACTAGGGATCCCTGGGTGGCGCAGCGGTTTAGCGCCTGCCTTTGGCCCAGGGCGCAATCCTGGAGACCCGGGATCGAATCCCACGTCGGGCTCCCGGTGCATGGAGCCTGCTTCTCCCTCTGCCTGTGTCTCTGCCCCTCTCTCTCTCTCTGTGACTATCATAAATAAATAAAAAATTTAAAAAAAAATTTCTTCACTAGTTATTGAGCTGTTCAGGTTTTCTATCTATTTTTTCATGTTTTGGTTTTGGTCATTTGATGTTTCCAGGAATATATCCATTTCTTCCAGACTGCCTAATTTGTTGGCATATGGTTGCTCATAACACGTTTTTAAAATCGTTTGTATTCCTTGGTATTGGTTATATCTCTCCTCTTTCATTCATTTTATTAATTTGAGTCTTTTTTCTTTTTAACAAGTCTGGCTAGGGGTTTATCTATCTTATTAATTCTTTCGAAGAACCAGCTCCTGATTTCATTAATCTATTTTACAGTTCTTCTGGTTTCTATTTCATTGAGTTCTTCTCTGATCTTTATTTTCTCTCTTCTTCTGCTTGGCTTAGGCTTTATTTGTTATTATTTCTCCAGTTCCTTTAGGTGTAAGGCTAGCTTGTGTATTTAAGATTTTTCCAATTTTTTGAGGGAGGCTTGTATTGTATTTCCCTCTTAGGATTGCTTTTGTTCTATCCCAAAGATTTTAAACAGTTGTACTTTCGTTTTCATTAGTTTCCATGAATCTTTTTCATTCTTCTCTAATTTCCTGGTTGACCCATTCATCTTTCATTAGAATGCTTTTTTTTTTTTTAGTAGAATGCTTTTTTTTTTTTTTAAATTTTTTATTTATTTATGATAGTCACAGAGAGAGAGAGAGAGGCAGAGACACAGGCGGAGGGAGAAGCAGGCTCCATGCACCGGGAGCCTGATGTGGGATTCGATCCCGGGTCTCCAGGATCGCGCCCTGGGCCAAAGGCAGGCGCCAAACCGCTGCGCCACCCAGGGATCCCAGTAGAATGCTTTTTTAACCTACAAATGTTTGTTCCATATCTAGTAGGTTTGTGGAAGAGAGTATTACTCCTGGTTCTTTCTGGTAAATTATTCCTTCTAGTCATTTTGTCCAGTGCAGAATGGATGTATGAGTGAGCAGAGTCAAAAATACCAACCATAACCTAAGTAAAATACACGCTAGACAATTTTGAAGAGACCAGAAAATAAAAGAAAAACAGAACAAAACAAACAAAAAGACCATGAAAGTGAAAAACAAATTTTAAAAAAAGGTGGGGAGGAAGTGGTGATGGAGAGGGAATATAGTCTCACGGAGTGGACCCAGAGGGTGATCCTCTCTGTTTTGAGTGTATTTTGTTCTGTATATTAGAAGGCGCTAAATTCCAAATTTATATAACCTGCAAAACTTATATAGAGACCCAACATCAACCACAAAAACAGAAACAAGATAAGGAAGGGGGGAAGAAAGGGAAGGAAGAGAGAATATAATCTCACAGAATAGACCAACATGGTGCTCCACTTGGTTCTGAGTGTATTTTGGTCCCTATGTTAGAGGGTACTAAATTCCACAATTATAAAACAAAACAAGACCAAAAAACAAAACCAAAAATCCATAACATATATTTATCT
The DNA here is from genome assembly GCF_048418805.1 of Vulpes vulpes. NCBI lineage: Eukaryota > Metazoa > Chordata > Mammalia > Carnivora > Canidae > Vulpes > Vulpes vulpes. The sequence continues at coordinate 134,113,949 of NC_132782.1, forward strand.
AAATTAAATTGAATATGTTGAAAGGACTCCAATAATGAAGAATATATCTAAGGCTAGAAATTGTTAGAAATATGAAAGTCAAAAAGGAAAAAATTTAACAACAAAGAGTTGGTAAACTTTTGTAGCTAAGGCAGGAAAAGAGAAAAAATATTGGAAAATTTTAACCTGAAAGATAAACAAATCACAAGGAAAAACCTAGACTTCTATATACTATTTTCCCTCAATCCTGGAGCTTTCCAGTGCTGCTTGGTCAGTAAACTTGTTCTTCCCTTGTTCTTCCAGCTGGTCTTCTGCGGGAGGGGTCTCCTGCACTGATTCTCAGGTGTCTGTGTCTCTGGGAAATACTGAGACTTCACTGCCCCTCCTGTGATTCTGCCCTATTTCCCCACTGAGCACTTTTCAGTCCCGGAAAACTCTTTCAGGCACAGATTTCCTTTTTTCTTTTCTTTTCTTTCTTTTTTCTTTTTTTTTTTTTTTTTAAGATTTATTTATTCATTCATTCATAGAGAGCGAGAGAGAGGCAGAGGGAGAAGCAGGCCCCATGCTGGAAGCCCGATGTGGGACTCGATCCCTGGTCTCCAGGATCACACTCCAGGCTGCAGGCGGCGCTAAACCGCTACACCACCGGGGCTGCCCCAGGCACAGATTTCTAAAGCTCCCGATCATGTGCTGCCCCACTTTCCTGCAGTGGCTTTCCATGGCTCCCTTCCCTGCCATTTATCTTCCAATATATCTCCTCTGTTCCTTTTCTCTGCCTTCCTACCTTGTCAGAAGCGTTCACTTTTCTCTCTGTAGCATTCTATCTGTTTTCTCTTGACACCTCAGGTTGAATTCATAGGTGTTCAGGATCCGTCTTGAAAGTTAACTAGGTAAGTTTGGGGGACCAGATGAATCAAGGACCCCTGCTCTTTTGCCATCCTGCCTCCCTCCTTTGTGCTTTTTTTTTTTTTTTAGATTGAGGTTAGACATTAACAAATAGTCCTATCAACAAATGTAAAACCTTCAATTTCTGACAAGCATTATGAATAAGAAGTACAGAGGGCCAGGAAAATTGTAGAGGAGAGATCCAATTTATATAATCCATCAGAAATGTCTCCCTGAGAACATGAACATTAAAATAATTTTCAATAAGAGTGCAATTAGGAAATAAATCACGAAGGTGAATTCTGGGCAGAAGGACAGTTTGTGCAGAACTCTGAATTGGGAACAGCCTGGCATGACTGGTCCTGAACAAAAGTCCACGTGACAAAGCAGAGAATATAAGATGAGCACCAAGTGACATATGGAATTATCATATTATCACTGTATTGTATACCTGAAACTAATATAACACTGTATGTTAACTATACTGGAATTAAAATAAGAGCTTTAAAAAAAAGGTTAAAAAAAAAAAAAAGAAGAAGAAGAATGATTGTAAGTCATGACATCAGCTCTGGCAGTAGGCCTGCCTGCAGCTTCCTACATTGAGCCAGACTGTTTGTAGTAAGACGGAATGCCAGATTCATGCTCTGGAAGAACAAAAAGGGAATTGCTCTCTCTTTAGCCCCTCCAAACTGAATGCCCTCTTAGATTTTAGGTTTTTATTTGTTTGTTTTTAAATATTTATTTATTCATGAGAGACACACAGAGAGAGGCAGAGACACAGGCAGAGGGAGAAGTAGGCTCCCTGTGGGGAGCCTGATATGGGACTTGATCCCAGGACCCCAGGATCATGACCTGAGCCACTGAGTCAAAGGCAGAGCCACTGAGCCACCCAGGTGCCCCCAGATATTAAGTTTTAAAACAACCTAACATCAAGATGTCTTGGCCAAGGAAACAATTTCTTAGGTCAATTCAAGGCTACGTGAAATGGCACTTCCTGGAATATACCTCAGATTAAAACTGAAAGCAGTGAAGAGCTACTTACGTAATAGGCTTAATTCTAGAAAATCAGCTGCTTTTCCATTCTAGCAAAACAAGAAAATGATTTTTAAAGCATTTAAACTTGTAGCAGACTGCAGAAAAATTGTTCAAAGGACAACTAAACCACTGTCCTGAATGGACCTTTACAGACTCCCTCTAGACTCTTCCTTCTTCCACTCAGGTCCCTCTTCCTCCCTCCCCTCCACCCTCTGTCTCCAGGACTAGAAAAACTGGATGGCATGTGAGCTGCTGCTTGGCTGGAAACTTCACCAAAGACCCAAAACCCTCAAAACATGTAATTCAGTTTAAGCTGCATGCCTCTGCCCTTCTGTAGGAATATTTTTCTACAGTTTCCAAAGCAAAGGATTCTGTACACAATTTACAACTCTTCCTATTTTTAATATAGCCTCTTCTCTCTTGCAGGGGGAGAGCTACTGGGATAACATTATAAAAGATAAAATGTTTATTATATGAATATCTCACCCCAAAATTATTGAGAGGGAAATGTGCATGCTTGTAAAAATTCTTTGGCATGCCAACTGGAGCAGAAGTGGAAAATAGAAGGTGTAAATCTCAGCAGAAACCTAAGCAATGAAAAATGACTTCTCCACTACTTTGTTGGAGTAATATTGCTTGCTTCAAAAAGCAAGGTAGTAAGTAAAGGAAAGCATATAGTGTTAGGAAGAAAAGAGTGGAGTCATCAAGGCAGAAAGCGCATGATCTTCAGTGGAGTAGAAGGTTCTGTTCCCCTCAAAGTTATGATGGGGAAAGAAATCTTAGGAAAAAAGTTGCCCCTGCCTTACATCTTCAATGACATTTACTACACTCACACATTTTTTTTTTTTTTTTGGAGAGCCTGCATTTGGGAATGGGATCTATAGGAGTTGCTATATCCAACTCTATCTCAGATAAATTACCATCCAAAAACTGAGACATCACCTTCACCATGATGGCAAAAGTCATGCTGCAAGTGATCAGACATTGAACCAGCATGATCTCAGCTAGCCCCGGAAAACTACCCAAATGTCATATCATAGGAATATAATGGTCTTACTCCTTAATCTTTATTTTCCCTCTGGAGGGTATATGAGGGTTCTCCAGAGAAAAAGAATCAAAAAGAGGTTTTATATATATATATGTATATATATATATATAATATAAAATATATAAATATATATATTTAACTATATATATATAGTTACAAAGTACTGTGTGTGTGTGTGTGTGTGTGTATATATATATATATATATGCATACATATAAATGAGAATTTGGTTGATGCAATTATGAAGGCTGAGAAGTCTCACAATGTGCTATCTGAAAGCTAGAGCCCCAGGATATCTAGCAGTATAACTCAGTCTGAGTCCCAAGGCCTGAAAACCAGAGAAACCAATGATGTAAATCCCAGTCTGAGTGTAGAAGATAAAATGTTTCAGGTCAACAGCGAGGCAGGAAAAAAAGAGTGAATTACTCCTTCCACCATTTTTTTGTTTCATGCAGGTCCTCAATAGAATGGATGATGACCACCCACACTGGACAGGATAATCTATTAAATCCATCAATTCAGATGCTAATCTAATCTGGAAACACCCTCTTAGATATACCTAGAAATATTGTTTCATCTTGCCACCCCATGGCCAAATTGATACATAAAATTAACCATTGTTAAATCCACCCTTTGTCAAGTTGGTGCCCATATACATCTCCTTAAATCACACTTAGTCTCCAAATAAAGAAAATAACAAGGTCATAATTTTTTTTCCAGAAGAGGAGATGAAGTCCTTGAGTGATACTGACTCTTCTCCTTGACAACCCATAACTTAAATACTATAATAACAGTACTTCAATACTATGACATAAAATCAATGTCTTATGTTACATGTTAAGAGAATAAGAGAGGAGAGAAAACACACACACACATTTACACATAAATATTCATTCCAGAATAAGGAGGAAATACTCATGATAATTATAGTAACTGGTGAGGTAGCTATAGCTGGTATTTATAATTACTCTCTTCCACTACCCATTCCATATTCCTTTTGCCTTCAAGAAGCACTTCGGCTGGCCGTGGTTCTTAACCTGGTGGAGTAACCCAAACTTTCATTCCTTAAGGGTCTAAACCATTAGTAGTCCTGCTTGGATTGGGTGGTTATAGTTTTCCATTGATGTTAATCATGGGGTATGATAATACTAAGACATGTCCTCAGGGATCCCCTATATTCCAGACATACTCTTCCTTACCTCCATTACAGTTCCATTTCTCCCTGATAGTCAGGATCAATCACCTCACCCAACACTGTAACACCCTTCTTTCCCTTTGATTCAGAGGTAAGAGGAGCTCAAAGTGGCCAGGTGGCAGTCTTAACTTCCAGGTCAATGAAATCATTCTTGTATCTCCTGGTGGAAGGATTCCTCCCTCTGGAACTAAGACCTCTAGACCAACACAGCAAAGTTCACAATAAAGTTGTGAGGACAGAAAGTAAACACTTTGCTGGTAGGTCACTAGGGGTAATAACTAGTGGTGTCATTCCCATCTCCACCTGTTTACCTTAATTTGATATACCCCACTTAACAAAATAGTCTCTGATTGCCAGAGTCCCTGTTCTTACAGCTACAGCTCACAGCCCCATTACCCCTTTGCAAGGTTCAATATGGGCTCCATAGTGCAGCCTCACACTAAGGGAATCTAGATGTAGTGTGCACTCCATCCCAAGAGTTTTGCTTTTGCTTGACACAGGGGGACTAAGAGATACTGGGTAATTAACGAAGAGAATAAAATACTCCCTGTGTCAAAGTAACAGTACATCCTTAAATGTTTTTTTAACTAGGTCCAGGCTTATAATTTACTGTAATAAATGTATCATTTTTCTTTCTACATAGTAAAGGGAAAGTTCTGTCAGTGAATTCAATTCAGAGGACACCAAAACCAGCTGTGCTGCATGGTTTGTTATCATCTTGGCGACACCACACCTGTCTAAGGCTGGGAACTAGTTTGCTAGTTCCATTCCCTCTATGTATCTAGGTGAGAGGTTGTTAATGAAGGAAAGGCATAGGAGATTTGGGAGGCAGAAGTAGAGCCAATGCCTTTATTCTTGGGTAGTTGTGGCCTCATTTACAGTGTTAGTTGGATACAGCCATTCAGCAGACCTCTCTGGTCCCACTTTGGCAGCCAGACAGGAATAGACTTTTGGACTTCTCCAAAGCTTCACTCTTTCTATCCTCACCTGTGCTTCAGGCTAAAATGGTTAGTGATTTCAATCCTTCAGATTATCCCCTTCTAGACCTTCACACCCCAGCTTCCCCATATCATTTTCATTAGAATATGGTGTCTATAAAGCCATCTTTTTTTTATACAGAAGCAAAATTCAATTTTAAGGACTTGTATATATTCTAATCCTGAAATAGACATTTTACACATGTATAAAATACTAAAGGAGAAATTAGATATTACTAGGAACAACATAAATGATAATATGTTATTACAAATCTTGTGTCCTGAAAACTTTCCCAGAAGGAATATGTATTTAATTAATAAGATCATGAATGTTGGGGATCCCTGGGTGGCGCAGCAGTTTGGCGCCTGCCTTTGGCCCAGGGCGCGTTCCTGGAGACCCGGGATCGAATCCCACATTGGGCTCCCGGTGCATGGAGCCTGCTTCTCCCTCTGCCTGTGTGTGTCTCTGCCTCTCTCTCTCTCTCTGTGACTATCATAAATAAATAAAAATTAAAAAAAAAAGATCATGAATGTTTTGATTTTTTTAGAGTTAATTAAAAATTACCAAATTTTAAATGATCATGATGAGCTTGATATGCGATGTCTTTTATATGCATCATCTCAAGCCTCATAAGTCTATATGAACTGACTATTAATATACCTATTGAGAGGATGATGGAAGAGGCCACAGAGAACCAAAAGCCCATAAGGGGCATTTGATTTACATAAGTGTTATGCAGGCAGCTCCTTCTAGTCTTTTTCCTCCACTTTCTTGATTTGACAGAGCTGTGAGGTAGATTAGATAGATGTCCTTCCTCCTCCTTATTATGACTTCCAAATCATTTATCCCTTTGCTTTTTAGCTCCCCAGCCCTCTCAGAAAAAAAACAAAAACAAAAACACACAAAATGACAAAATAAAACACCAAGTATCTTGAAGCACATGTCATCAGACTACATTACTTATTAATACTCCCTCTTATTCCAGGGGTCCTCGATCTCACAGTCTTTTCATCCACTGAAAATTTTAGCACCTGATTCTTCCCCATTTTACTACTACTCTTGGGGCCTTTTCATCCATCAGACTGCCATCTAATACCCTGACCTCTGAGTCTCCGGATTCTCTTATATCCAAAGTCTTGTCAACCATTTCACCATAGCCTAGACATTTTTCCACTGGTACCTATGGATTAGGGTTTCAAATCTCAATTTCAAGCATACCACACAATCAGTCCTTCTCAAGACTGCCTCCATGCTGCCACAGCAAGTGGTCAATTATCCATCCTCATAAATCACCGCTTCCTTGCTTCCTTAAGTATTTTATTTTTCTGGCTGCTTCTCTGTCATACACTCCTTGTTTTTCTTTATCTCACTGGTAGTTTTTTTCAGTTTCCAATTCCATATCCTCTGTTTACTTTTTAATCTGTAAATATTATAGCTTCTCATTTCTAGAGATTTTTCTTTTTTAAAAAATTTTTATTTATTTATTAGAGAGAGAGAGAGAAAGAGAGAGAGAGAATGGGCAGGGGAAATAGCAGAGGAAGAGGGAGAAGCAGGCTCCCCACCAAGTAGAGAGCCTGACATTGGGCTCAATCCCAAGACCTTGGGATCCTGACCTGAGCCAAAGACAGATACCCAACTAACTGAGTCCCCCAGGCATTCTGGGATTTCTTTTTCTTATTCCAGGGCCATGGCTGGACATTATAAATAATGTCCAAATTTATATTTTCAGCCCTATCTTCACTCCTGAGCTTTAAGTTTTTAAATTCAACTATCTGCTTAACCTCTCCCACCTCTGTATTCAATAAATATCTCAAATTTAACATATCTAAGCTAAAACTCTTTATTCCCCCATGATCCCAAATCTGATCTTCCCATAGACCTATATGTCAGTAAATAATAACTCCTTTAATCCATCCATGATTCCAATTTTTCTCTCCAGACTCAAATTCAAACCAAGTCCTATCAGCTCGAAATCTGAAGTACATCTAGAGGCAGCCAAAAATCTCACCATTTCTAGTCCAAGTTCATATCACCACTCACCTGGAATTCTAGACTTCTAACTCAATTAACATGTTCACTCTTGCCCTGCTAGACTCTACTCCAAATCTAGAATATTTACTTCAAAAACATTAACTGGAAAATCATAAAGAGTTACAATAAAATTATACACTTATATCAGATGGTTTTTAAAAAGTAAGCATATTTTTGTACTTTAAGTCAAGGAGCAAATTTTTACAAATAGTTTCAGAAACTCAGTCATAGAGCCTTGCAATTTCAACTCCCTCCCTTCTCCCACAAGAAAACTTTGGTAGACAGTTTCTGACACAATCCCAATGACCCTAGGATCATTCCACTTCATACTGTTCACCCTTGTTCAGTCCTTTCCCCTCTGATTATGGGCTAGTCTAGTGAATTGCCTCTAAGAATATGGCAAAAGTTATGAGATTTTACTTCTGTGACCAGGCTACAAAAACGTTATTTCTCTCCCTCTCTTTCTCACTCCTCCTTCTTCATTGGTCCTCCTCAGTCACATTGATGGAGCAAATTACCATAATAGAGAGGCTCACATGGCAAGGAATTGAGGGCACTCTCCAGGCAACAGACAGTGAGAAATTAAAGTCTTTAGTCCAACATCTTGTGATGAAATTAATGCTGCCAACAATTACAGGAGTGAGGTTCAGAAGTGAATCCTCAGTCAAGTCTTAAGATGACGGCTGTCCCAATTGGCACTCTGATTTCAGCCTAAAGAAACCCTGATGCAGAGGATCCAGCTAAACTATACATGGATTCTTGACGTTCATAGTCTCTGCGATAATAAATGTTGTTACTTAAAGCCACTGAATTTTGGGGAAATTCGTTATGCAGTGATATAACTAATTCAGACAACTTTTATCTGACTCCTAATGCCACAGATTGCTATTATCTGTTTTCCATCTTTATATAAATTAAATTATATAAGCTGTTTTATGTTTGACTTCTTTTGCTTAACATTATGTTTTTAAATTCCCTCAAGATGTTGGGTTCAGTAAAATCATTTCACTTCACAAGCCTATGAATAGTTTTCAATGTGACTGTCCCAATTTTTACTTTCACCATCAACACATAAGAATTGCCAATCTTCCATAGACTCACCATCACTTAGATAGATCCAACCTTTAAATCTTAATCATCTTGCTGAGTGTATAGTTTTAATTAAAGTTTAATTAGTTTTTCTTTGAGAACTAGGGAGGTTGAGGACCTTTGCACATTTATTGATTATTTGGATATACTCTGTCATGCATACTCAAGACTTACATATTTTTCTAACAAGTTGTCTTTTTTTTCTTGATATAAAAATTGGTTTAAATTTTTTTTTTTTTTATGATAGTCACAGAGAGAGAGAGAGAGAGGCAGAGACACAGGCAGAGGGAGAAGCAGGCTCCATGCACCCGGAGCCTGATGTGGGATTCGATCCCGGGTCTCCAGGATCGCGCCCTGGGCCAAAGGCAGGCGCCAAACCGCTGCGCCACCCAGGGATCCCCCCCAAAAAAAAAATTAAAAAAAAAATTGGTTCATATATTCTGAATGTGAGCTGTTTAAGTCCTTAATTTTTATGTAAACTCACTAATTCTTTGTCTGCATTTAGTGTTCTGTGTCCTGTTTGCCAATCTGGAGGACATGAAAATAATGTCTTTGATATTTTCTAAACATTTTGTTTTCTCATTTCATGGTTTGTTCTAAAAGCCACCTGGAATTAATTTTTTTTAATGTGACCCACATGCCAGTGCACCTGGTTGTTCAATTGGCTCAGGAGTAATGGCCAGACATGTGATTATAAATTGACTCATGGGCTGTGCCAATGGTTTGGCTGGATGATCAGGGACTTGGAGGGAACATGGCTGGAAATTTGGTAAGAAAGAAATGTGAAGAAAAGATATGTCTATAGATCTCTGTTAATAGGCAAAAACCAAAGATATTTGCATCCCATGTGAATCTTCACCAAAGTGTGATCTCCGCAGAGGATTTTAGTAATTAAATGGATTGTGGATAGCAGCCTATTTCCCTAACACCCCTGATAGCAGCCCCAAACAATATTATCACTTAATAATCACCAAAAAGAAAGTGAAATGCCAAACACTTTAGGTTGGAGTATTCTGAGTCAGTGGAACTTAGTATTACCACTATGGTTAATAGTGGTAATAGAGGATTAGGCCAAAGATGGAAGGAGCCTGTGTCCCCTAGGAACTGCACTAAGTAGAGGCCTCACCCCTGCCAATATGCATATGAGCCCAAATACATAAATCCGCTATTCTTGCATTAGGTGACTGAGACTGGGGGCTATTTACTATAGCCTTTAACCTACCTTGATTAATACAGTGATACATAGAATGCTATTGATTTTTGTATCTGGCCACTTCAGTATTTTTTCTTATTAGTTCTAATAACTTTTCAATTGGATGTTCTTGTATTTTCAGGGTGGAAGATTGTATTCTCTTCTTTGCAAATATTCTTTCCCCTAAATAAGCCTGTCTAAATTGTGAAATATTTAGGAAAACCTGTATCCATACTAATCAAATAGAATTTGAAAGGATGGAAGTTCTATTAGTTTATTTTGAAAGTGGTCTGCCAATAAGAAATTGGCTCAAAAAAAAAAAAAAGATAAAGAAAAAGAAAGAAATTGGCTCTATGTAACTCAAATAAAATTATTTCTTTTTTATATTCATACAAATTTTCTATAATTGTTGAAAAATATTTCAAAGCAATTTAAGCTTTCTGTTAACTAGGTATATGAAAGTTGTTTCTTTGTTTGTTTGTTTTCTGTTGCCATTTACCTGAATTGGCTAATGCCCATTAGCCTTGTAAAAAGTGGCTAAGAATCAATCATATATTCTCTTATTGTATAAAAAATGTTTAAATAATATAAAAGCCAGAAAGATAGGCACAAAAAAACTATGGACCTGTAATCCTACTCTTTGGATGATGACATTATATGTGAATCATTTATCTTCTACATGATTTCTATATTTGTAACAGTGAGCATGAGGTTTATTTTATAATTCAAAATCAATAAATATACTCCAATTTTGAGAAAGATAATCCATCTCATTTTATTTTTTAAAACATTTATTTTATTTACTTGAGAGAGACAGAGTGTGTGAGAGAGAGCATAAGCAGGGGGTGGGGCAGAAACAGAGAGCTGAGCAAGGAACCCAACTCTATCCTAGGACCCCAAGATCACAATCTGAGCCAAAGGCAGATGCCGTTAGATCCCACTAAGCTACCAAGGCCCTCCTATTTTTCCTTTCTTGAGTTTCTAAGCAACTAACAAGAGTCAGCGATTTCAAAATTCTTATCATTTCCATGGACCCATACTATTTAAAATCTCACAGTATAATCCAATGCTCATCTTCCACCTGCATTTCATCTTAATTCACTTATATATTAGAGATTATTACATCCCACTTATCACCACTGATAGAACCCTTATAACTCTACGACAAGTAAATCATCCAGTCTGAATGCCACCAGAAGGGTTGCTTGCTAGGATCTCCATTACCAGCTATCTTGGTCTGAATTCTCCTTAAATGAGAGCCTGAGACCAAAGCCTGATTGAAAAGAGTTGTTTTAGAAAAACGATCCCAGGAAAGGATAGAGATTAGGATAGAGGATCACGGGAGTAAAACAAGAAGGGAAGGTCAATGAAAAAACAGTCAGTGAAAGAATAAGTCATCATACAGTCACCACTGTGAGTGATTGCTAACTGATCTCACCAGAACACTCTCAGATATTTTATGGAAACCATCACAAAATGAAACACACAGAAAAAAAAAATAGGAAAGCATTTCCTCATTGGCTTCCATCCATATAAATGTACACTTTGGGATTATACATGAAAGAATATCAAGTAAATTCTCATTAGGGCTCCACACTGCAAAAGCATAGAAGATATGAAGCACCAACCCAGGCGAAAAACCATACAAAGCTGCTGAAATGGTAACAATGGCGGAGGCTAGAGGAAGACATGAAGCCAACAGAATTTTGAATTTCTGTGTAAGACATTTTCAATACATCTTAGAACCTCAATTCAGAGTTTGAAATGTTATGGTTGTTCTAACTCCAATGTTTGGATTTTTCTATTTATAAAAACCAAATTGAACATTTATTGCTGCTACATGTAGGGATGACCCCAAAAGATACTGATGTGTAGAAATCTTCCCTGTGGATAGAGTTTCAAACAACAGGCTATCTGTTTATATAAAGGAAAAAGTGGTCTGAAGTAACAATATACATAGAATCTTGAGCAGTGGCAATGGTTTATCTAGTTGGCCACAGCTTAGAAGGACCGTTACTGGATCATCAGAGATAAGGAGGTCTGTAAATTAACTTGGAGAGTGGGCATATGTCAATGTTCACCATAGAGTATATACTCCAGAGACACTGAGCAATCAGGTGACTAGAAAGACTCATCCAGTAGATTTGAGTCACTTTTTCTCCTCAACCACCCATTTCTTCTTCAGAGTAGACACGGTAGCAGGGATAGAGGCCTGAACCCATTAGCCTGGATTATATCTCACCAAAGCTAATCACATTGCATGTTAAATGTTTGACCTGAAGGCAACAGAGCTCAAAGCTGAGCCTTTAATGTGTTATCATCTATTAAGGATACCAACCAGTCACTAAATGACAAGATGATCACACCAGTCCCTTTATACCCTGAAGGAGATAACAATTGTTCTTCCTAGAATTAGTATGAATTCTAGATATGGGCTTGCCTCCCCTGCTGAGAGTGCTTTGGCTATCACCTGTTCAAGGACTTATATTGTCTGATTTGTTTTCATGGGATCCTGTTATACATACAGTATATGTATCCTATATATCCTATGTATATATACAGTGGAATGTTACTAAGCTGTAAAAAAAAGAATGAAATCTTGTCATTTGCAACAACATGGATGGAGCTAGAGAGTATAATGCTAAGTGAAATAAGTAAAACCAATACCGTACAATTTCATTCATATGTGGAATTTAAAAACAACACAAATGAGTAAAGGAAAAAGAAAAAAAGATAGAGAAAAACTAAGAAACAGACTCTAAATGATAGAGAACAAACTGATGGTTACCTAAGCAGAGGTGGATGGGAAGATAGGGGAAATAGGTGATGGGAATTAAGATGGGCACTTGTCATGAGCACTGGGTGATTTATGGAATTATCATATGACTATATTGTATACCTGAAACTAATATAACACCATATGGTGGTTAAAAAAATTTTTTTTTTTATTTGAGAGAGAGAGAAAGAGACAAAGACAGCAAGTATGAGCCAGGGGGAAGGGTAGGTGAAGAGGATTTCATGCAGACTCCACACCAAGTGCAGAGCCCGACACAGGGCTCCATCCCATGACCCTGAGATCATGACCTGAGCTAAAATCAAGTGTATGACACTTAACTGACTGTGCCACTCAGGTGCCCCCTGTAAAACTGTATGTTACTTATACTGGAATTAAAATAAAAATTTAATACAAAAAGCAAGAAAGGGGTACCTGGGTGATTCAGTCAATTAAGCATTTGACTTTTGATTTTGGCTCAGGTTATGATCTCAGGGTTGTGAGTTCAAGCCCCATGTCACGCTCTGTGCTGGGCAGGGAGCCTCTTTAAGATCCTCTCTCTGTCCCTCTGCTTCTCCCCCATCCCCTTCTCTCTTCTTCCCATTAAAAAAAAAAAGGGCAAGAAAGAATCAGCAAACTCAAAGATAGGGCAGTGGAATTCATCCAATCGAGGAGCAAAAAGAAAAAAATAAAAAGTATGAAGATAGTTTAAGGAACTTACAGGATAATAGCAAGCTGACCAATATTTGCTCTGTAGGGATCCCAGAAGGAGAAAAGAAAGACAAAGGAGCAGAAAACTTGAGGAAATAATGGTTGAATAGTTCCCTAACATGATGTAAAAAACAGACACCCAAATCCAAAAATCTATACAGTTCCAAATAAAATGAATCCAAGAAGACTCATAAGACACATTATAATTAGTGAAAAGTTAAAGACAAGGAGAGAATCTTAAATCCAGCAAGGGAAAACTACTTGTTAGGGAACAATTTTTGCAGTACCACCAGGAGATCTTTCAGTTAAAAAGTATGAAAGTATGAAGTTAAAGCTCAGTTAAAACTGTGCAAGAGAGACGGAGTGGCAAGATATATTTAAGATATATGGAGGAAAAAACTACCAACTGAGAATACTCTAGCCAATAAAGTTGTCCTTGAGAATTTAAGAAGATGAAGATACTTTAGACAAGTGAAAGCTGAAGGAATTCATCACCATTAAATGTTAAGGGTGCTTCTTTTAAGCTGAAACCAAAAAAAGCAGTAATTAATAACAGGAAAACACATGAAAGTATAAATCTCAGGTAAAGATTAAGGTAAATATATAGTTAAATTCAGAATAAACTAAGTCGCTCATAAATCTAATATAAAAATTAAAAGAAGTGGTAAAAACAGATAACTACACTTATTAGTTAATGGATAGAAAGATAAAAATGTATAAACTGTCGTGTCAAAAACATAAAATGTTTTAGGTGTAGGGGAGTAAAAATATAGAGCTTTAGAATGCATTCAAACTTATTTTCAACTTAAAATATACTGTTATTACTCTGTTTTATGTACTCACAAGGCAAAAACCCATAGTAGAGGCAAAAAGATAAAGATAAAGAATTTCTAAGCACACCATTACAAGAAAAATCATCAAAGGCAGCCCGGTGGTTTAGCAGTTTAGCACCTTCAGTCCAGGGCCTGATCCTGGAGACCCAGGATCGAGTCCCACATTGGGCTCCCTGCATGGAGCCTGCTTCTCCCTCTGCCTGTGTCTCTGCCTCTCTCTCTCTCTCTCTGTGTGTTTCTCATGAATAAAAAAATAAAATATTTTAAAAAATCATCAAGTCACAAAGGAAGAATGTGAGAGAAGCAAGAGAAGAAATGTGTGAAGATGGTCAAAAGGTGTAAGCTTTCAGTTACGAGATAAATAAACATTGTGATTAGAGTTAGCAATACTGTACTGCACCCTGCTATGAGAGTAGATCTTAAAAGTTCTCATTATAAGAAAACAAAATCTGTAACAATGTGTGGTGATGGATGTTAACTAAACCCACTGTGGTAATCATTTCAGGATATACACATATATCAAATCATTATGTTGTACACTTAAAACTAATACAATGTCATATGTTGATAATATCTTAATAATAAGAAAAAGACCTTACAGTACTTTTTATTATTAATATTTTGGGCAGTTGACAGTTGTAGCTAAAGCTAAGTCATGAAGCTCTGAAAAATGTGCCAATACTATTAGACAATGGTTGAAAATAAGGAAGACAAACCCCCAAAATATTTACATGCTTGGGAAAACAGATTTAGGGAGATGGGGGAAGCAGTAGATTGTATTTATTTAGACTTAACTATCCTTATAGAGATTATGAAGTGCTTGTTTGTTTTTTGCTTGTCTTTAAACGCTGCAGTATATAGTAGGTATTCAAAGTGTTTGGTTTGAGTATTTGCCTGACTTGTGAAAGATACACTTACAAAAAACTATCAACGCAGTAATGACTGATCATTTTTCAAGTTATTTAAAACTTGTCAGCATTTATCTCCTTAGGAAGTTAATTTTCTTTCACTGAAATTGTACAGCAATTTATTTTGTGTGTTGAGTAGAATGGCTGTGTCCTAAGGCACCTAAGTGACCCAGTTGATTGAGCACCAACTCTTGAATTTGGCTCAGGTTAGATCTTGGGATCGAGCCCTCATATCTGGCTCTGTGTTCCAGAGGGAGTCTGCTTGGATTCTCTCTCTCTCCCTCTCCCTTTGCCCCTCCCCAGCTGCTGTGTGCTCTCCTTATAAAATAAATGAATAAATCTTAGAAGAAGGGGGGGGGAGAGGAGGCAGAGGCAGAGGAGGAGGGCTTCCTTAAAAATAAACAGAAAAGGTACATTCACAAAACTCAGGCATACTTTGGGGTTATATTCACTATGACTGTAGACTTATTATGGTTCCTCACAACTCTGAGGACCAGGCTTACAGTAGGAAAAAAAAAACCCACAACTGATCTCAATCTCAAAGAAGCAATCTCAAAAATTGCAAAAACAGTCTCTTCCACTAACAATATGCAGTTTCTAATAATTCAGGCCAAACATCCAGCCCATTCACCAGGAAATACTTAGGAAATGACTGGTGAAGTGACTAGTCCCTGAGATTGTCTTGTGGTTTCAGTTTCTATATGCATGAGGTTTTGAAGACTCTTTCTACTTTTGGTTTGTATTTCATATTCTAATCCTTTGCCCTCTGATGGTCTGGGGGAGGGGGTGGTAGTAAGAAATCCCCAGAATTGTGAAGGAAAGATATCAGAAATCAACACACCTAAACTGAAGGACAAAGAGCTCTTAGCTCCTTCTCAGGGAAGCAGCTTTCGTACCAGCTCTGAAGGATCTCTGCTACTGATCTTGCAGTTAAGGTAAGACTAGGGCAGGGGTGGAAAAGATTTTCAAGGGTCAAAATGTTTTTAAAACTTTCTATCCAGGATAGGATGCAGGCAAGCCTGATGTGGACATTAGACACCTTTAAAGACTAAATTGTGATGTTGTAAGACAGGTAGCAGAATTTTTCTTTTAATTTTTTAAAAATATTTTATTCATTTATTCATGAAAGACACAAACACACACAGAGAGAGACAGAGAGAGACAGAGAGAGAGAGAGGCAGAGACACAGGCAGAGGGAGAAGCAGGCTCCATGCAGGGAGCCTGATGTGGGACTCGATCCTGGGTCTCCAGGATCACGCCCTGGGCCGAAGGCAGCGCCAAATCGCTGAGCCACCCAGGGATCCCCAGAATTAATTGAGCCCCAGATACATTTGGTTACTGCTGAATCAGAAACAAGCATGTGTGGAGGAATAAACTGACAGCCTGAAATGTCCTAACACTGTTTTCCTTCCTTTGCCACCTTGAGATCCTTTCTTTTTGATAAAACCTAATTAAGTTATTTCAAACTGCAGTCTGATAGTCTGAAGAACTGCGACTGAATAATTTTTATGAGAAAGAGCAATGAATGAGATGTAATCTAAGTAGCTTGCTAACATTGTTAAAAACAAAAAAGAAAAAAATTGAAACTCAGAATGAACAGTACAGAGGTTCATTGAAAGCAGCTATACACTTTTAGTCATAGTCTTATTTTTTTTTAAGGTGGATTTCTTCCTTTAGAAATAGCACTGGATTGAGGTCCCGGGGTGGCTCAGTTGGTTAAGCATCTGTCTTTGGCTCAGGTCATGATCTCCAGCTTCTCAGAAAGAGCCCCACATCAAGCTTTTTGCTCAACAGGGACTGTTTCTCTCTCTCTCTCCTTCTGCCCCTTCCCACTGCTCATTCTCTTTCTCTCTCTCTCTCTCTCTCTCTCTCTCTATTTTTTTTTCTCTCTCTCTCTCTAATAAATAAAATCTTTTTTAAAAAAATAACCCTGGATTAATTAATTTTGATTTCCTGGAACACACTCATTCCTTAAGGCTTTTTGTGCTGGATTCTGTTTCTATTCTATTGTCTCTACTATCATGAATCATTTAATTCCAGTTGCCCAACTTGGCCCATCAATACTGTCTGGCAATTTTGTTTGCCCCTTAGAGCTTATACCTATAAACTGAGCTGAGAAAGGCAGAGCAACAGTTAGTTATATATGGGTGTGTTCATATTACAACTGCAAAGATGTTTTCGAGATTGGGCTCTCCGAAAAGAATTAAAGATGTCACCTAGATAACATTTGGGGGCAATGTGTAAAATACTTCTATTAACATAAATACACATATTAACATAAATACTTCTATTAACATAAATGTTATTCCTTAGGAGGTCTGAAAATTCAGACCGATTAGTTCCTCCTGTTAATGACATCATCCCAAAGTACAAGAGCTTGTAAGCCTCCAATATCTGCAAATAGATTTGGATTGTGTATGTTGTTTTTCTAGCTAATTGTAGATCATCACTGCCAGTTCCCCGTACCTTTGTAATCTAAAAATGATTATGACCCCTGCTTTATACAAATCAAGCAACCAGAAATCTACAAATGTATGGTACTAATACTGCAATAGAGATGCATTAGAATGGAAAGAGAATTAGCATTTGAGTCTGTAAAATCATGGAATCTCTCTGTGGGTTTCGGTTGGCCTGAGCATTTCCTGGCTCCCATGTCCATGGTGCTGTGCCATTTGTGCCATCCTTTGCAAAGGATCATTTATGAACTGCTCTTAAGCAGTTTGTTTTCATTTGTCACCTGAATAATCTCCAATGCATTAGCTATGAGGAAGAGGGAAGAATGGGTTTTTATAATTTTTAAAAAACAGTTTTTATTGCTGGCTAATAAAGGAATCCATAACTCTTCATTGTAAGTTTTTAATGAAAGAAGAATTCAAGCAGATGTTGGATTTTTAGCTTCTGTAGTAAATAATCACTCCTAAAATGGAAGAAAGTTGCTCTTTATAAGGCAGAAAAGCAAACACTTGCTTGAGTCTCAGCCTAAAAATGCTTTATCAGGAACTCTATAGGAATTGATGCTCAGAAGTCAATAGTCAAGTATTATTTAAGAAGGCATTTTCACTTGCTCCCTCATTCATAAAACAATCATACGCTGAAGTTTTGACTGAAGAAAGCACTACTATACCTATACAAAAAAAATTCCTTAAAAGTAGGTATAAGGGGCACTTGGGTGACTCAGTTGGTTAAGCATCCAACTCTTGGTTTCAGCTCTGGTCATGATCTCAGGGTCATGAGATCGAACCCCACATCCAGCTCTATGCTAGGTGTAGAGCCTGCTTGAGACTCTCTTTCTCCCTCTCCCTCTGCCCCTCCCTGGTTTGTGCTCTCTCTCTCTTTCTCTTTAAAAAAAAAAGAAATAAAAAGAAATAAATTTGTTTTTTTTTAAGTACAACTATAAGAAGTAAAAATTTATGATTTGTTAGATTATGCTACATAATGACCTGGTGGGATTTAGTATAATACAGTTTGACTGGACATAGCCCTACATGAGACAGAAGCAATTTATAAAGGGTAAAAGCAAGAAGTGTAATATAACAAATAATGTTTATAAAGATTCAGTCTGAGGATTTAGGGAGGTAAAAACTAGAGATTACAAGCAAGCCAAAAACCAAAGAGAGTCAGATTTTAAATTAGCAGTAGGTAAAACTCAGGAAATCGATTTCCTTATGCCCAACAAATATTTAAAGACCAGTGGGGTAGCCTATAATAGGGCGTTGAGCTTATTTTACTATGACCATCTTTGCTCTCCATTTTTCAAAATTTCTTCAAGAATTTAGGCAATGTTGGAAAGTAGTATGTCCCCAAGTCCAGAAAGCAAAATGACTTTTTCTTCTATAAGACTAGAAATTTCAACCTATCTCATCTCTTCCCTTGCAGACAAAGTCACGCCCTAGACATGACGCCAAATATCTACATGCCAGCCCCAGTGTGCCTCATTGAGAACAATGGAGGGCAACTTCTGGCTAATCAGGAAGCTTTGGAGATCCTGTCAGCCACTAGGAATCCTCTTGTGGTGGTGGCTATTGTGGGCCTCTACCGAACAGGCAAATCCTACCTGATGAATAAGCTGGCTGGGAAGAACAAGGGTGAGTGGCACCAACAAAGCTCTGCTCAGTCCCTTCTGCTCACCCACACTGCCAGCACTGAGTGCAGTGAGGCATGGAGAGAAAGTTAGAGCCTGGGAGGAATACTGAAAGTTAATGTTTGGGCCACAGGTGGCTAATTATCTTTTGGAAACAAAGGCAGAGGTCTATTCATGACACGTCACCTCCTTTTCCTCTCTTAGTTTCTCCCTGGAAAAAGCATATTTTCCAATCATAAGGAGTAAAACATCAGTAAAATAATTTCTATATATGTAATTACAAACTATTAAATGTTTAGTAGTGTGACATTCTTGTAAAAAGGAAAAATATCAAACTTCCAAACTATGGTATTTTAGACTCTCATTTTTCCAATCCTCTATTCTAATTCAGATCAGTACTGGTTATACTTTTTGATGTGTCCTCATCTTACATCCCTTAAACCCTAGCTCAGTTGTCAAGAAGGTCTCTAACTTCCTGATCCCCTCCTCTGTTACTACCTCTCCCTTCCCCCTTGCAGGCTTCTCTATTGGATCCACAGTGCAGTCTCACACCAAGGGTATCTGGATGTGGTGTGTGCCTCATCCCAAAAAGCCGAACCACACTCTAGTTCTTCTTGACACGGAGGGTCTAGGAGATGTAGAGAAGGTAAGGAACAAAAATACCTTTAGATTCCTCTGAACATTCTTTACGAAGGGAGGTTTTTTGTTTTTCTAAATTTGTACTTCTACTTGATAGAGTATAACTTTTCCCCCTTTCTATTTTTCGTAGTTGAAATTTGGAAATCTGAGATGAGAAAAATATATTTATAAGCCAGAATCATGACTGGAACAAGACACTAATATAGAGCTAGGCAGTTAACTGAAATCCAGAAAAGATGGTACAAATCAAAGCACTGTCACGAGTCTGATCCTGCAGAAAAGAGTAATTAGTAGTGAGTTCTGGGTCAGAGGACCTTGGGTTAGAATAAGGCCCTGGCACTTGTAGCTCTCGACCTTGACATGCAAATCTCCTCAAATCTTTTACTTCCCTTTTGGCCTTATCCAACTTAGCATTTGGACAGTAGACATGTGGGCTTTTTCCACTTTTATATTGATATTTAACAACCAGCTAACTGTGTGGGAATTAGGGGAAAGATTTGATTTGTAACACTTGCCAGTTTTTTAAATATTCTCATTAAAGCTGATTCCAAGCTTCCAAAGTGAAGTCACTAAACTCCGGGTTCAGAAGAGATGTGTACAGTCAGCTCCTGTAAGCTGGTATGAGTTGGCTCTAGCATACAATGGAAATTTTCCCTTTCAGTTCTCTTTTTTTTTTTTTTTTTTTAAGATTTTATTTATTCATGAGAGATGGGGTAGAGACACACACACACACACAGAGAGAGAGAGAGAGAGAGAGAGAGAGGCAGAGACACAGGCAGGGAGGCCACTCCCTCCCTGCAGGGAGCCTGATGTGGGACTCTATCCCAGGACTACAGGATCATGCCCTGGGCCAAAGGCAGGCACCAAACTGCTGAGCCACCCAGGGATCCCCACTTCTCTTGTTTTTTTGTTTCCATTTTGCTTTTTGGTTTGCCACAAAGTCAAGATGGTTAACTCATTTTGTGCTTTAGTTTCTGCATCTGTAACATGAAAACAGTAGTTATAAGCATATCTCATGGCACTGTTTTGAGTATTAGACAGAATCAGTAATGTGAATTGTCCTGTGTATAATAACTAGTCAATAAAGTAAATATATGTATTATGTGTATAGGCCAAATTTGTTTTACACAATTGAAGATATTGATTTTTCCCTTTATTTTTTAATTCCAGTATAATTAATGTACAGTGTTATATCATTTTCAGGGTATCATATAGCAATTCAACAATTCTACACATTATTCAGTGCTTGTCACTGTAAATGTACTCTTAATCCCCTTCACCTATTTCATCCATCCACCCTCCCCATAATCAGTTTGGTCTCTATAGTTAAGAGACCAAAATTTTTTAATTTTAATTTTTCGTTTTTGTTTGTTTTGTTTCTTAAATTCCACATATGAGTAAAATCATAGGGTATCTGTCTTTCTCTATCTGACTTGTTTCACTATGCATTATACCCTCTAGATCCATGTTGTTGCAAATGGCAAGGACTCATTTTTTTATGAATGAGTAATATTCATGTGTGTGTGTGTGTGTATTTTTTTTTTCTTCATCCATTCATCAATTGGGTTGCTTCCATATTTTGGCTATTGTAAATAATGTCGCAATAAACATAGGGATGCATGCATCTTTTTGAATTAGTGTTTTTGTACTCTTTGGGTAAATTCCCAGTAGTGGAATCACTGGATCATACGGCAGTTCTATTTTTAATTTTCTGAGGAAACTCCACCCTGTTTTCCACAGTGGCTGCAACAGTTTGCATTTCCACCAAAGTGCACAAGTGTTCCTTTTTCTCCACATCCTTACCAACAATTATTGTTTTTTGTGTTTTTGATGAAAATATTGATTTTAAGCACTCTGGTTACCTCCACTAACTTTGACTATCCATTCCAAATACCTAACTAGTTATAAGAAAAACTGGTGAGGGAGGAGGAGTTAAGAAGGCAGGGAAGTAGGAGGACCCTAAGCTTGTCTTACCCCTCAAACACGGCTAGATAGTTATTAAATTAGTCTGAACACCCAAGAAGTCAATCAGAAGTCTGAGAGAACAAAAACTGCACATATACAAGTAGAAAAGCCTTTGGAAGTGCAGAAAGTCTACAGGGAGCAAAACGGTGCCACCTATTGAAGGCCAGAGCTGCTTACACCAAGCCCCACCCCCATGCCCCTGGAGAAGTATTTCCACAGAAATTTATCAGCCTGAGAATCAGCGCAGCTGGCCCCTCCTCCAGAAGACCAGCACAGACAACTAGCTTGCAACAAATTTATTGATCATAGAGTGCTGCAAAGCTTCAGTTCTAGGAGAAACGGGACTGAGCTTCCTGTTTACTTTTATTCTTTATTTCTTTTAAATATATTATTTTTTCATTTAATTTCCTATATTTCCAAATCTTTTATTAATTTTTACTATTAACTTTAATTTTTAATACTTTTCATACATGTTTTTAATTTTTTTCTTTCATTTTATCTTACCTTATTTTTAAATTTCATGATCTAGATTCTTTTAACAAACAGATCAAAACACACCCAGGGTCTAGTGGGTTTTTGGTTTTCTTGCTTTGTGTTTCTGTTTCTGGTTTTGTATGTTTTTAGTTGCTGGTGTTGTTCCTTTTCTCTCTTTCTTATTTTCTTTTATGGGCAAAATGACGAGACAGAGGAATTCACTCCAAAAGAAAGAACATGAGGTAGAACTCACTGCCAGGGATTTCATCAATATAGAATTAAGTAAATTATATCTTAACTAGAATTTAAAACAACAACTATAAGGATACTAGCTGGGCTTGAAAAAAGCATAGAAAACACTAGAGGATCCTTCATTATAAAGATAAAAGAACTAAAATCTTGTCAGGCAAAAATTTAAAATACTATAACTAAGATGTAAACACAAATTGAGGCCATAAAAATGAGGATGGATGAAGCAGATGAATGAAACAGTGATATAGAAGATAAAATTATAGAAAATAATGAAGCCAAAAAGAAGAGGGAAAGAAAGTAATGGACCGTGAAAGTAGATGTAGGGAACTCAGCAACTTAGTAAAATGTAGTAACATTCCTATCATAGGAGTCCCAGGAGATAAAGAGAGATATAAAGGGGCAGAAGGTTTATTTGAATAAATTCTAGCTGAAAACGTCCCAAATCTGGGGAAGGGCAAAGACATCAATCCAAGAAGCACAGAGAACTTCCATGAAATTCAATAAAAGCCCAACATCAGAAAGACATAACACAGTCAAATTCACAAAGTACACAGACAAGGAAAGAATCCTGAAAGCAACAAGGGGGAAAAACTCCTTAACCTACAAGGAAAGACAGATCAGGTTCTCAGCAGATCCATCCAGAGAGACTTGGCAGGCCAGAAAGGAGTGAAAGGAATTATTCAACGTGTTGAATGGGAAAAGCTATGCAGCAAAGCATTCTTCATCCAGCAAGCTCTTATTCAAAAGAGGAGAAAGAGTTTTCCAGACAAAATATAAAGGGGTTCATGACCAGTCCTGCAAGAATTTTTTTAAAAGATTTTATTTATTTATTCATGAGAGCCACAAAGAGAATGGCAGAGATATAGGCAGAGGGAGAAGCAGGCTCTGAATTAATTCTCTCAATATTCACTCTGAATGTAAATGTACTAACTGCTCCAGTCAAAAGACATAATGTATCAGAATGGATTGAAAAATATGATCCATCTATATGGTACCTACAAGAGACTCATTTTAGACCTAAAGTCACCTACAGGTTGAAAGTGAAGGGATTGAGATTCCTGGGTGACTCAGTAGTTTGGCACCTGCTTTCGTCCCAGGGCGTGATCCAGGAGACCCAGGATCGAGTCCCACATCGGGCTCCCTGCATGCAGCCTGCTTCTCCCTCTGCTTGTGTATCTGCCTCTCTCTCTCTCTCTCTCTCTCTCTCTCTTTCCATCTCTCTCATGAATAAATAAAATATTTTTTTAAAAAATTGAAAGTGAAGGGATAGAGAACCATCTACCATGCTAACAGATGTCAAAAGAAAAAGTAGCCATCCTTATAGCAGACCTAGATTTTTAAACAAAGACCAAGAGATGAAGAAGGCTTTTTATCATAATTAAGGGGTCTATCTATCAAGAAGATCTAACGATTGGAAATATTTATGCCCCCTATGTGAGAAAACCCAGATATATAAATTAATTAATAACATACATAAAGAAACTCATTGATGATAATATAATAATGGTAAGGGACTTTAACATCCCAATTACAGCAAGGGACACATCATCTAAGCAGAAAACCAACAAGGAAACAACAGTGTTGAAGAACACACTGGGCCAGACAGACTTAACAGATATATCCAAAATTGTTACCTTAAAGCAACAGAGTACACATTCTTCTCTAGTGCACCTCAAACATTCTCTAGAGGAGATCACACACTGGGTCACAAATCAGCCCTCCATAAGTACAAAAAGATTGAGATCATGCCATGCATATTTTCAGACCACAATGCTAGGAAACTGGAAGCCAACCACAGGAAAAAAATTGGTAAGACCTCAAATACATGCAGGTTAAAGAACATCCTACTAAAGAATGAATGGGTTAATAAGGAAATTAAAGAAGAATTTTAAAAATATGTAGGAAAAATTGAAAAAGAGAGCACAAGAGCCCAAAACCTTTGGGATGCAGCAAAGGCACGCTTAAGAGGGAAATATGTTACAGCACAGGCCTACTTCAAGAAGCAAGAAGAGTCTCAAATATACAACCTAACCTTACACCCAAAGGACTAGAAAAGGAACAGCAAATAAAGCCTAAGGCCAGCAGAAGAACAGAAATACTAAAGATGAGAGCAGAAATCAATGACATAGAAAACACTAGGAGAACAGATTAATGAAACTAAGAGCTGGTTCTTCAGAAGAATTAATGAAATTGATAATCCACTCTAAGACTTATCCAAAAAAGAGAGAGAGAGAGAAAGACCCAAATAGATAAAATCACAAATGATAGGGGAGAGATCACAACCAACAGCACAGAAATATAGACAATGATGAGAGAATACTATGAAAAATCACAGGCCAACAAACCGGGCAATCTGGAAGAAATGGACAAATTCCTAGAAACTTACAAACTACCAAAACTGAAACAGAAAGAAATAGAAAATTTGAACAGACCCATAACCAGCAAAGAAATTGAATCAGTTATGAACACCCTCCCAACAAACAAAAGTCCTGGGCTGGATGTTTCCCAGGGGAACTCCACCAGACATTTAAAGAAGAGTTAATACCTATTCTTCCCAAAACATTCCATAAAGGTGGAAATGGAAGGAAAACTTCCAAATTCATTCTATGAAGCCAGCATTACTTTAGTTCCAAAACCAGACAAAGACCCCACTAAAAAGGAGAATTACAGGGCAATATCCCTGATGAACACGGATGTACAAATTCTCAAAAAAATACTAGCCAATGGAATCCAACAATATATTAAAAGAATTACCATGATCAAGTGGGATGTATTCCTGGGCTACAGGGCTGGTTCGCTATTCCCAAATCAATCAACATGATACACCACATTAATAAAAGAGAGGATAGGAACCATATGATCCTCTCAATAGATGCAGAAAAAGCATCTGACAAAATACAGCATCCATTCTTGATAAAAACCCTCAACAGAGCAGGGATAGAGAGAACATATCTCAACATCATAAGAGCCATATATGAAAGACCCACAGCTAATATCATCCTCAGTGGGGAAAAGCTAAGAACCTTTCCCCTGTGGTCAGAAATAAGACAACGATGTCCACTCTCACCATCACTATTTACCAGAGTACCGGAAGTCTTAGCCTCAGCAATTAGAAAACACAAAGAAATAAAAGGCATCTGAATCAGCAAGGAAGAAGTCAAACTTTCTCTATTTGCAGACAATCTGATACTCTGTAGGAACCCTGAAGGACTGCACCAAAAAATTGCTAGAAGTCATCCATGAGCTCAGCAAAGTAGCAGGATCTGAAATCAATGTGCAGAGATAGGTTGCATTTCTATGCACCAATAACAAAGAAGTAGAAAAAGGAAACCAAAGAATCAATCTGCTTTGCCATTGCATCAAAAATAATAAGATTCCTAGGAATAAATCTAACTAAAGAACCAAAATATCTGTACTCTGAAAATCATAGACCACTTATGAAAGAAATTGAAGAGGACATAAAGAAATGGAAAAGCATTCCATATTCATGGATTAGAACAACATTGTTGCAATCTACACATTTAATGCAATTCCCATTGAAATACCACCACCATTCTTCATTGAGCTAGAAGAAACAATCCTAAAATTTATATGGAACTACAAAAGACTCCAAATAGCCAAAGCAATCCCAAAAAAAGAAAAAAACTGAAGGCATCATGATTCCAGATTTCAAGCTATTTCAAAGCTATAGTTATCAAGACAATATGGTATTAGCACAAAAACAGACACAGAAATCAATGAAAAAGAAGAGAGATCCTAGAATTGGGCCACAACTATATGATAAACTAATCTTCAACAAAGCAGAAAAGAATAGCCAATGGAAAAAAGTATCTTCAACAGATGGTGCTGGGAAAACTGGGCAGCAACGTGTAGAAAAATGAAACTAGACCATTTACTTATACCATACACAAAAATGAGTTGAAAAAGGATGAAAGATCTTAATATGAGACAGGAAACCATCAAAATTCAAGAGGAGAACATAGGCAGAAACCTCCTTGATCTTGGCCATATCAATTTCTTACTAGACACATTACCAGAAACAAGGGAAACAAAAGCAAAAATGAATTATTGGGACTTTGTCAAGATAAAAACCTTCTGCACACTGAAGGAAACAATCAACAAAACTAAAAGATAGCTTTCTGAATGGGAGATGATATCTGCAAACAAGATATCTGATAAAGGATTAATATCCAAGATCTACAACAAACTTACCAAATTCAACATTTCAAACACAAATAACCCAGTTAAGAAATGGGCAGAAGTCATGTACAGACACTTTTCCAAAAAGACATTTAGGTCGCTAACAGACACATGAAAAGATGCTCATCATCATTCATCATTAGGGAAAAACAAATCCAAACCATGATGAGATATAATCTCACACCTGTCAGAATGGCTAAAATTAACAGCAGAAGAAACAATAGGTGTTGGTAAGGATGTAGAGAAAGGGGAACCCTCTTGCACTGTTGAGGCGAATGCAAACTGGTGCAGCCACTCTGGAGAACAGTATGGAGGTTCCTCAAAGTGTTAAAAATAGAGGTACTCTATGATTCAGCAATTGCATCACTAGGTATTTATCCAAAGGATACAAAAATATAGATTCAAATGGATACATGCACCCTGATGTTTATAGCAACATTATCAACCATAGCCAAACTATGGAGAAAGCCCAAATGGCAACCAATGAATGGTTAAAGAAGATGTGGTATAGGGACACCTGGGTGGCTCAGTGGTTGAGCATCTGCCTTTGGCTCAGGGTGTGATCCCAGGGTCCTAGGATAAAGACCCCTTTGTGTTAAATTGTGCCCCACAGGCAGCCTGCTTCTCCCTCTGCCTATGCCTCTGCCTCTCTATGTCTCTCATGAATAAATAAATTTAAAAAAGAAGGTATGGCATATATATATATATATGCAACATATATATATGTGTATATATATATATATATATATATATATATATACACACTACACACACACACACACATACACAATGGAGTGTTTCTCAACCATCAAAATGAGTGAAGTCTTGCCATTTGCAATGACACCGATGGAGCTAGACTGTATTATGCTAAATGAAAGAAGTCAGAGAAAGATAAATACCATATGATCTCACTCATATATGGAATTTAAGAAAGAGAACAAATTAACACGTGGGAAGAGGAAAAGAAAAAAAAGAGAGAGAGAGAAACAAGCCATAAGAGAATCTTAATGATAGAGAACAAACTAAGGGTTGGTGGAGGGAGGTGGATGGGAGATGGGCTAGACAGATGATGGGTATTAAGATGTTTATGTAAGTGATGAATCACTGAATTCTATTCCAAAACCAATATTTCCCTGTATATTAACTATTAAATTTAAATTAAAATAATAAAAAATAAGTTTAAAAAAGAAAAGCTGGTGAGTTAACAGTATATGATTCTATATAAATTTATCAATGTTAACAGAACTTTGAATAGTAATGTTTCTCATAATCATTTTTGTTTATCTTGCTTAACGTAAGTCAAGGGCCTATTTTTAATGATTGGTCATCTAAGAATACCATGAGACATGATTTAAATTTGTTCTTTTAGGGTGACAAGAACAATGATGCCCAGATCTTTGCATTGGCAATACTATTGAGTAGTACCTTTGTATACAATACTATGAACAAAATTGATCAGAAGGCTATTGACCTATTGCAGTATCCTTATGTGGTCCAAGATGGCACTGGAGCCAGAGAGAACTCTATTTACTAGCTGTGTTTGTGAGTTTGTGAATCAAGAACGAAAATGAAAAAATATAAAGCACTAAAGGTACGAAAGAGAGTCCTTAAATTTATAGATCAAATGGAGTTAAGACCCAAAGGGAAAATAAACGTATAGGGAGACATGGAATTAAATATATATGGGCTTAGATGAAGTCCTATTTCCATCAGTTTTCCTTAACTGCATCCCAGCTATGTTACAGAACTGTCGAATCTGCTCAGGAAAGTATCCTCACCTGATCTTGAAGGGGTTGAAGATGCAAGTAACCTTCAGAGCTTCTGTCCAGACTTTGTGTGGACTCTGAGAGATTTCTTTCTAACCCTGGAAGTAGATGGGCAAGACATCACAGCAGATGAATACTTGGAGAATTCCCTAAGGCTAAAGCAAGGTAGCTGGACTTCAGTTTTTAAAGAGAGAAGAGTACTAAGAGAAATTTTATCTCATGTGTAGGTGGTTAAATTAATAGTTTCATATATTTACTCACCTTGCTAAACTACCAAATAAATATTCGTTTATAGTAAACTAATAGACTCAATATTAAATTGTATTAATCCCCTGTTCTTGGAGCAAATTCTTTTTTCCTTTCCCTGATTAGTTACCTTTCAGCTTTTTGCTTAGAGTCTGTGAAGATGTAGTAAAATAACATCAGGTGGAAGCACATTTATTTGAGGAGAATAAGTTAACTCGAATGCTAATCTTATGCTAAATGAGTCCTATTTTTCTTTCCTCAGGCACTAATGAAAGTGTTAAAAACTTTAATTTGCCCCGTCTATGTATAAAAGAATTCTTTCCAATAAGGAAATGCTTTATCTTTGACTCTCCCACTCACCGGAAGAAGCTTGCCCAGCTTGAGACGCTGCCTAACGATGAGCTGGATCCTGAATTCGTGCAACAAGTGGCAGGGTTCTGTTCCCACATCTTCAACCATTCCAACACTAAAACTCTTCCAGGAGGTATCAAGGTCAATGGACCCTGTGAGTACCCTTTTTAGAATTCCTCAATTTAACACAAAGAATGGGGCACTCTCGTAAGTTTCTCCTTCCACTGTCAATGTTGAAAATGCGTAGTTAATTACTACCAAGAAAATCATGTGTATCATATTTATTAAAATCCAGTAAGTACCAAAAATATTTCTAGTGCTTTTTAAAGTAATATCTCCAAAGTAGGATAAAATAGAAGTGTAACCTGAGAAAAAGGTCAAGTTAAAAAAGTTATCCCCATAAATGGTCCACCACTGAACTAGACTAACCCATGCCATGGGTTGGCATCGCTTGTTCAACCAATATAGTAGATACTAATTATATGTCACAGTTTTTGAGAGACACGAAATGAGGAATACATATATATTCTCTGTAAAAATGAAATGAGTTCATACAAACATTAAACAGAGGCCCAGGTTATCTAAAACCCTAAAAGAAATCCAGCAGACTTCTAGGTCCAGTTTCAACTAGAGTCTCTATCTTTCAGAAGTTTGTAAATTATTACTGCATTCAAGAAGGAAGTTGAGTGCAAACAAAAGTATGCAAAGGACAAGAAAGACAAACAGGCAAGTTTCAACAAAGAGTAAAGGAGACCTGGTCTAATGAACACTCGCTTTCTGCTTTTCCAGAGCAGGATAATGCTCATGCCAGCTTTACATACCGAAGTGAAAGATGAAAGGGCATTCTGAAGGGAAAAGAAACCTGAGGAAGAGGGAAAGAAAGGGGAAAGTAAGAGGCAAAAGGCCTAGAGCATCCTAATCAAACAAATATGCCTAACTTTGCATAACCATTTGCTTATTTCTCAATGAGAAAAGGATGAAATGTGGATGATCACAAACATCTTGAGTTTTCCCCTTTGAATACTTTCTTTTCCCAAAGAAAGATCTTGCTTTAGGTCACACAGTTTCCCAAAGGACCTTATTTGGGCCACTGACACGGTGTGCAGAAAGCTGAAAAAGTGCAGCCGATGCACTGTGAAATTAACATTCACAGAATCACCCAGTTTAGAGCATGCCCGCTTTCTTGAAAATAACACAAGCATCTCTTCTCCTATGAAGATCTAAAGAGCCTCGTGCTGACGTACATTAATGCCATCAGCCGTGGGGATCTGCCCTGCATGGAGAACTCAGTCTTGACCTTGGCCCAGATCAAGAACTCAGCAGCAGTGAAAAAGGCCATTGACCACTATGACCAGCAGATGAGCCAGAAGGTGCAGCTGCCCACGGAAACTGTCCATGAGTTGCTGGACCTGCATAGGGAAAGTGAAAGAGAGGCCACAGAAGTCTTCATGAAGAACTCTTTCAAGGATATGGACCAAAAGTTTCAGAAGGAATTAGAGGTAATTATCTTTTTTTTTTTTTCTCTCTAGTTCATGGGGCTTATGACCAATAAGAGGCAAAGTTGCATTTTATTGCTATGAAAGGCAAAATTGGGACTGAATAGGGAAACACAATCCTCACTAGACTGGAAAATAATGATTACCACTTATGTGATCAAGATATCACTTATTCTGAAAACAAAAAAAAAACAACAAAAACAAAACAAAACAAAAAACAAGCAAATGTGTCACTACCCTGGACCCTATAGATTCTGAAACTTTCACACATACACAACTCACCTTACCATGTTACAACCATGAACTAATTTTTTTAAGTAATCCTATTCCTTAAAACATTATATTCACAAAGTAATCATTAACTTTCCTTTTTTATTAATCAAGATGCAGAATTGCCAAATGAGTCTACTAAAAGATCATGTCTCCAGGTTTGATAGCATACACTACACCACTCTGGCCGGTTACTGCGTACCCTATACTCACTGGGAATCCCAGGCCCAGTGTCGCACTAAAACCAGGAAGTTGTAAAATAGTAGGTTGCATTTAAAATTACAGCATGAGGCTGAAGATGTGTGGTCTAAAGATGACATCTGAAGCAGAAATTGCAAAAGAAAGAGGTTTCAGGGAATTTCAAACCCAAAAGCAAAGTAATTTTTCTACAGTATATCATCTTTGGAATTTTTCTAGGCTTGGTGAGAAGGATATAGTCTTACTTGTAGTCCTCTAGTTTCTATAAAAAAATATAAAGATTCTTTTTGAGAACCATTTCTAGAAATTATGAAGTGTTGCTAACATCTTCTCCATGGACCTCTGTCCCTCTGAAGACTCTTCTAGAAGTAAAAAAGGATGACTTATATAAACAGAACATGGAGGCATCATCATGCCGTTGCTCAGTTTTACTTCGGGCTATTTTTGGTCCTCTGGAAAATGATGTGAGGCAGGGCATTTATTCAAAGCCAGGAGGACATCGTCTCCTCGTTCAGAAGACAGAAGAGTTGAAAGCAAGGTACTATCAGGAGCCCAGGAAAGGAATGCAGGTATTCCAAATTTTATCTATTAATCACAGAAATTGTTAAGGGGCTTCTTTCAAAAACCAATGAGGACAGGAAGAGTATTTATAACCTAATGATAGCTGTGGAATTAAACCAAACAATATCACCATAATCACCTGACTTTTATTGCTATCATGAACATTTATTATAATGAAGGAACTTTCTTGGTTACATGGCACAGAATCCCAATAATTGAAGCTAACGTAAGAAAGAATGATAATTCACTGGCTTATATAAACTAAAAGCAAAATGTTTAAATGCTATTCAATGTTCAAGAGTTCAAACAATATCATAAATTTTACCCCTTCCAAATGTTGGGAAATATCAGGAAGGGAGACAGAACATAAAGACTCCTAACTCGGGGAAATGAACTAGGGGTGGTGGAAGGGGAGGAGGGCGGGTGTTGGAGGGGAATGGGTGACGGGCACTGAGGTGGACACTTGACGGGATGAGCACTGGGTGTTTTTCTGTATGTTGGTAAATTGAACACCAATAAAAGTTAATTTAAAAAAATTTTTTTACCCCTTCCTTCTTTTTCCAGTCTCCACTGCAGCTTTTTGTTCTCTTTTCCTCACCATTGATTTCATTCTCAGGCAGCCTCAACCCACAGGGTGGGAGAATGACACCAACAGCTCCAAGCTTAATTAGTCTTTTGTGCTCCCAGTCTCAGTATAGAGAATATTTCCCAGCATCCCTATCAGTCTTTCAAACACCCAGGCTGCAGTCTTTCCCCACCTGTACCCAAATTCTCTGCATCTGGTAGCCTTGGGTGCTCTGATTGGCCAGCCCAGAGCTTTGCAGCCACCCTTGTCACAGAAGAGGTTTAATTGGCAGTTTTACCAAGGACAGGGCTGAGTACTTCCAGGAAGGAAAAGATACGGGGATGAAAAAGAAATAAAGGTTTATAACAACTTAATCCCCATTTCCTACTCCTAACTTCATGTTTTTGGGGTCCCTAGGCTGAGAGAGCTCTACAGGAATATTTACAGTCCAGACAGTCTACAACCGATGCCATCCTACAAATAGACTTGGCTCTCACAGTGAGGCAAAAGGAGATAGAAGGTGAGAAGAAAATGTAGGGGATGCAAGATAGACCTTTCTACACATTTTAATGAATTTCATCTGCTTCACCTGTGATCCGTAAACCAGAGCAAGAATGGGAAAGATGATTTCTAGCTCCTCAGGCTGAATCTGAACAGGGCATGTGCTGTCAGCTGCAATATGGTTTCCTGGGAGGGAGACAGTTCCAGGGAGTTTTCTTTATGAGGTAGTAGCAATAACAAGAGTGGGGAACAGAAGGAAGAGGCTCTTTAATCCTAGAGGGTTGTCATTTTCTTCCTCAGAGGCAAATAGGAAAGCACAGGCTGCGAAGATTGTAGCACAAAGGTTGGAGACAATTCAAAGGCATAACCAGCAAATGATGATGCAAAGGGAGCGGCTCTATCAGGAACAAATAAGACAGATACAAATATTCAGAGAATACCAGTTGCAACAACAGCAGAGGGCCCTGGAACGTCGATTCCAGGTATGCATCAATTATTTCATCTCAGGATTTTAACCATATCTCTCCTCCCTGTATTGATGAGGGCATGAAGCAGTGACAAGGAAGAGAGGCAGCACAGTACTGCAGCTCAGGTCAAGGACTCTGGAGTCAGATGTCCTGGGTATGAATCCCAGCTCTACCTCCTACTAAATACATGGTTTGAGCAACCTATCTATCCTCTCTATGCCTTGGTTTCCTCTTGTGGAAAATGGGGACCATAATAATGACCATTTTAAAGGGTTATTTTGATAATTAAATAAGAACATTTGTGTTTAGAATTGTGTTTGTTCTAGAATAAGCACTAAAATGTGTTAAATAAAAGCCCAGGACCTTTCTATCCCCTAGCAATTTTTGTTGTTATCTTGTTCATTGCTCTAGATAGTCTTCTTTGGTTATGATAACCTTATTAAATTAATTTACCTTTTTCTATCTATGAAAGAAGAATGAGAAATGCACATGAATTGAAAAGAAGAATTCTGTGACTGTCTTTTGTTACTTACTGACAGATTAAAATAAACAAAGAAGTCAATGATTTGGGTTTCCCCCCCTCAAGTGATATAGACATTACTTTCTGCTAAGCTCTCCTGTTTTATTTATCATTCTTTAGGAAGAGGCTGAAAATCTCAATAGGGAAATCGAAACTGAACGCAGAAGCCTTCAAAATGAAATCCAGGATCTCCAGAGGAATGTTGTCTCATTGGATGATACATGCATCTTACTCTAAAGAGCTAAATATCAGAACAAACTTTTCTTGTTCACTTTTGCTAAAGACACAAAAGTTTGAGAAATTATAGAAACTGGAACAATCACCACTTAAATAAACTTCATAATTCTTGTGTCAAACTTTTGTACAGTTCTAAAATTATAAAGCTTGTAATTAGTATAATGTACATTTCAGTAATTCCATAGCTTAAATGATGGTCACTTCCTTAAAAAGACTATGAATTCTGTAATAAGGATTTTTATCACTATCCTTATTTAGGGTGATACTGGGTTGGTTCCATCAGGGGAAACTGTCTTATAACCCAATTCCATCCCCCCAATTTTCTATTTTGGATTGAGGGTATTAGGAGTGGCCAAAGGGGTGATATCCACAATGGACAAAGTCAAGTACAATTTGGCCAAAGTCATGGGCTCAAATGGGCCTCATGCTTGCCAGCACCATCTTGTGCTGGATGCCATCAGAGGAAGGCACCAATAGTAAGGACAACTAACCTCGTGGAAACAATGTATGGTTCTCTTGTGTATGGACACTGCTCAGTTTATTGCCAATGATGTGACTCCTGGATACAGTTAGTATATGGTCTGCTTAGATTCTAAGCTGGAAAAAAAAAAACAAACAAACCCCACAAAACAACAACAACAACAACAAAAAAACATGGTAATGAAATAAGGGTACTCCAGATGGTGGAAAGAACTACCAGCATAGAAACTATATCATAGGCTGCAGGCTAAATAAGACTTTTCCTTGTTCATTCTCAAAAAGGGCATAACTTAAACAGAATATTTTATATTATGAAGCAATTTATATTGGACTTAATAACTGTGTCACATGTTTATAATCCTTCAAAGCTTGTAAATAAATGGTATAAGGAATGCTGGATGAGGTGCCAATAAGGTGCCAAAAAGTTTGATGGGGATCATTTAATTTTATACTTGCTTTAGTGCCAAAGCTAAATGATCTTAATTCTTTGCAATTATATATAAAAGCATACTAATTTTTTCCTAAAATTATGGTTTAAATACATTTGTACATATTTTAACTATAAATAACAATTAAATTTTTCAAAAACATAACTCTACTACTTTGTTTTCATCTTCTCCAAAATTGGGAAAATGTGGAAGGTCATAAATGCTGCAGACACATGACTGGTACCTTGAAGCTATCCACTTGCACCACGGCTCTCTCTCTCTACATATGTCTAACACAGCTTTCCCACAGCATGGCACACTCATGTGGCTAGCTTCCAAGACAGTGTTTGAAGTAGCAAAATTCCAAGCTTAAAATCTCTTAAGACCCATTTTACACACAACTCCCTTTTTGTTGCATTCCATTGATCAGGATAGTTCATAGGCAGGATCCCTGGGTGGCTCAGGGGTTTAGTGCCTGCTTTCAGCCCAGGGCATGGTCCTGAAGTCCCAGGATTGAGTCCCACATTGGGCTCCCTGCATGGAGTCTCCTTTTCCCTCTGCCTATGTCTCTGCCTCTCTCTCTCTCTCTCTCTCTGTCTCTCTCATGAATAAATAAATAAAATCTTTTTAAAAAATAAAAGGGATAGTTCATAGGGAAAGCCCAAATTCAAGGCAAGGAGAAATGGAATCTATCTCTCTATAGGAGATGTGGCAATAAATTTGCAGCCATTTTTTTAAAAATCTATTTATCTGGGGACACCTGGATGGCTCAGTTGGTTAAGCATCTGCCTTTAACTCAGGTCACAATCCCAGAGAGGTGAGACTGAGCCCGTCTGGCTCCCAGCTCAGCAGGGGATCTGCTTCTCCCTTTCTGTCTGCCACTCTCCTTGCTTATATTCTATCACTCTCACTCTCACTCTTTATTTGGGTCTCTGGGTGGCTTAGTCAGTTAACCACCTAACTCTGGATTTTGGCTCAGGTTACAATCTCAGGGTCATTAGATGGAGATAGTATCAGGTTCCCACTCAGTGGGGAGTCTGCTAAAAAGACAAACAAAACCGAAGGAGTTTGTGACCACAAAAACAGCCCTGCAAGAAATTTAAAGGGAGGCTTTGAGTGGAGGAAAAAAAAAAGACCAAAAGCAATAAAGACTAGAAAGGACCAGAGAACATGACCAGAAACACCAACTCTAGAGGTAACACAATGGCAGTAAATTCATCTCTCAATAATCACTCTGAATGTAAATGCACTAACTGCTCCAGTCAAAAGATACAGATATCAGAACGGATTGAAAAACATGATCCATCTATATGCTGCCTACAAGAGACTCATTTTAGAACTAAAGTCACCTGCAGGTTGAAAGTGAGGGGATAGGGAACCATCTATCATGCTAACGAATGTCAAAAGAAAGTCAAAGTAGCCATACTTATAGCAGACAAACTAGATTTTTAAACAAAGACCAAGAGATGAAGGAGGCTTTTTATCATAATAAAGGGGTCTATCTATCAAGAAGATCTAACGATTGGAAATATTTATGCCCCCTACGTGAGAAAACCCAGATATATAAATTAATAAATAACATACATAAAGAAACTCACTGATGATAATACAATAACAGTAGGGGACTTTAACATCCCAATTACGGCAATGGACACATCATCTAAGCAGAAAACCAACAAGGAAACTATGGTGTTGAAGAACACACTGGGCCAGACAGACTTAACAGATATATCCAGAATTGTTACCCTAAAGCAACAGAGTACACATTCTTCTCTAGTGCACCTCAAACATTCTCTAGAAGAGATCACACACTGGGTCACAAATCAGCCCTCCACAAGTACAAAAAGATTGAGATCATGCTATGCATATTTTCAGACCACAATGCTAGGAAACTAGAAGCCAACCACAAGAAAAAATTTGGCAAGACCTCATATACATGCAGGTTAAAGAACATCCTACTAAAGAATGAATAGGTTAATAAGGAAATTCAAGAACAATTTTAAAAATACATGAAAAATCACAGGCCAACAAACTGGGCAATCTGGAAGAAATGAGCAAATTCCTAGAAACTTACAAACTACCCAAACTGAAACAGAAAGAAATAGCAAATTTGAACAGACCCATAACCAGCAAAGAAATTGAATCAGTTATGAACACCCTCCCAACAAACAAAAGTCCTGGGCTGGATGTTTCCCAGGGGAACTCCACCAGACATTTAAAGAAGAGTTAATACCTATTCTTCCCAAAACATTCCATAAAGGTGGAAATGGAAGGAAAACTTCCAAATTCATTCTATGAAGCCAGCATTACTTTAGTTCCAAAACCAGACAAAGACCCCACTAAAAAGGAGAATTACAGGGCAATATCCCTGATGAACACGGATGTACAAATTCTCAAAAAAATACTAGCCAATGGAATCCAACAATATATTAAAAGAATTACCATGATCAAGTGGGATGTATTCCTGGGCTACAGGGCTGGTTCGCTATTCCCAAATCAATCAACGTGATACACCA
Source organism: Vulpes vulpes (assembly GCF_048418805.1). Taxonomy (NCBI): domain Eukaryota; kingdom Metazoa; phylum Chordata; class Mammalia; order Carnivora; family Canidae; genus Vulpes; species Vulpes vulpes. The sequence continues at coordinate 134,150,818 of NC_132782.1, forward strand.
CATTAATAAAAGAGAGGATAGGAACCATATGATCCTCTCAATAGATGCAGAAAAAGCATCTGACAAAATACAGCATCCATTCTTGATAAAAACCCTCAACAGAGCAGGGATAGAGAGAACATATCTCAACATCATAAGAGCCATATATGAAAGACCCACAGCTAATATCATCCTCAGTGGGGAAAAGCTAAGAACCTTTCCCCTGTGGTCAGAAATAAGACAACGATGTCCACTCTCACCATCACTATTTAACAGAGTACCGGAAGTCTCAGCCTCAGCAATTAGAAAACACAAAGAAATAAAAGGCATCTGAATCAGCAAGGAAGAAGTCAAACTTTCTCTATTTGCAAACAATCTGATATTCTGTAGGAACCCTGAAGGACTGCACCAAAAAATTGCTAGAAGTCATCCATGAGCTCAGCAAAGTAGCAGGATCTGAAATCAATGTGCAGAGATAGGTTGCATTTCTATGCACCAATAACAAAGAAGTAGAAAAAGGAAACCAAAGAATCAATCTGCTTTGCCATTGCATCAAAAACAATAAGATGCCTAGGAATACACCTAACTAAAGAAGTAAAGTAGGTATTTGCCTAAAGGATACAAAAATATGGATTGAAAGGAATACATGTACCCCAAAATTTATAGTAGCATTATCAACAATAGCCAAACTACGGAGAGTCCAAACGCCAGTCAGCTGGTTAACAGATAAAGAAGATGTCACACACACACACACACACACACACACAGTGGAATATTACATTTGCAACAATGTGGATGGAACTGGAGAGTATTATGGTAAGTGAAATAAGTCAGTCAGAGAAAGATAAATACCACATGATTTCACTCATAGGCAGAATTTAAGAAACAAAACAGATGAACCTATGGGAGAGAGAAAAAAATGAGAGAGGGAAACAAACCATAAAAGACTCTTAAAGACAGAGAACAAACTGAGGTTTGATGGAGGTAGGTAGAAAATGGGCTAGATGGGTGATGGGTATTAAAGAAGGCAGTTTTGGTGATGCGCACTGGGTGTTGTTTCTAAGTGAAGTCTCACTGAATTCTACTCCCCAGACCAATACTGCACTGTATGTTAATTAAGTAAATTTAAATTTAAAAAAAGGAAGAAGAAGCTACAAGATTCTAAAAAGGAGGAGGAGGAGGGGAAAGAGGGAGTGAAAAAGAAAAAGAAGCTACAGAGTATCATTATCATGTTGGCATACTGGCTGTAGTTGCTTCCCAAGTGCTCAGCATGCCACATGCATGTCTCAGATTGTTCAGTCAGAGTAGAGATCCTACACATAACTTCCTCATTACCTGAAGAACTTTGCCTAGGATAGGATGCCAGCCAGATATTCTGGGTCCTGTTTTATTTATGAGGAATTTGAAATGAGAGGTTGCATAAGGACACAGGCTTCAATTTATTCACACTTGACTAAAGTAGAGGTCACACAATAGAACTGCTATTAAACTAGCATTATATTAAGTACTTTGCTTTTCATTTAACCACTTACCAATCTTGCTTGACATTTTCACTCACTTGCTATGTGTCTAAAAGTGGTTTCTCTTCACGATGTAAAAAGTCTTTTAGATTGCTCATAGTTATGTTCTATGGTAGAGTTAAAGTCTCTCTGCCTACCTGAGTTGCACTCAAGCATTTATACATTGACTAAACTATCACTGAACTGTCTTCACAATGTAGAAATCCAGGCCAAAGGTTTTCATAGTATTAGAGAGGTGAGTATACATACAATTTTCTAGAGTTTCACAATGTCTCTCATTAGCAGGTATATAGACACTGTGTAGTTGGTTACATATGTATACTGTGTCAGCTATATACATACTGTTTAGTTGCACAGACATACTGTGTCTATTTTATATACACTGTGTAGTTATAAATACATACTGTCTCGTCTAAACATACACACATATATACATATACATACATACATACATATAGACACAGTGTAGTAATTGTTCAAGCTGAAGTAAACTAGGTGATACATTAGACCATCTGTAATGACTTTTAAAACAGAAATAGCTTTTCAGAAGTGCTTTTCTTTAACTAAAGTGGAAAAATGTGTTTTATATATATATATATTTCTGTGATTATATAAATAATTCAGTCATTGAAAAGAAATGAATACACATAAAAATATAAAAACAAAATATAGGGGATCCCCAGGTGGCTCAGCGGTTTGGCACAGCCTTCGGCCCAGGGTGTGATCCTGGAGTCCCGGGATCGAGTCCCATATCAGGCTTCCTGCATGGAGCCTGCTTCTCCTTTGTCTGTGTCTCTGCCTCTGTGAGTGTGTGTGTGTGTGTGTGTGTGTGTGTGTGTGTCTCATGAATAAATAAATAAAATCTTAAAAATATATATAACCTCTAGTCCTTAGAAACTAGCAAAACAATATGTGGAAAATACTTTGTTATAAAACATATTTCTGGGATCTCTGGTGGCTCAGTGGTTTAGTGCCTGCCTTGGGCCCAGGGCGTTATCCTCGAGTCCCAGGATGGAGTCCCGTGTCAGGCTCCCTGAGTGGAGCCTGCTTCTCCCTCTGCCTGTGTCTCTGCCTCTCTCTCTCTCTCTCTCTCTCTGTCTCTCATGAATAAATAAAATATTAAAAATAAATAAATAAATAAAATAAAACATTTTTGAGCTAGAAATACTATTAATTTTGGATTATATATTCTTTTGGGAATGTATCATATATTACTGATTTATATGGCTTTTTTTCAGGAACAGAATATTATACACACCATGAATTATTTTTAGTACACATTTCCAAATTTATCTACAAACAATAAATTTATTGGAAAGCAGCTTGGAAGATGCACAAGAAATTCAGTTCTTCTATGTACAAAGTTCACTGAACATTCATTTGTCCCTGAAACTCTTTTTAGTTCCTTGGAATAAATAACAGACCATACTGATCATAAGAAAAAGCAGCTGATTTCTCAGCATTAGTTCAATTTCAAAGTAGACCTGCCCTACTGTTACTTTCAGTCTCAGCTATATTAATAGAAAATAAAGCTTTAAACTTGATCTTGAAATTGGAACCATCTTTACATTCATGGAGAAATGAGTAACTCTGGATCTAATCAACTACAAAAAAATTATCAGACAGAAATTCAAGGAGACAAGAGAAGAGACAGAATCAATGAGTCCTTGACTAATATCTCCCAGATTAGAGTGGAATATAATTATAAAGTTTTGATACACTGACCAGTCATTTTAGGATCTGAGACTTTTTTCCTTTAGCTTGGATAAAAATTCTAATTTATATCAGGTTTTAAATTGTCCAGTGATTCCCCCCAAGTGTCCCAATTTTATTTGATAACTTTGATATAGAAGAGTTAGCAATTTGGAGTATGTTTGTTTTCTTTTGCTTTGTGATTAAAATTAATTAAAGGTCTCAAGGGGCCCTTATATTTTTTAAAAAGACTTTATTTATTTATTCATGAGAGACAGAGAAAGAAGCAGGCTCCTGGCAGAGCAGGGATGTGGAATTGGATCGCAGGATCACGACCTGAGCTGAAGGCACACACTTAACTGACTGAGCCCACCCAGGTTCTCTCAAGAGTCCTTTATATTAACAAAAAGACTTCTAAGAGAAATTTTAACTTTTTAATTAAAGTGTAGCATAGAAACTGTAAAATGGTTAGCTGGAAAGTGTATAGTCAGTGAAATATCACAAAATGAATATATCTCTATAATTATTACCCAGATCAAGAAAATAAAGACCCTTTTTCCAAGAAAGGCAACATTCATAGGTTATGGGGATGAGGACATGGATATGCGTTTGATAGGCCATTTTAAAAACCTATCACACTATTCTAGTCTGAATGGGCACTAAACATATTACAGTAGCTGTACTGTAAGTACTTCTGCTATGTTTATTCTGCTTTCTTGGGTATGTGCATACATATCTATTGGATGTATAATTAGGAGTGAAATGGGCAGGCAGTTGGCAACTTAGTAGATGATTCCAAACACTTTTTCAAAATGACTTTAAATCATCCTTAAAATTATAATGATTTCTGAAAAGAACCTATTTAAAGTCCCCCTTCACACACACTACCACCCCCAAACCCAAACTTAAAGACAAAACTCACAGCTGTCTGTACTTAGCCCTCTTTGTTTTTCTGGGTCACGGTGCCCTCCATTCTTGGAAAGTAGACCCCAACTACAAAACATATTCTCCTCTAGCTTTACCGCAACCCATGAGCCCCAGACAGAGCCCTCAAAAAACCTACCAGCTCCTTCTCTACCTGGCCAAGAGTCAATTCTCTCCCTATCCTCCAGGCATGGGCACAGCTGCAACTCTCTCACATCCTGCAAAACTCATTAAAAAGCCTGGCAAAAACTCAGGGCAGACATGTCTCTGGATGTTGGCTCCTCTCCTCCCTTGGAAAGTGAATAAACTCTGTCCTGCTTGTTGAGCTTCTCTTTGTGCAGGTCTTCACCACCCACATCACCAGCCACCCTAACAATTTCTAAAACAGAAGCAGCTTTTCAGAAGTAGTATTTTTAGGCCAAAACAAGGTGTGTGTTTAATTAGCCTATTCATAGTAAATATATGTTTACAAATGATATACTCCTGCAAAACAGCAAAATTATGTGTGGAATACATTTTGTAATCAACACATATTTCTGATTCAACAGGTGTATACAGAGAAGATGGTTGGCTATAGAGATGGAGAAAAAGAGGAAAACACAGGAAGAAAAGAGAAGGAAAAGATGCTGATTCTGCCAAACTTCCCTGAAATATGCAGGGCATGCCATCTCAGCAAAAAGTGGCATCATTATAAAAATAACAGCTCTCCTCAGCTACAAGGGGTTGATTCTACTCTCCTTCAAGTTTGGCCATTGCTCCCACACGGGAAGGATTCTCACACTGGAGAAGGAATTTTTTCTGATTAGCTAGTTGGTCCAATCAGTGATTGAACTCTGGTGTTGAGGTTCTGACTACTGCACCTCAAGTAATATGGGAAAGCCCATGTAACTCCCAGACTCCAGGATGTCCCAAGACCTTGAACCCTTCAAAGAGCACTCAGGAGGAAACTTAGGGAATTCAAAGTCAGTACATTTCGTAGTGTGAGCCTTTTTCTTAGATTATGCTGTATTTATTAACTGTTTTATCAACACAAATGCTGGTTTTGAGGGCCTTGGAGCTATAATAATGACAAATAGGCAAAAGGCAAGTCAATTACCTTTTTATTTTTTTGCAAGTCAATTGCATTTAACAGTGTATTTTAACTGACATGATGCCCAAGTCATAAATCTGAAAATTCCTTACCCTAAAATGAATGATCCTCGAAAAGTTTTGGAAATGTATTATGGGCACATTCAACTTTACAGCAATCTACTCACATGTAATATCCACCATTTGGAAACCAATGCCACAAGCCAAATTACCTACCTACTGTTTTAATTTCACAGTTGGGACCTTGGGACCAAAGGTGAAGATGCTATTTCCAACTGGCCTCACTTACAAGGCACCAGATCTGTTCCTGGGGAATGGGATCAGGGCAAGCTGGGAAAGATCCAGAGTCTGGGCAATACCTGCAAGTAATACCTGTGGTCACTCCTGAGGATGTGTCATGAAGTAAATATACAGAGTTAGAGGTGAAAGAGGAAAAAATGTACAGTCAGCTGAACCTGTGCCAAGGAAGAAGGAACCAGAGTACCTCTTATAGTGTGATATAAAAGATCCTTTTGTGTCTTTTATATTTACATATAGGTGATACCATATTCGGAAGGAAGCTATTTTTGTTCTCCAAGTTACCATTCTACAAATAGGAAATCCTCCTAAATTTTCATTTTAGTGGTCTGCTATTCAGCTCCCATAAGGTTTCTGCTGATAAAACCCTGGCTGAGGAAGAACAGGAATCCTCACTATTGCTCCCAACATGGCCTCCATTGTCACTCATTGGTGGCCTCCTTACCCCTGAATGTTTTGTCCCTCCACTAGACCTTTTCTGACATTATCCAGTGAGAAGGGGGAAGGATGCCTCATGATTATATAGTAAGAGTAAGAGTCTAAATTCCTACTGGCTATTCTGACACCATTCAGGCTATGGGTAGCAGTACCTCTTCACAGCCAGGCGAGGACAGAAGTCTAAGCCTTTCCTTATATGCGAGAGGTTGGTCCAGATTTTACTATGTTTTTGGGTTGGAATAAAGCACTTTGTCTAAAATTTTCTTTGTCTTGCCTCGTTGCCTCTTTCCTAGGCCTCTGATTAAAGAAAATGTGCTTTCTGTTGGGGATTTACCCCAAAGATTCAGATGCAATGAAATGCCGGGACACCTGCACCCCGATGTTTCTAGCAGCAATGTCCACAAAAGCCAAACTGTGGAAGGAGCCTCGGTGTCCATCGAAAGATGAATGGATAAAGAAGATGTGGTTTATGTATACAATGGAATATTACTCAGCCATTGGAAACGACAAATACCCACCATTTGCTTCGACGTGGATGGAACTGGAGGGTATTATGTTGAGTGCAGTAAGTCAATCGGAGAAGGACAGTGTATGTTCTCATTGATTTGGGGAATATAAATAATAGTGAAAGGGAATATAAGGGAAGGGAGAAGAAATGTGTGGAAAATATCAGGAAGGGAGACAGAACATAAAGACTCCTAACTCTGGGAAACGAACTAGGGGTGGTGGAAGGGGAGGAGGCGGGGGGTGGGGGGGAATAGGTGACGGGCACTGAGGGGGACACTTGACGGGATGAGCACTGGGTGTTTTTCTGTATGTTGGTAAATTGAACACCAATAAAAATTAATTTATTAAAAAAAATTAATAAAACTCTAATTCTAATACTAAATAGTAAAAAAATAAAAAAAAAATAAAAAAATAAAGAAAATGTGCTTTGATGCTGTTTTTGTTTGGAAGCTTATTGGTATTTCTGTGTTGTCAGCTTTTCCAGTACCAAAACTGCCACACATCTAATTTGCCTTCCCTTCCCCTTCCAGAATCTTTTTTTTTAAATTTTTTATTTATTTATGATAGTCACACACACAGAGAGAGAGAGAGAGAGGCAGAGGCACAGGCAGAGGGAGAAGCAGGCTCCATGCACTGGGAGCCCGACGTGGGATTCGATCCCGGGTCTCCAGGATTGCGCCCTGGGCCAAAGGCAGGCACTAAACCGCTGCGCCACCCAGGGATCCCCCAGAATCTTCTAAGGTTTGTTATGTGTACAATAGAGTACTCTCTCTCTCTCTCTGTCTCTCATGATTAAATAAATAAAATCTTAAAAAAAAAAAAAACAATAGGGTAGTTACTGGTACTTAGTAGGGGGGAGTAGGGAAAGCATTTCTATTTTATCTTTCTGGAAACAGAAGTCTTCTCTTCAACACTGAATATTTCCAATTTAAGTTAAAACAAAGGGGAAGAAAATGGAAAAGGTAGAAACTTCTGTGACCTTGGCCATGCATCTTTTGCTAGACATGTCTCCAAAGGCAAGGGAAACAAAAGCAAAAATGAACTACTGGGACTTCATCAAGATAAAAAGCTTCCTGCACAGCAAAAAGAAACAGTCAACAAAACTAAAAGACAACATACAGAATGGGAGAAGATATTTGCAAATGACATATCAGATAAAGGGCTAGTATCCAAGATCTATAAAGAACTTATAAAACTCAAAAGCAAAGAAACAAACAATCCAATCATGAAATGGGCAAAAGACATGAACAGAAATTTTACTGAGGAAGACACAGACATGGCCAACAAGCACGTGAGAAAGTGCTCCGCATCACTCGCCATCAGGGAAATACAAATCAAAACCACCACGAGATACCACCTCACACCAGTGAGAATGGGGAAAATTATTAACAAGACAGGAAACCACAAATGTTGGAGAGGATGTGGAGAAAGGGGAACCCTCTTGCACTGTTGGTGGGAATGTGAACTGGTGCAGCCACTCTGGAAAACTGTGTGGAGGATCCTCAAAGAGTTAAAAATAGACCTGCCCTACGACCCAGCAATTGCACTGCTGGGGATTTACCCGAAAGATAGAGATGCAGCGAAAAACCGAAACACCTGCACCCCGAGGTTTATAGCAGCAATGTCCACAAGAGCCAACCTGTGGAAGGAGCCTTGGTGTCCATCAAAAGATGAATGGATAAAGAAGATGTGGTCTATGTATACAATGGAATATTACTCAGCCATTAGAAACAATGAATACTCACTATTTGCTTCAACTTGGATGGAACTGGAGGGTATTACACTGAGTGAAATAAGCCAATCAGAGAAGGACAAACATTATATGGTTTCATTCATTAAGGGAATATAAAAAATGATGAAAGGCATTAAAGGGGAAAGGAGAGAAAATGAGTGGGGAATATCAGAGGGTGACGGAACATGAGAGACTCCTAACTCTGGGAAACGAACAAGGGGTAGTGGAAGGGGAGGTGGGTGGGGGGGTGGGATGACTGTGTGATGGGCACGGAGGGGGGCACTTGACAGGATGAGCACTGGGTGTTACACTATATGTTTGCAAATCAAACTCTAATAAAAAATATACAAAAAATAAAAACTAATTTTCTTTAAAAAAAATATGTTAATTTATATTTTCCTCACACAAATCAGATAGAACATCTTTCTACATGCTTGTGTGCTAGTACTTTGCCCTCTTCTGTGAAAAGGCTGTTCCTGTCTTTCTATTAAGTAGTCTGTCTTTTCCTTGATTTGTATGAGTTCTTTACATATTCTGGACATAAGTTTTTGTCGGCCTGATGATTTGAAAATGTCATTTCCCACTCTGTGACTTGCATTAACTCTTATGGTGTTTCTCATGAAAAGAATTTTTTCGTGTTAATGTCATCTGACTTAACAATTATTTTATTTTATGGATAATGGAGCCTCTATGTGTTTATGTCTGTGTGCTCTGTAAGAATTCTTCTTCTTATACTAAAATATTTTTCATTTTTTCCTTTCACATTTATGTCCATAATCCACTGAGAACTTTTTTCCCCATGTGGTGGGAAATACAAATGCAAAGTATTTTTCTGGAGAACTCATTTTCTCAACAATTTAACAGAAGATAGCTTTTCCCCACCCTTATAAAGGTTAGCTCTATCATCTCTATTTGTTTTAAAAATTTTATTTTTAAGTATACCCAACATGGGGCTTGAACTTACAACCCTGAAATCAAGTCACATGCTCTACTGACTGAACCAGCCAGGTAACCCCAGGGTCAATTAACTGTCATAAGTTAAATGTCAATATATGAGTACACTGTTTGGAGGCTCTCTCCATTGTTATTTTGGTCTATTTACTCATCCAGGCACAAATATTATGACATATTACTTCCTAAAATTTAGCAAATTTTAGGAAGTAATTTCTGCTCTAAGCAACCCTTCCAGAATGTACTTCAAAAGTATCTTGACTTCACTTGATCATTTGTGTTTCTAAATACATTTTAGAATCTTATTCCCTGAACAATGGTTTGGATTTTCACTGGGATTACACTGAATCCACTAAAAAATATTACTATCAGCTTTACTTTGAAATCTGTATTTATATTCATTCTGAAATTTTTAAACTGGATACAGAATTTTGTGTTGCCAATAGTTTTTACTCAGTACTTAAAAAGATATTTTTCCACTTTCTCTCATTTGTATGGCTTCCATAAAGAAACCCCTCACATTCTTCCATTTGTTTCTCTGTATGTAATGTTTGTGTTTCTCCAGCAGCCTTCAAGATTTTTTCTTTATATTTAGATTTCATTGCTCTGCCTGTAGTGTGCCTAGTTGTGTTTTTCTTTGTGTTTATCCTGTTTGGGCTTCCCTGAACTTGATCTGTACATTATTGTCTTTCAATCATTCTGGAAAGTTACCAGTTATGCTGTCTTTCCTTTCTGTTTCTTTTCATGTTCCAATTACCTGTACAATAGTATATGAATCACTAAGACTGTGCTTTTCACTTATAGCATTTCCATCTAACTCTATCAGTAGTTTCCATTTCTCTACTGAATATACACATGTGATTATGTGTGCTGTTCACTTCCCTCATTACACCCCTAAACACAATAATCATACTGTTTTAAAGGCCCTGTCTGATTATCCCAACATTTGGTCTATCTCTGTTTCTGTTGCTTGTTTTATCTCTTCACAATGGATAGTTTAACTTTATTTTTCTGTGTATCTCATTTTTTTTAATGCCAGGCATTGTTTAAAAAATAGTTAAGATTGAGATAATAATATTTACACCTGGAAATGAGACCTCTTTTATGTTACAATGTTTGTGGCAAGCATTGATTCAATGCAGTTGTAGTTCAGATGGATCTGGCTTTTGCTTTTTCTATAGCTACCTTCAGTGTTCCAGAAGCCTCAAATTTCTCCAGTGGAACTCTGCTACTACAGTGTTTTTTATGTAAAGCCTGAAATGCCAGAAAGTCATCTTGGTATTGTTGTTCCTCTCCCAGTTTTAGCAGACCTGAGATACCTATGTCACATGTGTCTTTTCTTTATCTTTTGTTCCTACCCCAGTGATGGGCTGCTGTTATTTGTAACCCGTTTCAAGGTTCCTGGTGAGGCATGAGTTATCTCTGTTCTTCTGGTACTGCTGCAGCCTCAAATTATAGAATGCTTAGGCTGCCTACCCGGCCAAGGGGGAGGTCCCTCATGTCTCCTGCCCCGCACTAAACTTACCTGATGGAAGCCGCTTTTATGGTCTTTTGTGAAACCTTCGTGTAGCAAGATATTACAAAATGAGATTCTTTGAATATTTTTACTAGGCCCAAGGTTGAGGACAGTAGGTGCCAAAAAACCCATAATTTCTAAAACAAGATAGTAGATCATCCTTTCTGGAGTTCAACTAATAGCACATGAAAAAACTTCATTTCAATTCAATGAAGCCTCATTAACCGCTACCAGTTTGGAAAAACATTTTGACAATTCTTATTTTACCAATAATACACTCCTATGACAGAGATTTATTGAATATAATTTTAAGATATTCTTCCTTGCAGCAATTACAAACCATGGAATCCAGAAGACAGTTCAGATTTATTTTCTTCTTTCATTACTGCATAATAATTTTAAAAATATTGTTTATATTACAAAAGAACTAAATAGCTTTAGATCCCTTTTTTTCCAGAGTCACATCTTTTATAGCCTCATAAATGAAACGAAAAACAAAACCATAAGTCGGGTACACTTCTTGGATCCAGTTAGGAGAGAAAAGACTGTCCTTATTCATGTGCCTGTATTCCTCCTACTTCAATGTCTGTGTCTCAGAAAGTACAGGGCCACTATACTTAGTCCAGCTTGGATTCACTTCTCCAGATGGTTAAGTTTAATGTCAGGACCCATAAAAAAATCTGCCTCTGATACTGTTGGATACACTTTTAGATTTATAACAGATATTGCACTTCTAAATATTACAAGGTTGTATTTTGCAAGATGAGTTCATACAACCCGGCTAGAGATTACATTTTTCTAGCTACACTTCTAGCTTGATGTGGCCATGTGACTAAGTTCTATATATAATATGGACATAAGTATATGTATGTCACTGTGGATATGGGCCACAGAACTCTGAACCTGTACTCCACAAATCTCTTTTCTTTCCTATTGTCTGGGTCACAGATGTGGCAGCAGTCAAGCTTTGATCTTGCAGATGAAAACAATGACTTAGTACAAAACAACAAGATGCAAAGAACCTGCATCCCTGAACCATCTTGTGGAGCAATGTTTCCATTCAAGCCAAGAGTAGGACTGTAACATGCCTTCTAAGCTGTACCCAGAGCCTCCTGAATAAGCATTTTCCAGTATCCCTTCTCCAATTCTCCTTCTTCCCCTGCCATCGGAGTGATAGACCTCAAGCACAGCTCTGTACATCCTAATAATCTTCAAGACTATCTGCCCTTGGAATAAAGCCTATGACTGAGGTTGCAATTGATCCTTCAACTTCATCCTCAAAGAGCCCATTGGCTATGGTGGACTTTGGCTGATTTGTAGCATTTACTCATGACCATTGCACATTTGCTCATTCCCTTCCTTTGCTTTAAAATACAATTCATCCTCTCTTTGATGAAATCAGAGTCATCCTTCAAGATCCCAGCAGAAATGGTACCTTCTTGTGAAGCCATCTATAATTTCTCCAAGTAGAATTGTTGCTTTTAAAGAGATCCAAATATTTCCTTTCTAATATTATATTAGCACTGATCACTTCTCATTTTATTTACAGTATCTGCACTTCAAGGTATAGTCTCACCAAGAGTTAGAACTTCGGTCATTTATAAATATCCATTAACAATGGGTCCCCTCACGATTTATGTGCATTAGGAAAATGTGCCCTCAAGTGTTGCAGGGAAAAAAAAACAAACCTCATTGCCCAATTTGAATAATCTCAAGTAAAGACAACTAAAAAAATCAATAATCTAATTTCAACATGATATTACATAAGAAGAGTACAGTTTGACATTCAATAATAGGAAGGACAGTATACAAACTCAGTTTAAGCTCAACTTTCCAATAAAAATGTGATTAATGGCATTATGTAATAAATCAAAGGAAAAATAGATTTTTAAAGCTCCAATATGAAATTCTACTCAGTGGGTTACACTATTATGACACAGGTTGGTCGTATTAGGAACTTAAAAAAGCTATGAAAGTGAATCTTTAATACATAAACATCAGTACTTAGTTTTTGGCTCATTATTTTGACTATTTCACAAAAACATATCAGCTAAATTGGGTAAGATCCTTAATATCTTCCCAATTCACTCAGAACATTCTGGACATAGGAAAACAGCTAATGAACCAGAGACCAACCGTTCTAGCAAAACAGTTCCTAGCTATATTCATCCAAAAGACAACAAGATGTCATAAAAGACTAATTTAATTTCAACTCTTGTTCTGTTGCTCAGTATAAGGGAATAAAACTGTAAGATGCATTAAAACAGTTCGTCTGTATGCCTTAACTCTATATGCCAGAATTACTGCTCAAACCTAAATTCAAATATGATAGGAAGTGCCCTAACTTAGTGCCCAGTAAAAACTGGAAACTAAGATAAAATGTTGGTTGCATTTGTCAGCTTTTAAAATTATTGCTGAAGATTCACTTGCTCGTTTTTAATATTTACTTTTGAGTCATTGTTTAACCTAAAGCAGAATCCCGAATTACACCAGCTCCACGGTATCAAAACCCCCATGTACCTCAGAAAAAGCAGAGTAAAAATCAAGAAAAATATGCAACAGAATCCTAGTGACTATCTCTGGACTATACCAGTCCTATACACACGTCATATATATCATCCTATAATGCTTATGTATGTATTTTTTTTTATTTTTTTTTATGTATGTATTTTTATTATGAAAAGTATCCGTGTTAACTACAAGAGGGCTTTTTAAAACTACGTGTGAGAAAGGAAAGTAAAAGTAAGAAATGAGTTATAAATATTACCCCAAAACTCCACACTAACCCATTCAAGCAAACCAACCAAGCGGCCCCGAAGCTGTCCCCGGCTCGCCGCATCCCCGCATCCCCGCCCGCGCCCCGCTCTCTCCCGCAGAGGCCACGGAGCCCACTGCGCAGGCGCCGCCCGCCCGGCCTCCCGGCCCCCAGGGCGCAGGCGCAAGAACAACCGCGCGCAGCCGTGCACCTGCCCGCGCCCGTCCCCGCGCCCGGCTCTCGAGTCTCCGCCCCACAAGCCAAAATCTCCGCCACGGGAGCCGCCGACCACGCGTCTGCTTTCGATTTCGGGCGCCCGCCCCCGCCGTGCGGGGCTGTAACAGACGGCGGGCTCCCGCCTCCGAGGGGAACGGGCGGTTTCCCGGGAAGCCAGGTGCAGCGGGGCACGCGAGGGTGCAACGAGGGGCGTCTGAGAGCCTGGCCCCGACTGCGGCGCCCGCTCCTAAACGTGGTTTCGCGTGCACGTTTCGGTTAACGTGCAAGAACAGCGGAGGCCCGAGCGCAGGCTCCGCGCTGCCCGCGGGAAGGCGGAGGGAGGCGGGGGCGGGGGGCCTGAAGGGTCCCGAGAGGCGCCGTCACCCCCACCCCCACCCCCACCCCCGGGGTCCGCGGGGAGCCCCGCACGGGAGAGGGACCGGGGCCTGCCCGCCCGGCGGCGGAAGCGGGCCGAAGCCTCCCCCCACCTCGCAGGAGAGGGGCGCTGGGCGGGGTCGCTGAATGTGTACGTGACTCAGAGCTTTTCGTCTAGCACGAGGTACTTGGATTCGGAGTTCGACAATTCCATTCGAATGTCCTTTGAGTGTACAAGCCGCGCAGCCTGCCCCTGCCGGGCGCCGCGGAAACAGCCAGGATGGCCCTGGCCTCCCCCCACCCCCCACCCCCCGGACCGCTTGAATCCCGGAAGGTGATTTCTGGCTTATTTTGTATTAAGTTTATTTCATTTCATAGACTCTACAAAGCGGAACAATTCAGTCTCGTTTACACTGACCAAATATAAAGTTTACTTATGTTTATTTATCATGCACTTTGAAAATACATGGTCCATGCACAAACTACATCAAGAATGACCTGTGGCACTTGTTGCCAATACGGACTGGGGACATTTTTAATCATCGCTCTAGATGATTCTCATGGACAACTTTTCGGGAAACTGTTGATTGTCTTACAGATGTAATAGAATTACCTCATTCTACTTGTTTCATTTGTAGTTAAAAGCTTCTTTGCTTGGATATCTCAGCCCTCCTTTGCAGGAAAAACGAAAACAAGCAACCAACCAACGAAACGAAAGCAAACCTCCAATTCTGTAAGCTCATTACTCCTTCCGAAAGCTTTTTGAAATATCAACTCTAAGAACTCTTCAACTTTTCCTGCTTCTAACACACCAAGAAAAGACTCATGTTTTGCTCCATACTACTCCCTCAACAGCTAATGTAAAATCAGATATGTTGTTCAGAGGAAGTCTGTTAATGTTTTGCTTTGTTTTGTTTTGTTTTGTTTTGTTTCTGACAAAAGGATTTTCAGTTTATCTAGATTTCTTGGTATTTTACAGCTTACAGGAGCTTATTGACATATGAACTCATTGTCTCACTTGCTTATTGGAGAAACTATATATTGATTCTGGGAATTTAAAAATAATTTATTAAGAAACTATTTGGCATTAACCAGTACAACAATGAAATCAAGAAAGAATAACTGTTTTACCCATAATATTGATAAGAACATTGAGGCTTACAGAGGTAAGATCCTTTTTCAAGCTCTGATAGGCAGCGATTTGAACTGAACGTTTGAACTCTGACAGCCTGACCCTAGAATGCATGTTGTGACAGCCCTAGATGGCACTGGGTTCTTCTTACCCGCACCCTCCAGGGGTACCCTCCCAGTCGGCACTTGCTGGTAACTCTCTCCTGCCTGCTCTTCCTCTTGACAGGATATGCCTTCTCTTTACTTGAGAGAGCACCACATTCTTTATCTCTTCTCTCAAGATCACTTCTCCACCCAACCTGCCTCCAAAGCCAAAGATTTACTAAATGTGTCCTCAACAAGGTCACAGATCACCTTCATTTTGTCTGTTTTTCAGAATACTCTCCATATAAGTTCAACTCCCAATATGCTGCTGTAACCTCATTTCCTGCTCATTTTCTCCAGAGCACTTCCCACCACCTAACATGCACATATTTCTGGTTTCCTAGTTCTTCATGAGGCAGAGGTTTGTATTCATTTTTTTTTTTAATCCTGGATACTGAGCATCTAGAACAATGCCCAGCACATAGCAAGTACTCAGCGTGTATTCGTTGATGTAATACATAATGACAAACTTAATGATATATCTGGTCCTTCAATGTGAATTGTCTGAATATATTTAATATTATTGATCACTGCCTCCTTCTTGACACCCACTCATCCTAGGCTTCTGAGGCATGTTCTCCTGGAACTCCTAGAACCTTCTCTGACTACTCCTTCTCATTTTCCCTCATGTCTTTTTCTGTTTGTAATAATACTCAAAATATTAGTGTCCTCAGGGCTCCATCATCAATCCTTTGCTTTTCTCATTTCTGTGCATCCTCTAAGCAAAATTATAAGGACATTCCTATAGTTTCCATGCATCCTCTAAGCAAAATTATAAGGACATTCCTATAGTTTCCATGCATAAACTACAGTCTTACAGATATACAATGAATGTGTATCTAACTTTCCAGACAGAACTTTTTCCTGAGCTACACATCAGGTCAAGGTAGCAATGTTTACTTGTTATCCTGTATGTACTGAGAATTAGCTTCTTACTGAGATGAGAACTTACTATCAGAACATACAAATGAGCATGATAAACTGTAAATTATTTTCTAGCAGGAGATACCTGTATCCAGGTCTATACAATTCCATTTGAATGTTCTCTGAATATACAAGTAATTAAACACATCCAGAAAAAAATTTAACAACTACCTAAAAGACACTGCTATGATTATTTTTTGTTACTTTTTGACATCTGTTTATTCAGTGAAAAGCCTAGGAATCATTTGGATACCTTCTAATCATCTTCATCCTTTAAATCATTCTATATGCTGCTACTTTTCAATTTTTAACTATCTTTACTAGCTTGCTCCTTTTAGAAAGTTTTCTTGGCTCAGTCTTTCTTCAGTGATATTAGATTATCCTTGAATATAGTTAACACACAAGGTTGCATTAGTTTTAGGTGTACAACAAAGTTATCCCACAAGTTTATAAATCATGCTATGGTCACTACAGGTGTAGCTACTATCTGTCCCCTTACATTGCTATTACAGTATCACTGACTGTATTCCTTATGCTGTGCCTTTTATTCTGTGATTTATTCCATACCTGGAAGGCTGTATCTCCCACTCCACCTGGATTTTCCTTCTTTTTTATTCAGGCACTACCCTGTGCATATATCTATCGTGCTGCTTTCTCTACTCAGGGTACAATGATATATTGTCTGTCTACTTCAGTACAACATAAGTTGTACTGATATTCGTGGTTGCTGTGGAAGACACTGGTATTTATCTTTAGTAGTCACTCTCCTTTTCTCATTGAAAAAGAATTTTTACCCAGGCACATGGCACACCGGTTGCAGTTATAATTAGAAATTAGAATTTCTAATTCAAGTAGAATAAGAGAGACTAAATGCTTGGGCTTCTTTGCAGATAATGGGCTTCTTTGCAGATAATCTTGCCATGAGATGTAATTCTAGTAAATAATTATAAGGATATGTTATTCTGTACAATCAGTCCTCTAGGAAATGTACTTAAAGGGAGGCAACATTGTGGCTTTTCCCTATACTCTTCTGTTGAGTGCAAGGTACGTGTGAGGGTAAGAAAATTTTAACCATGAGGTGGCATGTTAAACTACAGCTAAGCATCATATGAAAGGAACCAGGGCCTCTGATGCTACATAAAGCACAACCAGGGCTTTTAAACTATTATAAGAGAGGGGAGGAAAACACATTAGATCATCAAGTCCAGCTGAATGGGTGCAGACTGCACATGCATTGGACTCAAAGGTGAAGAGACCTGGAGACTGGGAACAGGACAAGTGTCAACAAGGCTTAATCACAGGAGCAAGCTCTTAAGAGTGTATAAGGTATAGACCTAATGCCAAGACCTGACCTACAGAAAAGCATATACTCTCCTAAAGGCAAGGCAGGAGGAATCCTAACTCAATCCCAGTATAAGGCAGGGTTGGCTGACAAGGGGTTTCATTGAATAAAGCAAGCCTGGGACCTAATCAGAAAGTAGGTCCAAAAGGCAGATGACTATAAACCCATCAGCAGCAGCCCTTTCCGAGCAACTTTTGGGGAGTGGCCTCCCTCTACCCTTGAGGCCATGCAGGTGGTTGAGGCCTTGCAGGACTTTCACAGGCAGGGAAGACCCCTGGGAGCAAGTGGTGGATGGGAACAAGGCATCCCACTAATCACAAACCTTAGCTACCCAGTGGAGAATAATGCCCCTGAAGGCAGAATTGGAGTTAGTGGCCTTGCCAGGGAGAGGCGGGGCCTGCGGGTCAGGTGATCCTCCAATAAGTGACACCTGGGGGCCCTGGCTGCTGGAGAAGCACGGGACCTCAGGAGTCAGCAAATCCAAATGGAGATCCACTGTTGCCAATTTAAAGCCGCCCCCTCTAAATGATTTTCACCAAGTGGACTTCCTCCAAGCCCTACAGACCAGGAGAGCTTAGGGTGCCCCGGGGCCAGCTGAGGAAGTGCCTACTGCCTATGTGGGGTCCCTGCGGGGCACCTGGAGCAGGGCAAGTGTTGGCAGAGGCTGACTTACAGAACACACTCTTGGGAGTACAAAGCATCTAGTTCCAAGCCCTTAGTTACACAAATCACAAATTCCCCCTGAAAGCAGAGCTGGAGAAATGTGGCCTGCCTTACCTGGTTCTGGGTAGACTGGCTAGTGCGCTGATCCTCCATTAAGAGGGGCCCCTGGGTGGTTCAGTGGTTGAGCGTCTGCCTTTGGCTCAGGTCGTGATCCCGGGGTCCTGGGATCCAGTACCGCAAGGGGGCTCCCCGCAGGGAGCCTGTTCTCCTTCTGCCTGTGTCTCTGCCTCTCACTCTGTCTCTCATGAACAAATAAATCTTTAAATAAAAAAAATAAAAAATAAAAAAAAGATAACTGGGAGACTTGAATCTTAGAGAAGCCGGGACTCCACCAAACAGCAGATTCAAGTGGAACCTGAGACTCATCAGCATCTGAAGGATTTTCAGGGGATGGGCTGCGTCCACCCTGGAGGCCACGCAAACAGCCCGGGGGAGCCTCTGCGCCCCAGGCCGGCCCGCGGGGTGCCCGGTGCGCATGCGCAGTCTCAGCGCCTGCGAGAACCCGCAGCGGGTAACTGGGCAGCTGGGCGGCCGACGCAGTGGGCGATAGTTCCCCTGAAGCAGAGCTGGGGCAATCTCCAGCGCCTCCCACGTTGGGGCAGGGGTGCCTGGCCGGGTTTTCCTTCTGGAAGAGACTCCTGGGAACCTTGACGCTGGAGAATCCCAGGACCCCATCAGGCAGCCAGTCCAAATGAGGATTCACGGTCACCAGTTCAAAGCTACTGCCTCAAAAAGGTTTCAAGATACGGACTGGCTCTGCCCTGGAAGCCCCCGGGGTGCTGGAAACGCCCAGAGTTCCTCAGGCACCGAGGGCCACGGCTGCCCGGGGTTGGCTGATGGATGCGTGCTGCGCATGCGCAAGCTTTCCCGCGCCGCGCGGGAACAGTGCACCTGCTGGGAGGAGTCTGGCCTCGGGAGCAGGCTTTTGGGGGTGCGAGGCACCCGCTTAATCCCACGCCCTAGGCCCCTCGTGGTGGATATTCCTCCCGAAGGCAAACTGTAAGTTATTCAGCTGCTTTGACAAACGTAGGAGTCCTGGTTCCGAGAAAAACCTGAGTCTCCTGGGAAATGAACAAGGGGTAAGTGGAAAGGGAAAGGGAGGTGGCGGGGGGTTGGGGTGACTGGGTGATGGGCACTGAGCGGGGCACTTGACGGGATGAGCACTGGGTGATATGCTATATGTTGGCAAATTGAACTCCAATAAAAATAGATATGTATATTTTAAAAAGAAAACAAACCCGAGTGTCCATCAGGCAAGAAGACCACGTGGGGACTGACTATTGTCCGTTGGAAGGTGCTCCCTCAGAATAATATTCTTGGGGTGGACTCTCTCTACCCTGAGACTGTGCAGGTCGCAAGTCTTTGGGGATCAGCCTGAGCCACGCAAGCATGGAAGGCTCAGGCTGTCCAAAGCCAACCAATGGATTGCATAGTTCACATGCATATGCCCTTGCAGGACAGGGTAGCCAGGGACCTGGAACAGAGCAAATGTCCGAATATGCTATGTCACAGAAATGGGCTTTTTGGTGTACTGGCATCTGCCTCATTCCAAATCGTAAACTACACAAAGGTGCATATTCTCCCTGAAGGCAGAACTGGAAGAGGCTGGATTGCCCTGTCGGGCAGACTTGCCATGATAGCCTCCAAAAAAAGACACCCAAGACCCTTGATTGATGGAGAAGTCCAGGACCCCGTCAGGCAGCAAATCCAAATAGGGACTTATTGTCATCAGTTTCAAGTTCCCACCTCAGGAAGATTTGTGGTGAGCCAGTTTCCTTCTCCCTTAAGGCTATGCAGGTGACTGGGGACAGGCTCAAGTCTCTCATGCCTGGAAGGCCTCGGCTGCCCAAGGCTGGCTGACAGGGTGTGTGCTGTCCACTACATGGGCCAGAAGGTCAGAATAGCCTGGGACATGGATCAGGCAAGTGATCCAAGTGTAGGGAAAGACTGGGTCACAAGAGCAGGTCTTAGGAGTTCAAGGATCTGCCTAATTCCAAACTCTTACCTACACAGATGATCCTATTCCCCCTGAAGGCGATACTGGAGGATACTCTACTGCTGACTTGCCAGGGAAGATATGATGGCTTATACCTTGGAGCTCTACTGGGAGAGATTTGTACCCAATCAACAGCAAAACTAAATGGAGAATGACTGCAGCCCACATGAACCTGCCACCTCAGAGTGGCATCTTTTGAGATGTGGGCTCCTTATGTCCCGGAAGCTATATAGGTGTTTGGGCCCAGACCCTAGATCCCCAGTCCTGGTAAGCCCCAGCTGTCCAGAGTTTACTGAAGGGATGTGTGTTGCACGTGCACTTGAAGCTCATTTCAGAATTGTCAGTTGATGTAGAACATGGCAAGGGTTCGGAGAGGCTGATTGCAGGGGCCGGATCTTAGGGGAATAAGGCCTTCAGCTCAAGTCATGATCTCAGGGTCCTGGGATTGAACCCCACCTGCATCTGGCTCTCTGATCAGCAGGGAGTCCGATTCTCTCCCTCCTCTGCCTCTACCCCTCCCTTTGCTCTCTCTCTCTCTCTCTCTCTCTCAAATAAATAAATAAATAAATAAATAAATAAATAAATAAATAAAATGGCTTCAAAAATATATAGCACCAAAACCAATAAATTCTTAGGAATAAACTTAAATAAGGAAGCTGAAGACTTATATACTCAAAAACTACAAAACGTTGCTGAAAGAAATTCAAGAAGAAATGTGGGGTCTTGGTGGTTAAGTCAGGTGTCTGCCTTTTGCTCATGTCATGATCCCAGGGTTCTGGGATCAAGCCCCATGTCAATCTCCCTGCTCCTGTTGAGCTTCTCCCTCCCCCTCTGCCCTTCCCTCCTGCTTATGCTCTCTCTCTCTCACTCTTTTCTCCCTTCCTCTCTCTCAAAAATAAAAACAAAAATAAATAAGACAATAAATGGAAACATATCTTGTGTACATGGGATGCAGGACTTAATGTTATGAAACTGTCAAGACCATCTGAAGATATCTATAGATTCAGTGCAATCCCCATCACAATCTCAATGGCATTTTTTTTTTCAGAAAAAGAACAATGCTTAAACAACAAAGTGTAATAAACAACATCCTAAAAGTTACATGAATCTCAAGGGACCCAGAGTAGCCAAAACAATCTTAAAAAGAAACAATAAAGTTAGAGGTCTCACACCTCCTGATTTTAAAACTACAATCCAAACAGTGTGGTACTGGCATAAATAATGACATATAGACCAATGGAATAGAATAGAGAGCCCAGAAATAAACTTTGGCTTATATGGTCAAATGATTTTCAATAATGGTGCCAAGACCATTTAATGGGGAAAGAACAGTCTTTCCAACAAATGGTGTTGTGAAAACTGCATTTCCACATGTGAAAGAATGAAATTAGACCTTTACCATACATGCACTATTTACAGAAAAAAATATAAAGGAATCAAAGACCTTGACATAACACCTAAAACTATAACAGAAGGAAAGAAAACATAGGGAGAATGTTCCATGACATTGGACTTGACAATGATTTCTTGAATATGACACCAAAAACAAAGGCCAAAAAAAAGTATATTAAAATTAAAAATGTCAAACATCTGTGCATCAAAACACACAATCAACAGAGTGAAACATAACCTTCAGAATGGGAGAAAATATTTGCAAACCATATGTTTGATGAGAGGTTAATATCTTGACTATATAAAGAATTCCCACAACTCAACAACAAAAAACAAATAACCCGACTTTAAAAATGGGTCGCTCCCTCCACTTCCCGATGCCCTTCCTCCTCACACGGGTCCTGCTGGGCACTGGAAAAACAAAGAGAAAAGATGACCCTTACCCTAGAGACAATTTAAATCTAAAATTTGGACTGCCGATTGTTCTTTTATGGGTAACATCCAATATCCTGAAAATACTACAAAGCTATATTGCATGGAATAATTCAACGGCAATCTTCCTAATCTCAGCTGTTAAAAGTAACTTGTATGACCTAACTATATGGTTTATTCATCGTGCATTGTTTTTAAATGCACGATCCCCACAAATAACTGGCAGTATTTATTAAAAATCCGTTTTTGAGCATTTAACCATCACTCCAGAAAACTCTTCCAGAGAGTAACTTAGGAAACCAATGATCATTTATCTGTATATAATAGAACTATCTCATTCAACTTGTTTATTTGGGAGATAAAAGCTTCTTGCCTTGCTACCGCTGTCCCGCTTTACATTAAGTTTTTAAAAATCACTTTGTAAGGGCAGCTGGGGTGGCTCAGCGGTTTAGTGCTGCCTTCGGCCCAGGGCCTAACCACGGAGACCCTGGATCGAGTCCCACATCAGGCTCCCTGCATGGAGCCTGCTTCTCCCTCTTCCTGTGTGTCTGCTTCTCTCCTTGTGTGTCTCTCATGAATAAATAAATAAAATCTTTTTTAAAAAATCACTTTGTAAGATCATCTCCTCCCCAAAGCTTTTCAAAATAATAACTATGGGAACTCTACATTGCCTTCTAACACAGCAATACTAAACGCGTGTTTTACTTCTAATCTCTTGCACAGAAGTCTGTTAAGAATCAAATTGATTTTTTTGACAAAAAATATTTTAGTTACCCCAATATTTCTTAGTATTTCCCAGTTTACAGACCTATTGACACCGAACTTGTTGCTTCAATTCTCTTTGGCTTCACAGGCTCATTGTAGAAATAGTACATTAACTGTGGAAAATTCAGTGTACTGGGAGGCTTTTGTTATTGACTTGCACAGTAATGAATTAAGTAGGAATTACTTTTTTACACAGTACACGATGAGAAAGTCAAGATTTACAGAGGTAGGTTCCTTTTTCAAAGTCTCCCAGGCAGTAGATGATTAGAACTCCAGGTGTTGAACCATAGCAGTCTCCCTCCAGATTCCATATTGTGACATTCCAGCATGTTCGTCAGTTGCCCCCTGCCTGACACCCTTCACAGCGCCCTTCTTGTCCATGGTTCCTGCTGGCTCTGCTCCTGCTAGCTCTTACTTCTCATTGGACAGTTGCTTGCAGTAATCCTTGTCTCCTTCATACCAGCTTTTTATGTGTGGGGAGGGGGAAGAATTGTCACTGTTCCTATCCAAACCAATTGCTTGCCCTCTGGAATTTCACCCTCCTTGTTTCCTTAGATACTTTTTTAAAAAAAGATTTTATTTATTTATTTGAGAGAGAGAGAGGGAGAGCACTCATGGGCATGAGCAAGGCCCCTCAGGGGGAGGGAGGGAGGAAGGGGCAGAAGGAGGAAGGGGTAGAGGGAGAGGGAGAAGTTCCAGAGGAGCAGGGACCCCAACCTGAGACTTGATCCCAGGACCCTGAGAACATGACCAGAGCCAAAGGCAGGCACTTAACTGACAGAGCCAGCCAGGCAGCCCAACTCAGCTGTTATTTTTACCTACTCCTATCATTTCACAGTCAGATGTAAAGTCTTACTCTGAATTCACAGGACACTTTTTTACATTTTTGGATTTACTCCCTTTCTCTTTTATATTTTAGCTTTTGGTTCCACTGCTGGCAAAGCATTCACTTAGTTACGGTTGTATGTTTACATATTAGTCTGGTCTGCTAACCCAGAAAGTCAACTAACTTCTCAGGGGCAAGGATTGTCATATGGAACTTTGCATCCACCCAACCAAATGCACTGCCTGTCATTTAGAAGATATCTAATGAATAGTTGTTGAATTTAACTGAGTAACATTATGTTTTTAATGTTGACCATGGCACATAAAATTTGCTGTAGGAATAATTTCCTGCTACTTGGTACACACCTACTACATTCTAGTCACTGTGCTAAAGCATGTTAACAAGTAAATGAAGAGTGTACTCTTTAGCCTTTTGCTCTAATGTGTTTCATAGGTCAACGCAAAGATCCATGACTCATGGATCTTTGCCCTGACTGTGTTTCTGAGCAGCACCTTGATCTACAATAGCATAGGCACCATCAAAAATCAAGCCCTGGAATAGCTGCAGTATCCTCCCAGGGACCAAACCACCAAGTTGTATGGAGTTTACAGGAATGGCAGCTGATACTGTCATCTTTCCTGTGAATTAATTGTCATGGTTAAGGAGAAGGGGACATGGGACATAAGTCAATGTTTATAAAATTTGTTTTTAAATACAAGCTGAAACTGTGGTATTTCTCCTTCCTTAGCTAAATTCTCAGCTATGTGACTGAACTAACACAGCTAATCAGGACAAAATCCTCAACCTCTGGTGAAAAAGAGGACCCCACCGAGTTTGTGAGTTTGTTTGAACTGTTTGGGATTTTACCCTGGAGTTGAAGATAGATGGAGCATCAATCACGGAAGATGAATACTCAGAGGATGCCGTAAAGCTGATCCCAGGTCTCAGAGCATGCTCTGGGTGGTGGAAGTTTCAACAGGGAGGGGCGGGGGCGGGGGAAGTCAACTAAACCTTGTCAGTCAGCACTTGAATTCAACTTTTGTTTGACATCAGATGGAGATGCAATCTAATAGTGAGGGGTGATTTTTGAATGGTGTTTGGTGATTGTTTATCATAGGTTATTGCTTGTGAAACTCTAGGTGCTGGAGAAAGCTCACTGAGGAAGTTTAAGGACCAATGTTCAACCAAATGACTTTAGACCAAATATGTATAGGAATACATTTTTCTAGGTTATAGTGCTATAATTTCCTAAGACCCACATACTTGAGCTCCTTATTATGTGCTCTTCCTGTTCCACACAAAATAGCTCAGCAGATTAGAAGTTGGTAAACCTAGAGTCACAAGAAATGAAAGGACCCTAAACTTTTTATGGAAAAATATATAAAACATAAAACTTACCATTTTAACCATTTTTAAGTTTATAGTTATGTGGCAATAGGTATACTCACATTGTTGTGCAACTATCACCACTCACCCACTCTAAAAGTTTTTCATCTTCCCCATCTGAAATTCTGTACCTGTTAAAAACTAACTCCATAGACTCCCTACCTCCAGCCCTTGGCAACCACCATCCTACTCTGTCTCCATATAGATACCTCATTTAAATGGAATCATACGCTCCTTCTCTTTTTATGACTGGTTTATTTCATTAACCATGATGTCCTCAAGATTCATTCATGCTGTAGCATGTGTTAGGATATCTTCCTTTCTAAGATTGAATAGCATTTTTTTGCATGTGTATACCATATTTAAGTGATCTAATTTTAAAAATATATTTCATGTTTCTATGAAATATTCTATGAAGATTTTACTAGTACCCGAATAGTTACAAATTTCAGACAAAGGATATTTATCCAATAAGTGTACAGGAAAAAAAATATCCATCTAGTAAGATTTTCAGATTCACAGTGATCTTTCTCATCATTTCACTTTCTTCTTTCTTATAATCTTGTACATTATATCACCATTTTAATATTGTTAATTTACTACATGTAAATTTTATATGCATTTTATTTTATTTTAGCAAGGTGAATAACTGATGGCACTTGGAAGTAATACATATTTTGTTTAATTGTTCATGTATTCATTCCTTCAAAAATCTTTATTGAACTCCTGACATACTCCCCAAAATCATTCTGTGAAGCACTGCCAAGGTAGACATAGTTTGAGATAGACAATGTCAAGTTCGCCAAATTACCTTTAGATTAACCTTACCCTATGAATGTTTCTGCTGAAAGAATTCCAAATATATTTATTTATTGTGATTTTACTCTGAATTGTATAAGTTTTTTTCTCATGTTGGTATTATTTGTCATCCTCCTGATATTTTCACAAGCAATATCTTACTCTTCTTTCTGGTATTACATTATTTTAGGACCCATATTTCATATCTAATATGGACATAATCAGATCACAAAAGGAATTCTCATCATTTTTTTCTTTTTCTTTTTTTTTAGATTTTATTCATTTACTTATGATAGAGACAGAGAGAGAGGCAGAGACGTAGGCAAAGGGAGAAGCAGGCTCCCTGCGGGGAGCCTGTTGTGGGACCTGATCCCAGATCCCAGGATCACGCCCTGAGCTGAAGGCAAACACTCAACCATTGAGCCACCCAGGAGTCCCCATTTTTTTCACTCATCAGTGACTTGATAAACATTTAATGAATACGTAAACCACTAAATTCCACAACAGTGCTAAGGAAACTGACCATAAATTGCTTTGGTTGGGACTGATGCTTCTCCCTTCTTCTCCCATATTTTCTTGCCTCTGCTCCATGCAGAAATGGATTTTCCTTGCCTACAGTGATGGCCCAGGTTGGTTTGAAATGATTGGATTAAAGGAGATTTATAGGCACAGGAGCTACAGTGATGCAAAGACTCCTGGAAATGAAAGTCCTGACCCCCTTACCTGAAGGCCACTTTTCAGCGATCAATTTTTTTCCACCTTTGCAGGCACAAATACCAAAATCCAGAATTCCAACATGCCTGGAGAGTGTATCAGGAAGTTCTTTCCAAAACGGAAGTACTTCATCTTTGGCCTACAAATGATAAAAACCTCTTATTCCATCTTGAGAAGGTGCCAGAAGACCAGCTGGACAGTACTTTCCAGGAGCAATCAAAGAAATTCTGTACCTATATTTTCACTCAAAGACCAAGACCATAACAGAGGGAATCATTGTCACTGGCAGCCGTGAGTCCCCTTTGTCCAAAGCATATCTCTGTGTCCATGTGTGGTGGGGCTTTGATTATATCCTGGGTTTATCAGTAATTTTGTTTACATCTGTGTGTAACTATGGAGAAGCCGATATTCATGCCATGAAAAGATCTCCATGTGTGTTTATCAATTAAAGTCTCTGTAGGTGAAGGTCTGCTGAGACTTACATAGGAACCTAATGCACTAATCATAAAAAGGCAAGATGGAATTAAAGAGAGAAAATCTGTATATTGAGAAATCCTATGGGATAAATTCTTTAAGGAGATAGCAGATATTTTGTAAATTTACATGAGGCAAATCATAAATAGGAAGCTGTGAGTTCCTACAAGCCCACTGAGAAACAAGATTCTGCGTCATCTTATATGCAGGGCAGGCTTCGTGAGCATGTGACTTAAGCAGTCCTGCAGTACCCTGTGTGGAGTTGGGCCCATCTCTGCTTTGAATTCTCAATCATTTTCAGCTAGGAGCCAAAATTTTTATTTTGTACTGGGCCATAGGAATTATGTAGCTGGTCTTGTTTGTGTATATTACTTCACCTATAGAATCTATTCCTTTTTATTCTCATTGAATGGGAAACCATTTTTCCAGTGACCCATGTGCATATGTAATTGGTAATTGTAATTTGAAGAAAGGGAGAACAGTAAAAGAAAGAACAGGAAAACAGTAATGTTGTAAGAAAGGAATACATTCTCAAAATGAGAAAATAATATTTCCTTGTAAAAAAGTGAGGTTTTTTGTGTGTGTGATCTAAGGATGATGATCCATAAAAATTGTAAGCTAATGATTGAGACCTTGGTATTTATCCTCAAATTTCCTGGCTTATTCAGGGCTGGGGACTCTGTTGAAAGCCTCTGTGAGGGCCATCAGGAAGGGAGCAGTTCCTTGCTTGGAGAATGTGCTGACAACTCTGCCTTTGTGTGAGAACTCAGTGGCCATGCAGACAGCAACTGACCACTACAGCGAGCAGATGGCCTAGCATCTGAGGCTCCCCACAGACACGCTCCAGGAACTGCTGGATGTTCATGCAGACTGTGAGAGGGAAGCCATTGAAGTGTTCATGGAGCACTCCTTCAAGAATGGCAAGTGGGAATTCCAGAAAAAACTGATGGTAGTTGTCTTAGCATTTAGCACTCCTGATTTCTCCCCTTGTGAAATGATACCTGAGGAAGTCTATATTTTTTATCAAATAGCTGATCTCTTTACTGTGGTCAAAGGAGCCTCGATTATTGTAAGACAAGGTTCTATAGGCAATGGTTTTCTCTTTTATTATATAGGCATATTATTAATTTTGTATTGCTGCATTAAAACTTGTCATGAATATACCAGTTTAAAACAACAAATATGAATAAGCTCATCAGTCCATATAGGTCAGAAGTCTGGCAGGAGGTGACCATGTGCTCTGCCCCTGATATCACAAGACTAAAAACAAGGTGTCAGCCTGACCAAGGTCATCTGCAGCCCCCTGAAGAGGCTCCAGTTTGTTCATTAAGGTTGTTGGCATATTCAGTCCCTTGGAGTGCAATTTACAAAATCAGGGGAAAAGATCTGTACTTCTATCTTCACAGGCTGGAATCCTTGGTGGAAGACTTCATGAAAGATTCCAAACTCTGTTCAGAGTATCCTTCAGTCATCACTGGATGATTTTATCTTCTTTGTACACATTTCCATCCAGAGCAACCCAAATTCTCTGAGGAACTGCTACTTCTAGCCACAATTCAACTTTCTTTGTTCATTGTTGATGGTTGAGTCACTGTTAATCCTACTACAGCAGAAGTAAAATTGGAGCTTATTTCTTCCAACTCTATCATTTTATAGATAATTCCCCAAAGGAATTAAGGGGATTTTTACAAGTAATACAGAGAATTGATCAGTACTAGGATTAAAAGTCTCCTGGGGCACTTGGATGGCCCAGTCAGTTGAGTGTCTGACTCTTGATTTTGGCTAAGGTCATGATCTCAGGGTTATAGAATCGAGCCCCCCCATCAGGCTCTGAGCTCAGCGGGGAGCCTGCTGAGATTCTCCCTCTCCTCCCTCTGCCCCTTCCCCCACTCGCATGCATTTCTCTCTCTTTCTCAAGTAAACAAATCTTTAAAAAAAAAACGGGGCAGCCTAGGTGGCTCAGCGGTTTAGCACCGCCTTTGGCCCAGGGCCTGATCCTGGAGTCCTGGGATTGAACCCCACTTTGGGCTCCCTGCATGGAGCCTGCTTCTCCCTCTGCCTGTGTCGCTGCCTGTGTGTGTGTGTGTGTGTCTCTAATAAATAAATAAAAACTATTAAAAAAAAAAAACTAGAACTAAAAGTCTATTGATTCCTAGTCCATTCCATGTTCCAGTCTACTCTGAGGTAATCAGGATGCTTTTTTCTAGCAGCTTCTTTCTGTTGGATTTCCCTGACAGGACACCATAGAGAAAAAGAAGGAAGATTTCTTGCTGCAGAGTGAAGATGCATCTGTCATATATTCCCAGGCAAATATTAAGCAACTTTCAGAGTCCCTGATGAAAAGCATTTCAAGAGAAATTTTTTCTGTTCCTAGAGGGTACAGTCTCTACTTAGAAGCAAAGAACAAGATTGAATGAGACTATAACCTAGTGCCCAGGAAAGGGGTTAAGGTGAAGAATAAAGGAAGAGTGGTAGTTGTCAGAATCCTAGAGTCAAAGGATGTTTGCTGCTTTTACTGAAAATCTAAGATCACAGCACCATTTTGAGGGAGAAAGCAGAGCATGGAGATAGCTCCACGCTTAAAGTTTTTATCCACAATTAGCTATATATTGTTGAGACTAGAAATGTTTCTCCCCAAGAAAGGGTGTAGAATTGGAAATTCTGGTTTAAAGAGAACAATTGTTCTTTATCAAACAATGTGATCATTTTTTTGCTGAGTATAGAGGATGCAAAGAGTAAAGACACAATCTTTGTTCTCAAGATGGTGTTATTATCTGAAATGAAGACAAATAATAGGCAATTGTAGGGTTATCATACTTTCGTGAACAGATTGTAAACTAATGG
Organism: Vulpes vulpes; assembly: GCF_048418805.1. Classification (NCBI taxonomy): domain Eukaryota; kingdom Metazoa; phylum Chordata; class Mammalia; order Carnivora; family Canidae; genus Vulpes; species Vulpes vulpes. The sequence goes on from NC_132782.1 coordinate 134,180,700, forward strand.
TGATGATTATGATGACAATAACAATAATTATAATAATGGCTGACATGTCCAGTACCTTTTTACTACACTATGCATACAGTAAGTAACCTATAGTTAGGTACTTTCATTGGATCCTCAATTTAATGCTCAGAATATTACTATAATTTAGATACTATAGTTATGCAGTCAAGAAATGGGATATACATTGTAGTAAGCAAGTTGCCCAAGGTCATACTACCAGCAAGTGAGAGAGCTAGTAGGGCAGGTTAGAGTAATTGACCATCTTCATAACTACAAAGGCAGTTTGGCAAAGCACGCTGCAAGAGGAGTAAGACATGCAAGATGAAAGTATCCATAAGTGTTATCCTAGTTAAGAAAGAGTACATGAGCATCCTTCCTTGCAGAAAAAAGATTGAGCAAATGTTTGAGAACACCGGAGGTTCCCATTTATACTTACACATGTCTGGTCAGCTGTACCTGGGATGAATAGTGGATGGCTTCTCTGGAGGGAAAGATGGGGTGCTACGAAGCAAGCTGAAATGGGAGGTTCAGGTCTCACAAGAGAACTCAGGATTTATATTGGAGCCATGCAAGGAAAGTTAGTGAGGGATATCTAAGCAAATGCAAAACTTACAAGGCCACATTTGTGACTTTATAGAACAGTGATTTCCCTAAAAAGACAGGATCTTTGCTACATGACATGTCTCTGTTCCTTGTTTCTTCAGGCAAATGAAGTTCTCCAGCACTTCTAACAGAACCAGCTGGCAGTAGTGAACTCCATTCTACAGGGAGACTATGGCCTCATCTATCAGAAGAAGGCCCTATCAGGTACAGGTGTGGGGTTGAGCATATAGCAGAGTGGGTAGGTTGCTGCATTACCTTCAGACAGAGATGAGGGCCAAACCTCCCTGAAACAAAGAGCTTCTTCTCTTTCTGTGGAACAGCACTGCTAAATATAACCATCAGAGTTGTCTTTTTAAATCTGGCAGACAAGGAAGGCCATCTCAATCACATCCAGAAATGTGCTCTTGGGGATCCACATAATTCAGAGGTTTCTCAGCTACCTTTTCAAAGTCAGTTTCATATCTGTGCTGAGGAGGCTAGAATCAAACATGAGTGTTGTTTTCTTCTTCTCTAAAACATTTGTGGAACAGCTGAGTGGACTTTGAAGGAGGCAGCTGAGAAGCCACAGGTGCTGCTAAGACAGAAATACAAGGAGCAACAGTAAAAACTGGAGGCTGAAGAGAGAAGCTGTAGAGAAAGCGCAGCCCAGTTAACTGAGACGTTGGAGAAGGAAATGTTGAGGCACAAGCTGAAGGTAAGCCTGCACCAGAGCCTAGGCAGTGCCTAATGGACAGTGCCCTGGTTCCTCAGAAAAAAGAGGGCCCAAACTAATAAAAATCAAGATCCCAGGGAGAATCATAAAGACATATAATTCATTGAAACCTCAAATTCATCTGGACTCTGCTGAGGCCCTTAAATACACAAAGTCCAGTGCCATATGTGGTGTGAGAATTTGCAGTGTGCAGTTAACATCTGCTGGGTGCTGGGCTGCTGTTTATGGGGATTGTTAGGGTAGTCTCATTGGGCCCTGGGTAAATAGGGCCTTAGTCCACTAGTCCTTAGGATTCTTGGTTAAACCATCAAACAGACCTGAAAGAACTCCATCTTGTCTTAAAAGTATCGGATGAGATTTGAAATACAGGAATCTGAAAGCTCTAAAATTTGCTGCATTTGTTTCCAGATCTGTGTGAGTCATCCACCAAAGCACAGAGGAAAATTAATTCTTCAATTCAACCTGGCACTTGATAACTAGTGTTCTAGAGGAGGGCAGCAGTTCCCATTGTTTGTTAGATGTGTGTGTTCATGCTGCCTCAGTAGAACTGAGATAGAATTAATCCTTCATGCCTCTGAAGGACATCCTCAGTGCTGGAATTCATCTGGTGAGGATAGTTCTCAGGTCTGACCTAGACTGACCCCACTCGTGGTGAGATGGTACTAAGGGAATTGTGGGAAGGTGTAAACCATGCATAATCCCACTTTACAGGACAGACTCATCAAAGAGCACTCTTGGATGATAGAGCAGTGGACACAGTGCTTCAATGCTGAAACTGTTAAACTCAAAACCCTTCCTCTCGATAATAGAAGATTTTCGAAAGTAGACTCCTTCTTTTTTATAGATCCAAGAACTTCTTAATGAAGGGTGTCAAAAGAAATCTGACACGTTGCATACAGAGATACAGCTACTAAAAAAAGAGATTGCAGCAAATAAAGAAGAAAAGTATTCATTGGATCCATGGATCTTTGATGTGATTGATGGAGTGTTAGGTGAAGAAACGCCAGATCCTAGTGAGTTACCTGGTGTGGGGATGAAAATTTAGGGCTCATAATGACATAGGTTCAGAATTCCTTTTAGGGATTAATAAAATGAGTTTTGTGATGCTGTGACATCCTTTGAAAGCATGAGTCATATTAGTTTCTTCTAACAAAAGTTGAAAGATAACTGTGCTTACTAATGATTACTTTTATTTATTAAAAGATAAATGTAAGAAAAGGCCAAATTTGCAGTTGCAGCAAGACAAAATATCGCAAAAGAAAATCATCAGACCTGAGTGTTGTTTTCTTCTCTCTCTAAAACATTTGAAGGAGGCAGCTGAGAAGGAACAGGCAATGCTAAGACAGAAATACAGGAGCAACAGCAAAAACTGGAGGCGGAAGAGAGAAGCTTCAAAGAAAACATAGCCCAGCTAAGAGAGAAGTTGGAGAGGGAAAGAGAAAACCTTTGTAGGAAGCAGGAAAAAATGTTGAAGTGCAAGTTGAAGGTAAGCCTGCACAGAGCCTGGCCAGTGTCAATGGACAGTGCCCTGGTTCTTCAGGAAGAGAAGGGCCAAACCTAATAAAAATGATGATCCTTGGGAGAATCCATATGATTCACTTAATGCCTCAGATCCATCTGGATTCTGCTAAGGTCCTTAAATCCACAAGACTCCAGCACTTTCTGTAGTGTTAGTCTTTGAAGTGAACACATGGCATCCCCAGGTTGCTAGGCTGCTGTTTATAGTGACTATAGTATGTTTTTGTACTGTCTGAAGTAAGTAAAATGTTAGTCCTCTAGTCCTTAGGATATTTGTACATCCATCAGATATATCTAAAATATAGATCCACTGTGTCTTGAAAGTATCAAAGTATCAAATTATGCTTGATATGAAATGCATATGAATGAAACATGGCATTCTGAAAGCCCTGTAACTTGCTGTTTCCAGACCTGTAGGAGTTACTCTATAAAGTATGAGAATGGTCTTCTTTATTACAACGTGCAGCTCAATTACCTGTTTTCTACACATTGCTAGCAATTTCCTTTTTTTTTTTTTTTTTTTTGTAGTTGGGTGTGGACATGCTACCTTAAATAGAACTGAGAATTCATTAGAATCAAACCTACATTCTTTCCCAAAGGGCATCATTAGAACTGGAACACATTTCTGTGATAGTTCTCAGTCTTGATTTAGCCCCAACAGTTCCCCACCCTCAGCAAGATGATCCTGAGCAAATCTTGGGAAATTATAAGTCATAGATAGTCTTCTCATCCAGATCAAACACATAGAAATATTGAAAAACCCCATCAAAGAATACTACAAAGTTAGAAAAGTAGATCGATATGCTTAGCTTAGCTGCTAGTGTTAACTATGAAACCCAACTTGATAACAGAATTTTCAAAAGTGAAAATTTTATAAATCCAAGAAAAATTGCTTATTGAAGGATTTAAAATTCTGAGATCACAAATGAAATAGGCTCAGAATTCCCATTGAGGAAATTATAAAATGAAGCTTGTTTTGTTATGCTGTGACTCTTTTTTAAGTGAGATGTATCATGTTAATTTCATTTAATATAAGTTTAAAACTAAAGTGACTATCTAAATATATGAAGGCCTTGCCCAGAAAATACAAACTTATTATTGATTAAATTAACTTGAAGAAATTAGAAACAGGTTAAAAGACAGAGTGGAATAAAAGTCCAAACTTGCAGTAGCATCAAAACCAATATGATACTGCAGAAAAAAATTATCATGAAGTATGTAAAATTTATATGAAGAATTTTTTAAGTGCTATATGTAAAAAACAAAAATTGACAGAAATTAAAATGTCAGTATTATTTAAACTAGTTAGGTACATTTAATTTGATCCAAAAAATACGTCAAACATAATTTTTCAGAAAGTGGTTTCCACTTTAATTCTAAAGTTTTTATGGAAAAGCCCCAAGCAAAAATATCCAGTGCAATCCTGCAAAAGAGACAAATGAGAGGGAACTAGCTTTAACCACGTGTTAAAACATCCCAACAATTAGCATTGTGGTACTAACATCTGAATATTGAAACAGTCCCAAAACAGACACAGAAAATTGGTGCAAAGTGATGCAGAAATTCAGCAGATTATAATTTGGGCATATTCTCTTGTGAAGGAATATGGAGTATTCAGCAAATGGTGTTTGAACTATAGGTAGCCATCTGAAAAAGAAAAGTTGAGGTCTCCTTTACATGTTATACCAAGTAAATTTCAGATGCTTCAAAGATATAAACATGAAAAATTATACCATAAAATTAAATAATAGGGGATGGAGTTAAAAAACAATATTGGAATAGATAGGTAAAGGTATTTCATACCTTTCTAAGTGTGAAATAATGAAAATAGATAAAAGAAAATATATTTTAAATGTTTTTATTTGAATGTAGTTGACATGCAATGTTACATTAGTTTCAGGTGTACAATGTAGTGATTTCTCAAGTTTATACATTGCTCTATGCTCACCGCAAACGTAGCCAGCCTCTGTTACCATACATTGCTATTACAATATCATTGGCTGTATTCCCTATGTTGCCTCTTATTCCCCTGACTTATTCATTCCATAACTGGAAGCTTGTATGTCCCACTCCCTTCACCCATTCTGTCCATCTCCACACCTTCCTCCCTTCTGGTATACTTCTGGTTTTCTGTATTTTACAGGTCTGGTTCCTTTTGTTTGTTTGTTTGTTTGTTTGTTTGGTCATCTGTGTTTTTTTAAGGTTCAATTTGGAATGAAATCAAATCAAAACCACAGTGAAATGTCACCTTACACCTGTCAAAATGGCTAAAAAAAAAAACACAAGAAATAACAAGTGTTGGCAAAGATGTGGGAAAAAAGGACCCCTCACACACTGTTGGTGGGAACGTAAAGTGGTACAACCACTTTGGAAACAATTTGGCGGCTCCTCAAAAATTAAGAATAGAAACACCATATGATTCAATAATTCCACTTCAGAGTGTTTACCTAAAGAAAACAAAAACACTAATTCCAAAAGATGCATGCCCCCCTATGGTCTTTGCAGTATTATTAACAATAGCTAAGATATGGAAGCAATCTAAGTGTCCATTAATAGATGAATGGATAAGGAAGATGTGGTATACATATACAATGGAATATTACATAGCCTTGAAAAAGGATGAGATTGTGCCATTAGAGACAACCTGGATGGATCTAGAGGGTATTATACTAAGTAAAATAAGTTAGATGGATAAAAGAAAATACTGATAAACTTAACTATCAACTATCTAAGAAAAAATGATCTTCATAGAAAAACATAAGCAAAGTAAAAATAGAAATGGGGCAAAATGAGGAATACATTTTAATATATATCAGGAAAAAATGATATAATTTCTTTAAGCCAGTTTCTTTCTCTCACTGGGCAAATATATTAGAAGAAATGAAATATATTCAACTTTACTAATAAGAGATGTGCAAAATAAAGTTATGAGGATCCTGTTTCATCTCTAAGATTGGTACAGAAAAACACATTTGATGGGATACTAGATTGCCAAGGATTTGGAGAAATAGAAAATCTCCCATATTTTCTAGTAATTGGAAATTGGAACAATTATATATCAAGGAAGTAAATGCACATACCTTTGATCCAGCAAGGTCAAATTTAGGAATTTATCTTATAGATTTCATTGTCCATGTGCCAGATGTCATACATACTATGGTATATGTTGTAGCACTTGTGTATGGCCAAAAACAAAAACACCTGACTCTCTGTCGGGTACTGATAATAGAAATCATGGGGCATTTGTATAAAAGAATATCCCATTGTCACCACAATGAAAGGGAAAATTCTGTTTGTACTAATACAGGAAAATCTCCAGATTTAGCATAAAGTGAAAAAACAAAGATGCAGAGAGTAAACATAGTTGCTACTAGTAAATTTAAATATAATGAATATATGGGGCACCTGGGTGGCTGTCTGCTAAGCATCTACCTTCAGCTCAGGTCATGATCCCAGGGTCCTGGGATTCAGCCAAGTGAGGCTTTCTGTTTAGCAGGGAGTCTGCTTCTCCTCCTTCCTCTGTGCTAATGTTCTCTCTCTTTCTGTCTCTCAAATAAATAAATAATCTTTTATAAAAAATATAATGAATATATATGTATATTTTATCCATCTCAGGAAAAATACAGAATAAACTAGTAGTATGGTCACAACTGAGGATGGACCTGGGTAGTTGACATGAGGCTTGAGAGGATGGCTAACTTTATATCATATTGTTGTGCCCAAGATTGCGAATCCAAGAAACCACCAAGGAGCCAACACCGATGCAAGTACACGAGAGTTTCTTTACAAGCTCGAGCTTGGGTCCAAGTATACTCCATACAGCAGAGCAGGGGCTTGGACCCTGAAGTGGGTTACAGCTGGTTTTTTATGGGCTCGTCTTGGGGATTTTCAGAAGGGGTGGAGAAAAAAAAAAGTTTTTTCTTTCCAATATAGGGAAAGGATGGGGAAGTTTCTTAAGATCTGATATGGAATTCTCTGCCGAGGTCATTCTGAGCTATATTGTCTTTCCGATATGGGATTAGATATGGGGTTCTCTGACGAGGGCATTCTGAGCTTTATTATCTTTCTGATATGGGATTCCCTGCCTAGGATATTCTGCAGTTTTTCCTGTAAAGTTCAGCTCTTATTCCCAGGGGCCTAAGATGGCTGTACTTGTGCTAATGCTAAACTTGAGGTGGGGTGGCCTTAATTTTTCTCGGCCTCCACACATATATCATCTTCTTACAATTTGCATGGCATATATCTTTACATATTTAGAAATGAAGACATAAAATTACTAAAATTAAAACTAAAATAATAGTACATGGAAAGAGAACATTTAATGACAGGATGGGAGTGTTTGTGCTTCTTGAAGCAGCATACCTGAATGCAATAGGAAGAATCTACTGATTACAACAGGGAGCTGGAAATCATAAGATATACATCCTAGGGATGCCTGGGTGGCTCCGCGGTTGAACATCTGCCTTTGGCTCAGGACGTGATCCCAGGATGTGATCCCGGAGTTTCAGGATCAAGTCCTTGCATGGAGCCTGCTTCTCTTCCCTCTGCCTATGTCTCTGCCTCTCTCAGTCTCTCTCATGAGTAAATAGATAAAATCTTTATTTAAAAAAAAAAGATATACATTCTAATCTTGTTTTAATTATGGCCTTTCAGCATTCTAGTTCTTTTCTTGTTTTCTTGTTTACTTAGGTGTAATTGACATATGATAGTATATTAGTTTCGGGTATACAACATAATGACTCAACATTTGTATATACCAGGAAGTGATCACCACAAGTCTAGTTATCATCCAGCACTACACAAATTTATAATTTGTTTTCTTGTGATGAGAACTATTAAGATTTACTCTCTTGGCAACTTCTTTTTTTTTTATTTTTATTTTTTATTTATTTTTTTTACTTCCTTTTTTTAAAGATATTTATTTATGAGAGAAAGAACACAAGTAGAGGGAGGGGCAGAGGGAGAAGCAGACTCCCCGCTGAGCAGGGAGATGAGGGACCTGATCCCCGGACCCTGAGATCATGACCTGAGCCAGAGGAAGGCAGATGTTTAATTGACTGAGCTACCCAGGTGCCCTCTCTTGGCAACTCCCAAATACATACTACAATATTATTGATGATAGTCACCATAGTATACATCACTCTAATTTTTTTTTTTTTTTGATATATGGTCACCTGGGAAGTTTGCCTGAATGCCCCTAAGTTCCAGTCCCATGCTTATAAAAGGTGAATTAGAAGAAAATGATTCTTCAGAATCAACTAGATTTTCCTGGAATTCCTTTCTAGCCTCATGCTTTAAAATGTGATGTAGCTAGAATAAACTACTTGTGATTCTCCAAGGTGCACATGTTATCTTTGGACTTTGGGCCTTTGTAGATAGTATGCAGACTTCTTAAAACAGCTCTGCTCCTGGGGCTGCCCTGATGGCTCCGCAGTTTGGCGCCACCTTTAGCCCAGGGCATGATCCTGGAGACACAGGATCAAATCCCAGGTCAGGCTACCTGCATGGAACCTGCTTCTCCCTCTGCCTGTGTCTCTAGCTCTCTCTCTCTCTCTCTGTCTCTCTCTCTCTCGACTCTCATGAATAAATAAATATTTAAAAAAAAAAAAACAAAAGAAAACAAAAAAACAGCTCTGCTCCTTAACCACATTCTCCTTATATGCTAGCTTCTATCCTTTCTCAAGTCCTGACTGCCCAAGGCTAGATGATATATTCCTCCTCTGTATTCCTTATTGTCACCCCTATCAGAACACTCTTTATCTAATTGTGAAATTGAAATGACCTATTTACAGCTGTCTCCCCTCCTCTGTCTCTTTCTCTCGGGTACTGGGTCTTCTTTATCATCTTATCTTTAGCTCCCAGCACATAGCCCACCACATAAACACCAGTTTTCAAAAAAACATTAGAATAAATATGAGAGCTTCCATCCTTTCGGGCCTCAGTTTACCATGTTTTCACCATATTAATATCTGTCTAGAGTTCTCAAAATGAAGGATACAGTTTTAGGAACTAGTACAGACAGGTCTCCTTGAGGCAGAAAGGACATGCATGCTCATCTGAACCTGCCACCCTGTTCTCTCTATGGGAGTGGACCATCTATATGCCCTGTATTCCTCAAACTTCTTCCTGTGACAGTTACCCAGGAATGCAGTCACCACATTTGGCTCAGAGGCCAATTATGACATTTAAATAGTTTTTTTAAATACCATAATACCACACACCTCTCATTCTACTATAGTTTTTTTCAATAAGTTCAGGCTACCTCTGCTGAAATAAAAATGATACTATTTATTTGTTTCTATTGCATTTATTACTAATATAAAAAATGTTAAAATGAAAAATATTCATATTCAGTTCTCCAACGGCTCTCATCTTCCCTCTTGCCCACATAACTCCTGATCCATTTCCTTAGGGCCAGTTCAAAAAACCAAAACTGTCCACTGCCCTTTTCACAGAAAAGCAGTGTGAGGGATGTAGGGAAGGTTAGATAAGGGCAACAGTACCATCCAGCCAGGTTCCACCCAAAGGTAGGCCGGGTGGAGATTCACAGAATTCTGATCAAAGGGTTGGTGGCCTCACAATGATGTACTCTAACTGAAGTGGGCCGGAGAGGAGATATGGTAGCCCGTGAGAGACGTTAGAAGACATCTCATGGGCTTGTGCCAAACCCAAAGAACTCAACACCAAGAGAATGGGGAGAGGAGACCAGGGAAACAGTCTTGTAGAAAGTTTCACAGTTCTCCCATATTGTGAGATGCAGAAAAGCGGGCACCAAGAGCCTCATTCATTTTTGCAGAAAAGCTTACTCTAGTGTTGGGAAGTCACAAAGATGCTGTGGACACTGAGAAAGGCTATCTAGGAGGGGATGCACAGTTTCACAAAGCACAGTGATCCCAGACCAGAGCAGTGGGGATCATGCCACCAATACAGAAACTACAAAATCCAAAAACAAGGGGAGTGGCCTTTCAGGGAATAACTCTGCACCAGTCATCCATACTTGACCCAAGGTCAACTTGGTGAGTTTCACAGAACACCTAGTAACTTTGGGAGTAGGGGCTATCACATAAAAGGGACTTAAAATAAGCATCTAGAAGAAGGGAATGATAGGAAACTGCTCCAGGGCTCTCAGGAATGGAGAGCAGTACTGGAGGCTGGGTAGACAGATGCACAAGAAACAGCATTAAAGAGGTTTCTTATCCAGAAGTCAGTTGGCGAGGGGGAAGAGGATTCAGGAGGCAGTTGAAGGGGGCAAAGATGGGGTCCTGAAGGTGAGTCTCTGGAGGCTGGATCAAAAGGAAGACCATACACTGGGCACCAATGATGAAATGCAGCTCTGGACCCCAAATGGGGGAGGTGGCAGATATAGGTGGGTGTCAGTGACTGCGGGTGGTAAGGTGATGATCTCAGGGTTGTGAAATCATGGAACAGCCTCACAGTAGCCATCACAGGGCCACAGGGAAATACATGGCTAGGTCACAAAGGGCTCCTTCCATTCCTTCCATCCTGGATGTGAAGACACAGTCTCACAGAGAAGGCCCTGGACTCCTGGGTGGTAGAAGGCACAGAGATCCTCATACTACCAGTGGCCCTTTTTGGCAATATGTCAGTAGACAGGGCTGTTGGATTTGTCTTCCATAACTTGGGGGCAATCCTTGGGCTGGCAGGTATTTTTGATAAGAGACTAACATTTGAGTGAGGATTTCTCTGCTCTTTGTAAAAGCTTCCTCTGGAAGGACCCTCATGGCCTGGTCCAGGAAAAGGAGGTTCAGTATTGTCCTCCTACCACCAACCACAACCATTTCTTTACTATTGAGTTGTATGAGATTGTTGTTGTTGTTGTTTAAGATTTTATTCATTTATTTGAGAGAGGGAGAGAGAGAGGGAGAGCACAAGCACGGGGGTTTGGGTGCAGGCAGAGGGAGAAGCAGACTCCCCACTGAGCAGGGAGCCTAATGCAGAGCTTGACCCCAGGACCCTGAGATCATGGCCTGAGCTGAAGGCAGATGGTTATCTGACTGAGCCACTCAGGTGCCCCATGAATTTCTTATATATTGGGATATTAACCTTTTACCAAATAGATGATTTGCAAGTATTTTCTCAAATTCCATATATTGTCTTTCTATTTTGCTGATTGTTTTGCTCTGCAGAGGCTTTCTAGTTTGATGTAGTCTCACTTATTTTTACTTTTGTTTCTGGAGCTTTTGGTGTTATCTGACAAAATCTTTACCAAGACCATTGCCAAGGAGCTTTGGACCTATGGTTCCTTCTAGTAGTTTTATAGTTTTCAGTTTTGCATGTGATGATTCTCTAATCTATTTTGAGTGGGGTTTTGTGAGTGAAGTAGAGGTTCAATTTCATTCCTCTGCATGTGGTTATATCTTTTTCCAACACCATTTAGTGAGTTCACCATGCAATCCTTTTCCCCACTGAATCTTCTTGGCTTCCATATCAAATATTAGTTGACTGTGCATGCATGGGTTTATGTCTGGGCTCTCAATTCTATTCCATTAGACTATATGTGTATTTTTATCCTAGTCTCACACTGTTTTGATTGCTATAGTTTAGTACTAAAGTTTGAAATCAGGAAATGTGATGCTGCTAGCTTTGTTTTGCTTTCTAGGATTGCTTTGGCCATTTGGGATCTTCTGTGGTTCCATATAAATTTTAGGATTACGTTTTCTATTTCTGTCATTGGAATTTCTATCATTTGGAAAAATGGCATTACAATTTTGATAGGGATTGCATTGTTTGCTAATAACTGATTTAGAATTTTTGCTTCCGTATTTACAATTGACATAAACTTTTTTTATACAACTGTGGTCGTCGTTAGTATTAAGTATTTTCTCAAATAATGAATTGGATAACATGCCTCATTTTTGATGCCCAACAAGAATTTATGTAAAGACTATTATTACATGTTTGTTTGTAGTAAACAGAGTTAAATTATCTAAGCCTAGAGGTTTTATTTTTAAAAAAATTTCACTGATTCAATTTATTTAATAGTTACTAGAAGTTTCCAGTTTCCAGGGACAGGAAGCATAAATTCCCTCAGGATATCATTGTGCATGATGGTGAGTCCACTCATTATTCTAGCTCTTGTTCCTAAAACTTATGTATTAATCTTTGGGGGACACAACACTATATAAAGTTTATAGATGTAAAGTGTATACTGACCAATGCACACTTAGAAATTCAGATATTGTTAGATCCTGCTTTCTTCTCTAGGGTAGCTTGTATGGATAATTAATGCACCCAAATATCGAAGTCTAACCTCTTTAATTGTGTGAACTTTCTGATGCCCCAAAATGACAAAAAAGGAAATATTAAGCCAGAGGAATAATGATTTCCCTTTATATATTGGACTTGAGATCCAGCCCCAGCAGCCTTTCCAGATCTGCGCTCTGCTCTCAGCTCCCCTCTGCAGCCGTACCATGAAGAGAATGACCCAGGGCCTGCTCCTCACACTGGCAGGCCTGCCTGCCTTGGAAGCCAATGACTTGGTTGGTAAAGACAGTCCCTTCTACTATGACTGGGAAAGCCTGCAGCTGGGCGGGATGATTTTTGGAGGGCTCCTGTGCATCGCTGGAATCTTGATAGCCCTGAGTGGAAAATGCAAATGCAAATACAATCAGAAGCACAGCCCCTTACCTGAGAAAGCCACTCCACTCATCACTCCAGGCTCTGCCAGTACCTGCTGAGCACAGGCACTCCTGGTACCATCTCCCATGCTGTTCCCTCCCTACTTGGCGCCCTTAGCCTCCATAATGGCCTTTCACTCCAAGAAAGGCTCCCTTCTGATCAGGAGGCTGTCCAAAGCTTATTTCTCTATTAAACTGTCTCATCTCCCCCCCCCCAAAAAAAAATAAATAAATAAAAATAAATTGGACTTGAAGAGGCTTTGGATGTGTACTATTTAATAATGAGACCTCACATTTAAGTTACAAATTTAACAATTCCTCCACTTAAGATGGATCATTCCTGACACGTGTTGGAAATGTGTAAAAAGACTGCACTTGAAGTAGGGTGCACTTATATATGCCTTCAATACACCAAACCATAGGCTACAGAGAGGTCACACCGGCTGACTTGTTAAGATGTTCTACAGATTGGGTTTCTGGAAGAAGGGTGAGGTGTTTTTCACATTAGTACATTAGTACATTTACTTTAACCTATTATAGGGGAATCAGAACAATCTGAATCTTTGAAGGGTCCCCCTGAAAAAAGAATCGGAAAGGCCTAGGACTCCACCTGTGGTCACTATCAGAAATGTGACACAAAGCTATCTTACCCCATGTAACATATACTTAATTTTTTTTTCTTTTAGAGAAGGAGGGTAGGAAGAGGAAGAATCTTTAAAAAAAAAAAAAAGATTTTCTTTATTTATTCATGAGAGACACAGAGAGAGAGAGGCAGAGACACAGGCAGATGGAGAAGCAGGCTCCCCACAAGGAGACTGATGTGGGACTCGATCCCAGATCCCGGGATCATGACCTGAGCCAAAGACAGATGCTCAATCACTGAGATACCCAGGTTCCCTGAGAGGAAGAATTTTAAGCAGGCTCCATACCTAGTGTGGATCATAACACAGGGAAGGCTCCATCTCACAACCCTGAGATTATGGCCTGAGCTGAAATCAAGAGTCAGACTCTTAACCAACTGAGCCACACAAATGCCCCTGTCTTCCTGCATGTGAGGGTGGATGAAAGGAGAGAGGCACATGGCCTGAACCTCTTTGGAGAATGAGCACAAAGGTTCACTGAGAGAATAGCTTAAAAGACACTTTTGTCAACTCATAAATGTCTTATACTGGCACTTTACTATTCAAGTCTTATTGGAGACTCTCCTAAATATCCATCCTGCAAATTAAAATCCTCTATAATTTCACTTTTCTCTTTAAGACTTATGTTTTCAGAGCAATAAGATTGAATTTAAGGTATACTTTCTATTGATACAATTTTCAAACCAGCTTGCAGGCAAGGTACCATATTTATCACAGCCAAACCACTAAGCAAGTTCCATCATCTTACATTTTATGTAGATCTGAATTTCTCTTCTCTTATTCTGTATTTTTCAAAGCCCAGCAAGTGCAAGGTGATTTGGGTTTTAGATTGTTTGTACTCTTATGTCACAGTGGCTAAACTCTCCAGTTCTAGAATTCCCAAAACCTGTGAATTATGTCCCTACAAGGCTATTACTTTGCAAAACATGCAGTTTTTAACGGAACAGTTTCATTCACAATGTTTCTGAACTGAATTTGTTTTATGTTTGTGCTTTTCTGGAAGGGCTGATGCATACGCTGTTTTGTGGTTTTTCACTGAACTTTGTACAGCAGGATGTTAAATGAGACTCTTCCCGACTGAGAATTTCTGCTGTGCTTTAAACATGAGTGCACTAGGTGCCAAAAACTACAATTTCTAAAACAATATGCCACCCCCATTTTTGGAGTTAAATTAATAAAATATGAAAAAGTCATCTCTATTAGATTAAGAGTCATTAGCTTAAGTTTGAGTTTTAGAAATTTAAACAAGTTTAAGAAACTATTTTAATAATTGTTCTTTTACTAGTAGTATACTCTTATTTAGAGTTATAGAATATAAAAAGCTATTTTTCATTACGGCATTTACAATAATGGAACCTGGAAGAAAGTTTCTAAATTTTGTTTTCATTGCTAAGTAATAAAAACATCTTGCTAGACATCCAAAATAATTAGTAAGCCTTAGACCTATCATCTCTAGATTTATATCTTTATAGCTTCATAAACAAAATTAAAAATAACAAAAAAAATAAGAGAGAAAGGAAGATTCTTTGATCCAGTTAGTGATGAAGGACTTTTTTATGTGGGCTATAGTCATGTGTCCACCCTTCTCCTATATCAGTGTCTGTGTTTCAGAAAGTAGAGGGCCTCTGTACTTAGCCCAGCTTGGGTTCAACCCTTAAAAGGACAGGTTTAATTTCAGGACTCATAAAACTATCTGTCTCAGAGGCACCTGGGTGGCTCAGTCAGTTGAATGTCTGACTCTTAATTTGAACTCAGGTCATAGTCTCAGGGTTGTGAGATTGAGCCCCACGTAGGGCTCCATGCCCAGTGGGGAGTCTGCTTCTTTCCCTCTGTCCCTCCTTCCCACACTCTCTCTCTCTCTCTCTAAAATAAATAAACAAATCTTTAATAAAATATCCGTTTCAGATATTGTTGCATGTATTTTTACAGTAATAACAGCTCTACGAACTATAAGGTTCTATTATCAAAATGAGCTCATGACAGCCTTGCTAGACCTTAGATTTTTCTAGCTGCTCCTAGAGCTAGCAATGGTCATGTGATTTTGTTTGCATATGAGATACAAGCAGAAGTGCACGTATGTCACTTGAGAGTCTGGGCCAGAAAATTTTGCTCATGTGCTCCACCAGTTCTTTTCCTTCCTATTAGATAAGATTTGGCAGAAGCTGAGCTTTGACCTTGCAGATAAATAAGCTTTCTTAGTGGGTCAGAACAACAAGATGGAATGAACCTGAACCCCTGAACAACCCTGCAGAGCAATGCTTCCACATATCCCTGGAGTGGTAGAACAGTAATATGTCTTCTAAGCTGTGGGAGCAATCTCTGAAGTGATCTCTGTCTCCAGTGACCTCACTTTACTCTTTCTCCTCCTGCTATCAGCATGTGAAACTTAGTACTATTCTGAGCACAGCTAATAACCTTCAAAGCTTCTATATTCTATATGCCTTGGAAATAAATTCCATAACTCAGGTCCCAACTCATCTATCAGCCTCATCCTTAATGAACCTATGGCTATAGTGAACTCCAGCTAATTCCTAGCATTTGCTCAAATGTACCATTGTATATTTGTTCAGTCCCTTCCTTTGGTCTAGAACATTCCCTCCAATTTCTCTTTGCTGCGATCTGAGCCCTCTTTCCAGATCTAGCAGTAATGGCACCTCCTCTGTGAAACCATCTAAAATCCTCTGGATACAATTGTTTTTGCATCCAACTAAGCATTTTTTGAAGATTTTATTTATTTATTTATTTATTTATTTATTTATTTATTTAAGAGAGAGGGAGAAAGAGAGCACAAGCAGGGGAAGGAGCAGAGGGAGAGGGAGAAGCAGACTCCCTGCTGAGCAGGGAGCCCAACACAGGGCTCTAACCCAGGACTCTGGGATCATGACCTGAGCTCAAGGCAGACACTTAACCAACTGAGCCACCCAGGTGCCCCCTATGTACTTAATTTTTAACATTATTTTAGTAGTTATCACATCTTATTTAATAGTAAAATATTTGTCCTTTTCAAGATGCAGATTAGCCAAGAATGAGAGCTTTTCTCTGTTTTTAAATATATAGAAGCAATGGAAATGCTAGTTTTGAAGGACTGGACAGTATATAATAAAAACAAATGGGCAAAATGTAAAGTAATAGCTTTTGTCTGCAGACTTTGGTTGGGCTAATGACAAAATCTCAAATTTGAAAATTCCTTAACTTTAAATAAAATATCCTCAAAAGTTTTGATGATATATATAAAATATACTTACAAAAGTGGAGATTGACAAAAATCACTTGTTTAGATATTTGCTATCTTGAACCAGATATCATAGACAATGAAGGGAGACCAAACTAGCTAACTATTATTTTAATTTCACAGATTAGATCTTTGGGTCAAGGGCAAAGATGTTCTTTCTAGTTAGCCTCACTGCCAGACATTGAATCTGTTCCTGGAATGATAGGGTCAGGACAGCGCACATGAGTGGCTCAGTGGTTAAATGTCTGCCTTTGGCTCAGGTTGGGATCCAGGGATCCTGGGATTGAGTCCTACACCAGGCTCACCACAGGGAGTCTGCTTCTCCCTCTGCCTGTGTCTCTACCTCTCTCTGTGTGTCTCTCATCAATCAACAAATAAAAACTTAAAAAAAAAGGGGGGGGGGTGGGGGCTGAGGGCAAGCTGAGGAATGGCCAAAAACTAGGATGGTACATACTGGAAGTGGCTGTAGTCACCATCAAAGATGTATCATGAGACAAACCATACTCAATTCAGGGTGGAATGGAGGAAAAGTCACAGTCAGCTGAACCTGTGCTAAGGGAAATTAACAGAGGGACATCAGGACCTCTTAAGAGAATGGCATTAGTCATCCTTTTGTCTTTTCCACATTCACAAATATTTAATGCTAGCATCCAGAACCCAGGCCATAGAGGAAAGCTTCTATCCTTTTGATATAAATCATACAAATATAAAAATCTCCAAGATTTTAATTTCTGTCCTTCTCTCCAGGCTCAAAAATACTAACTGCTGAACAAAGGGCAGCTATTCTTTCAACTGGCTCAGCCTACTCTGATTATAGACAAGATGACATATTTATTACAGCTATCTCACCAAGCTGATTCATTGGCTCAAATTTGTAATGTAAAAGTTTTTTCTTTCTTCTTTTTTAAAATAAATTTTCCTAATCCAAACAGTATCAGAGTATTTGTTTTGTTGTGTTTAGCTTTCACAGTAGCTAGTACCTCTTTCTTTTGTTCAAAAATATTGTAAGGCTATAAATCTTGACTCTAAAATTATTTATTCCTTTTCCCCAGATTTTTATCAGCTGAAGAATTGCATTAAATAGATTGATGACCTGAAAATCTTTAAAGCCTGCATTTTCAGGAACCCCGTGTAGATCAGGATATCATTGATTTGGAGCTCTTTCTTCGTATGTTTCAGGATGCTAAATGGGGCTCTTCCTATTGGAGGTCCACTAAAAGTCCCAGACTGAGAACACTAGGTACTAAATAACAACTAATTCCAAAGCAAGGTGCCATACCAGCTTTTACAGAGTTAGGTTATACTCAAGTCATTAAACTAAAGAGAAAATCATCAATTATATCAATTAATGAAAAAGAAAAGCATTTGACAAAATCCAACACTTACTCATGATGAAGCTTCTCACAAATGAGGAATAATGGGTACTGCCTCAACTTAAAGAATAGCTGCAAAAAACCTACAGCTAACATCATACTTAATGGTAAAAAAACTAGATGCTTTCCCACTAAGATTAGGAATAAGGCAATGATGTCTGCTCTCACCGCTTCTATAAAACATCATACTAGAAGTTCTAATGAAGTAAGACAAGAAAAAGAAATTAAAGACATATAGATTGGGAAGGAAGAAATAAAATTATCTTTCTTTGCAGATGGCATGATTATCTACATAGAAAACCTCAAAGAATCAACAAAAACAAAACTCCTGGCACTAATAAGTGATCGTAGCAAGGTTGCAGGATACAAAGCTTACCAACAAAAATCGAGTTTTTGCTTATTATCGACAGTGAACACTTGGAATTTAAAATTAATAACACAATACCATTTATATTAGCACCTCTGGAAATACTTAGGTTATAAATCTGAAAAAAAAAGTACAAGATCTATATGAAGAAAATAACAACTCTGATGAAAGAAAGCAAAGAAAATCTAAATAAACAGGGAGATAGTCCACGTGACGAATGGGAGCGCTCAATATTGTCAAGATGTCAGTTCTAGAGGTTAGTATAATCCCAGTAAAAATTCCAGCAAGTTATTTTGTGGATATTGAAAAATTGATTCTAAAGTTCATACAGAGAGGCAAAAGACCCAGAACAAACAACAAATATTGAGGGAGAAGAAAGTCAGAAACTAAAACTACCCAACTTTAAGACCTGCTATAAAGTTACAGTAATCTAGAATGGGGTGTTTTGACAAAGGAGCAAAAGCAGTTCAATGGGTAAAGAATAATCCTTGCAATAAATACTACTGGAACAACTGGACATCCATATACCAAAAAGAAAGAGAATCTAGACACATCTTATAATTTTCATGAAAAATGAACTCAAAATGGATCATAGATATGTTTCCATAAATGTAAAACATAAAACTATAAAATTCCTAAAAGATAACATAGAGGAAAACCTAGATGGCCCTTAGGTTTGGTGATGACTTTTTAGATAAACAACCACAAATCACAAGCCATGATAAAAAAAAATTGATATTTTACAATTTAAAACTTCTGATCTTCAAAAGACACTATTCAGAGAATGAAATGACAAGCCACATTAGAAGAAAATATTTGCAGAATATATATCTCATAAAGAACTGGTAACCAAAATATACAAACAACTCTTAAAACTCAAGAATAAGAAAACAACCCAATTTGAAAATGGGCAAAAGCTCTTTCCCTGCAACCACCAAGTTGCGTGGAGGCAGAGACTCAGGTGCGGTCAAGATTTGGCTACACTCTTAATCGACCGCCATGGCCTAGGAAGGCATTGCTGCTGGGGTGTAATGGACGTTAATACTGCTTTACAAGAGGTGCTGAAGACTGGCCTCATCCATGAAGGCCTAGCACATGGAATTCATGAAGCTGCCAAAGCCTTAGACAAGTGCCAAGCTCATCTTTGTGTGCTTGCATCCAACTGTGATGAGCCTATGTATGTAAAGTTGGTGGAGGCCCTTTGTGCTGAACACCAAATCAATCTAATCAAGATTGATGACAACACGAAACTAAGGGAATGAGTAGGCCTCTCTAAAATTGACAGAGGGAAAAATCCCATAAAGTTGTTGGTTGCAGTTGTGTGGTGGTTAAGGACTATGGCAGAGTCTCAGGTGAAGAATGCTACTGAGAAATACTTCAAATGCAGGATATGAACAAATAAAAAACTTTGTTTTTGTTCCTCAAAAAAAATAAAAAAATAATAAAATAAATAAAAATGGGCAAAAGATCTGAGCAGACACCTCACCAAAGATTCACAGATGCCAAACAAGCATATGAGAAGATGCTCCTCATCATATGTCATTAGAGAACTGCACCTTAAAACTACAGTAAGATGCCACTAAATACCCGCTAAAACAGCTAAAATCCAAATACTGTCAAAGATGTGAAGTGGTAATAACTTCCATTCATTGCCATGAGAATGCAAAATGCCATTTTGGACGACATTTTTGTAGTTTCTCTCCAAGCTTACCATTATTACCATCCAATCCAGGGATCATGCTTATAGTTATTTACCAAAATGAGTTGAAAACTTAGATTTACACAAAAACCTACACAGATATTGAAAGTAGCTTTATGAATAATTACCAAAAGTTACAGGCAACCAACAAATGGTTCAGCAGGTGAATAGATAAGCAAATTGTGATATATCCAGTGGATGGAATGATATTCAGTGCTAAAAAGAGGTGAGCTATCCCGACACGAAAACACATGAATGGGGCTGAGTACATACTGCTAAATGAAAAGCCTGTTTGAAAGGCTTTTTTTTTTTTTAAAAATAAAATTTATTGTCTTCTCGTGCAGTAAGAGGCCCTGCTGGGCCCTCGACGCCCCCTCCCACCTGTGACTACTTGTATGCGTTGGCCTTGTGCTTTGGCAGAAAGATGAAGTTGGGCGGCACAGGTCCCAGCAGCATCTCACTGATCCGGATCCAGTCGGCTGCCTTCTGGCTGGCCACGAGCGTCTCCAGGTAGTCTTGGCCCAGGTAGCAGGGCAGCTGCTCGTTGATCCTCTGCGGGAGCCTCTCCAGGAGGCCCACTGTCATCTATCTATAAGATATTCTGAAAAGGCAAAACAATGAAAATACCAGTGGTTCTTAGGGGCTCAGAGAGAGAGAGAAAGAGAGAAAGAGAGATGAATAGGTGGAGAACAGAGAGATGAAACTATTCTGTATGATACTATCATGGTCATTATATATTGGTCAAACCTATAGAATATACAATACAAAGAGTGAACTCTAATATGGAATTTAGCTAATCTATAAACCACTGACTCACGATTTTTTTTAAAGATTTATTTATTTATTTATGATAGACATAGAGAGAGAGAATGGCAGAGTCACAGGAGGAGGGAGAAGCAGGCTCCATGCCGGGAGCCCGACGCGGGACTCGATCCCGGCACTGCAGGACGGTGCCCTGAGCCAAAGGCAGGCGCTAAACCACTGAGCCACCCAGGTATCCCCTGACTCATGATTTATATAACAAATGTACATGCCAATGTAAGATGTAAATAATTGGGTAAATTATGGGATATATGGAAACTTTACTTTCTGCTTATTTTTCTGTAAACCTAAAACTTAAAAAAAAAAGGTAGACTTTACTATTAATTTAAAAAAATGTGTAGGGCATCAAATAATGTAATTTCAGTTCCATCAAACTGACATTTATTACATTCTGTTACTTTAGGAAGGCATTCTTAAAGTTTTATTTTAATTCCAGTTAGTTAACAGATGGTGTTATATTAGTTTCAGGTGTACAATAGAGTGATTCGTCACTTCCATACTTCACCCAGTGCTCATCACAACAAGTGCACTCCTCAATCCCCATAACCTATTTAACCCATCCCAATAAGTCTTATTACAGAAGAGTATGGTGGTAAGAGAAGAAAAACCCTAAAGACCACAAAAAAACTGTAAAACTGACACATGAATTCAATAAGTCACAGGACATAAAATCAATATAAATCTCTTGCATTTCTGTACACCAATAATGAAGCAGCAGAAATAGAAATTAAGAAATTGATCCCATTTACAATTGCACCAAAAACAGTAAGATATCTAGGAATAAACCTAATCAAGGAGTTGATAGATCTGTACTCTGAAAACTATAAACATTGATGAAAGAAATTAAAGATACCACAATGAAATGGAAAGACATTCCATGTTTATAGATTAGAAGAACAGATACTGTTAAAATGTCCATACTACCCTAAGCAATCTACACATTTAATGCAATCTCCATCAAAATAACAACAGCATTTCTCACAGAACTAGAACAAACAATCCTAATTTTTATGAGACCACAGAAGACCCCAAATAGCCAAAACAATCTTGAAAGAAAAAAAGAAAAACCTGGAAACCTCATAACTCCAGATTTCAGGTTATTTTACAAAGCTATAGTAATCAAAACAATATGGTACTGACACCAAAATAGACGCACAGATCAGTGGGACAGAGTAGAGTCCAGAAATAAACCCACTACTATATGGTCAATTAATCTTTGACAAAGGAGGCAAGAAAATGGGAAAAAGATAGTCTTTTTCAACAAATGGTGTTGGAAAATTGGACAACTACATGCAAAAGAATGAAACTGTATTGCTTTCTTATACCATACACAAAAATAAACTCAAAATGTGTTAAAGGCCTAAATGTGAGATGCAAAACCATAAAAATCCTAGAAGAGAGCACAGGAAGTAATTTCTCAGACATTGACTATAACAACATTTTTTTTAGATATGTCTCTTGAGGCAAGGGAAACAAGCACAAAAATAAACTATTGGGACTTATCAAAATAAGAAGCCTCTGCACAGCAAAGGAAACAACCAAAAAAAGAGACAACCTATCGAATGCGAGAAGATATTTGCAAATGACATATCTGATAAAGGGTTAGTATCCAAAATACATAAAGAACTGATATAACTCAACACAGCCAAAGAACAAATAATCCAATTTAAAAATGGGCAGAAGCCATGAACAGATATTTCTCCAAAAAAAAAAAAACATACAGATGACCAACAGACAATGAAAAGATGCTCAACATCACTTATCATCAGAAAAATGCAAATCTAAACCACAAAGAAATATCACTTCACAGCTTTCAAAATGCCTAAAATACAAAACTCAAGAAACAAGTGTTTGTAAGGAGGTGGGGAAAGAGGAACCCTCTTTCACTGTTGGTGAGAACACAAACTGGTGCAGCCACTGTGGGAGATAGTATAGGTTCCTCAAAAAATTAAAAATAGAACTGCTCTAGGATCCAGTAATTCTACTACAGGCCATTTGTCCAAAGAATACGAAAACACTCAAAAGGACATATGCACCCCTATGTTTGCTGCAGCATTATTTGCAATAGCCAAACTATGTAAGTATCCACCAATAGATGAATGGATAAAGAAGTGGTATATATGTAGAATGGAATGTTATTCAGCCATAAAAAGAATGAAATCCTGCCATTTGTGACAGTGTGGATGGAGCAAGAGAGTATAGTGCTAAGGAAAATAGCCAGTCAAAGAAAGACAAATACCATATAAATTGGAGAACTGAATTCCTCATTTAAAAGATTATTCAATTCATGATTGGAAAATGTTTGCAGAGACTAGCTTTGGTGGTTTGCACTACAAACTGTGTTTTATATCCACTATACACATATACTGGTGCTGAAGACCTTAAGATGTGATCCCATATGTGGCCTCTATCCCTACACCATTACATCATGATGCATGATCAGCAGTAGGAAAACTCCAACAAGCCATCATTACTGCACCATGACAGGTAGCTATTTATGAAAGTAATTGCAAGCCAAAATACATACATATCCCACTAGACCCAAATTAAATGTATCTTAACCTCAGCCGTTCCTAGCAAATACCTAAAAATTCCATAGCAAAGTTCACGTCATGTGACACAAGGAAAAATGGAACTAAGAGGAGCTGACGTGGAAAGAGGTGGCACTATACGTGATTGCAGGTCACATAACATTTTTAAACAGATAACTAACAGCTTTATTGGAATATAAATCACATTCATACAATTCACAAATTCAAAAGGTACAACCCAATGGTTTTTAGTATAGGCACAGAGTTGTTGCAACCATCACTACAATCAATTATGGAAATTTCCATCACTCCTAAAAGATACCCAGTATCCATTAACAGTATTTCTGCTCAATAACCTAAGTAACCAACTAACTTTTCAGTCTCTATGGATTTGCCTGCTGAGGATATTTCATATTAATAGAATTTAATGGGTCTTTTGTGACTGGCTTCATTTTGTCAAGAGTATATACTTAGAAGCAGAATTGAGAAACTGTGAAACTGTTTTCCAAATTGGCTGTACCATTTTACATCTCGACCAGCAGTGTAGGAGGGTTCTGATTTCTCCATAGGCTTGCCAACACTTTTTATTACCTGTCATCTTGTTTATACCCACCTTTGTGGGTATGAAATGGTACCCTATTGTGATTTTGATTTACATTTTCCTCTTAAGTAATGATTTTGAGCATATTTTCATGTGTACTGGCATTTATATATCTTCTTTGGAAAAATGTCTATTCTTTATATATTCTAGATGAAAGTATTGAAGGAGATTTGGAAGATACAAGTAAAGACAATGCAGTTATTCTCGGGCAGTTGTGGCCTCATACACAGTGGTAGTCAGATGTGATGTTTCAGCAGAATTGTCCAGATCACTTTGACCAGATGGCACAGGAACTCAGACTTCCCCACAACAGCTTTTCTACCCTCACCAATGCTTTAGGTTATAGTGGTTAGTATTTATATCTCCATTCTCTCTTGGCTCTCCTCTTTCCAGACTTTCATACCCCTACACCCTTTTGTCATTAAGTTGTCATTATGTGTCCTGAGTAGTCACATACTTCCTGCATAAAACAGATTCTCTCTATCTTGGTGGTGGCTCTGTTTTCCTGGCTGAATCCAGACTGATCACCCAACATTGTATAAGGATAAAATTCCAATATCAGATAATTTAAACATGTAAAGTGCTCACTTCCCTGTGCCTCTGCACTGTTCACACTGTATAAACATTGGACAAAAATGGGTAAGTCATTTGATTAGGATATAACATCTGTAAAGCCATGGGTCTAACAATATTTAAGGCATTTTTATTTAACATTGAAATAGTGCTCCACAGTAAGATCATTGTATATATTCTAATCCTAATTCGATATTTTACAAGAGGGTATGAAAATGAAGAGAGAAATTAAGTAAAGTACTAATAATAACATAAAATATTAAGCATTATTATAAATTTTGTATCCTGAAAACTTAACCCGAAGGGTCATATATCTATCAAGTTGAGAAAAATGTCTTTGTTATTTAATTGTTAAATAAAAGAGGTACGAATTTTTAAATGTTAATACTGACCATAATGACATTATATGACTTTTATACACATCATCTCAATTAATTCTCAGTTGTAAAACTAATGAGTAGCTGAATAGACTTACCTACTTGGTAAGTTGGCACCTTCCTCAAGTTTTTCTTTCTCCACATTTCCTAATTTGACAGAGCTGGAAATGAAGTACATTAGATGACCTTATTACTCCTCATTTTGGCTTTCAGATCATTCCTCCTCTTTCATTAACCCTTCATTCCCTCTCCAACACCAAAAGAACACAAACAACAAACAAGAAAAACAAAACATATTTAGTGTCATTGGACTATACTAATTACTCCTTATTCCAGGCATCCTGATCTCCCAATCCTTTTCTTCACTGAGGATGTTAGCACCAGCTGTTCTCTTTCCACTAATACTCCCATTGCAAGTTTTGGGGCCTTGAAGATCCATTACACAAGCATCTAATGGCCTGATCTTTCAGTTCCTGCACCTCCTCTTATTTGAATCTTTTCTGCCATTTTATCTTATCCACATTTTCTTACCAGAAATTACTACTTCTCCATTATCTCAGTTTTGAGTACCCCATGCAATCAGCTCCTCTCAAGACTTCTCTATGTTGTTTCATCAAACAATCAATTTTCTGGCTTCTTTTCTATTATATACTATATTTTGCTTTATTTCACAGTCTTACTCAGTTTTCTTTCTAGACTCACTCTACTTTTTTTTTTAAAGTAGGCTCCACACCCACGGGGAGCCAAATGTGCGGCTTGAACTCACAACCCTGAGATCAAAACCTGAGTTGACATAAAAAAAAATCAATAGCTTAACTGACTGAGCCACCCATGTGCCTCTAGAATTTGCTCTGCTGTCTTAATCTCCAAATATTGTGGCTCTTCTGTTTGAAATCTTTCTTTTCTTGTGCTCCATTGCCATGGCTGAGGTAAATATATAAAAATGATCCCCAAGGGGATCCTGGTTGGCTCAGCCAGTTAAGACTCCAACTTTTTTTTTTAAGATTTTATTTATTTATTCATGAGAGAGAGGCAGAGACACAGGCAAAGGGAGAAGCAGGCTTCATGCAAGGAGCCTGATGTGGGACTTGATCCTGGGTCTCCAAGATCACAGCCGGGGCTGAGGATAGCACTAAACCGCTGAGCCACCAAGGCTGCCCAAGACTCCAACTCTTGATGGAGTTGATGTCAGCTCAGGTCTTGATCTCAGGGTTGTGAGTTCATGCCCCACATTGGGCTCCACACTGGGCGTGGAGCCTGCTTTAAAAAAAAAAATAATAAAATCCCTGAATTTGTATTTCCAGCTCTAACTTTACTTATGTGTTTCAAACTTATAAATTCAGTTCATTGTCTGACATCCCCATATCTCATCCTGTAATTATTACAAGCTTAACATATCCAAACTAAAACTTCTGATTGTCTCCTGTGGTCCTAAATGTAATCCTTCCACAATCTTCTCGATCTTGGTGAATAATGACCACTTTAATCTATCTTTGATTTCTATTTTTTTGGTTTTCTTAAAATATTTTATTTATCCATTCATGAGAGACACACACACACACACAGAGGCACAGAAACACAGGCAGAGGGAGAAGCAGGCTTCAACGCAGGGAGCTCGATGCGGGACTCAATCCCCAGTCTCCATGATCACACCCTGGGCTGAAGTCGGCACTAAACTGTTGATTCCTATTTTTTTCTCAGGCCTCAAATTTAGTCCAACAGCAAAACCTGTGAACTCTAAATTTGACAAACGTCTAGAGTCAGACAAAATCACTCTTTCTAATCCATGTCCATATCATCATTCACATAGAATTCTATACTAAGTTCTTAATTTGCCAATTATGTTCAGTCTTACCTTTCTAGATCTAATTTAGTCCTAGGGTTTTTTGTTTTTTAAAAATTAATCAAAATTTCATATACATAAAGAATAATAACCAGATTATAATATTATGGAGATTTTCAAAAAGTAGCATGTCTTTGTTCTATTATGTAAGTCAAGGAATAGGATTTTACAAATATGCCCAGAAGTTTAGTCATAGCACCCTCTAGATTTCCACTCTGTCCCTTTTCCACAAAGAAACTGTGGAAAGCAGTTTCTGATACTGGCTTTCAACGATCCCTGCCTCCTATTATTCACACTCTTGTCAATTGCCTCTGCCTTGAGTGTGAGCTGAGCCTAGTGAATTGCTTCTAGTAAATAGAATATCGTAAACATGAGATGTAATTTCTATGACTAAGTAACAAAAGATTGCTTTCCACCTTGATAGCTACTTTCTCTCTCTTATTGCCTCTCTCTCTCTCTCCTCCATTCTCTTTTCTCTCTCTCTTTCCTCCCATCCTTCTCATTCCCTTTCTTGGCTTGCTCACATGGATGAAGCTAGTTACCATGGTAGAGAGACCCACATGATAATGAATTAAGGATGGCCTTCAGACAACAACCTTCAAGGAATTGAGATCTTCAGTTTAACAAACCATAATGAAATGAACCCTGACAACAGCCACATCAGTGATTTTGGGAAGTAATTTGAGGAAGTGATTCTTTCCCAGTTGTGCCTTGAGTTGACTACTATCCCCTGTTAGCACTGTGAATACAGCCTCTAGGAGACATGAAGCAGAGGACCCAGCTAAACCATAGCCATATTATTGTGAACTACAGAAGCTTTGAGATTATAAATATTGTTATTGTAAGCTGCTAAATTTGGGGAAAATTTGTTATGCAGTAACAGATAACTAACACAGAAACTTTTATACAACTTCTAACACCATAGATTGCTATTGTCTGGTTTTTGTCTTTATATAAATTGAATTATGTAAATGATTCATCACATGTTGGCTTCTTTTGTTCAACATTATATTTTTAAAAATCATCCAAATTATTGGATTCAGTAATAATATTTCTGCATATAACAAGGTGAAATTATTTGCTCATAGGGTATCTGTTTGCTTATTTTATGATAGGTAATATCAGTTTTTCAATGTGATTGTCCAAATTTATACAGTCATAAATGATGTGTAAAATTCCCAGTTCTCTACATTCTTATCATCAGTTAGTAATGCTAGACTTGTAAATTTTAGTCACTACAGTAAGTGTATGGTTTTAATCGTGGGTTTAATTTTTATTAATTAGTGATAATTAGGAAGTTTGAGTGCATTTTCATGTTTGTTAGTTTTTGCATACCTTCCTATTCAGTGTTGTTGCATATGTGCCTAATGGGTTGTCTGTCCCTTTTTTTTTTTTTCTTCTTGATTTGGAGATTACTTTATATAACCTATATTCCATATTTTTTTCTGTTAGTATTAATTTGCTTTTTAATTCTCTTAGTGATGTCTGAATGAACATGAGTTTTTAATAGTAACATAGTTACATTTATCAATTATTTGTTTATAAGTTATTGATTTATTTTTCCTATTGCCTGACCTGGAGGACATGAAAATAATCTCTTTGATTTTCTTATAAACGTTTTATTGTTTTGTCTTCCACAATGGGATTTATAATCCACCTAGAATCAATTTTGTAATGTCAGAGAGTAAGAATCAAGTTTTTTTTCCCCATGAGTATGTAATATTGACCTAGCAGCATTTTTTGAGAAGACTGTCTTTTTGCTATAGTTGTCATGAATCAGTTTTCCTTACATATGTGAACTAGGAATTGTATGAAATATATAAATATACAGAGAAATGACACTCAAAAAATAGTTCTTCCAATTTATCAGCATATGTCCCACAGTGTGTTAGCCCTTTTAAGTCTTTCAGTAATATTTTATATATTGCAGCATATTCTTTGTACATTTTCTTAAATTTATTCCTGAACTTCAAAATAATTTTTGCAACATAAACATATATATTAAAATGTATATACTATAAATTATGTATAAAGATAAATTATTAAAACAATAAAATTAAAAGAAGACAACATTGTACAATGAAAGCTATAAAACTGAGCTGAAAAAATTAAAGACACAAATAAATGAAAAGACATCCCATGTTCATGAATTACAAGACTTGATATTGTTAAATGTCTGTTCTATGCTACATGACCTACAGATTCAGCGCAATTCCTATCAAAATCCCAATGACATTTTTTTGCAGAAACATAAGAAGCATCCTAAAATTAATATGGACTTTCAAGGAACTTGAATAGCCCCAACAGTCTTGGAATAAAAAAAAGAATAAAGTTGGAGACCACACATTTCCTTATTTCAAAATATATTATAAAGCTACAGTAATTAAAGCAGTCAGGTACTGGCATAAAGATAGACATAAAGACAGCTCAGAAATAAACCCTCACATATGTGGTCAAATGACCTTTATTTATTTTTTTTCAAATGACCTTTAAACAAGCTTATCAAGAACACCCAATGGGGAAAGGACAGTCTCTTCAGCCAATGATATTGGAAAAACTGAACATCCATATCCAAAAGAATAAATTTGGATCCTTAAAACAGGTATAAAAATTAACTCAAAATACATTAAAGAACTAAGTATAAAATATAAAACTTTTTATTTTTTTTATTTTGTTTATTTATTTGAGAGAAGGAGAAAAAGGAGGAGCAGAAGAAAAGGGAAAAGCAAACTCCCTGCTGAGCAGGCAGCCAGACATGGAGGTAGATCCCAGGACCCTGAGATCAAGACCTGAGCTGAAGGCACCTCTATAAAACTAAGGAAGAGAGCATAGAAGAAAACTTAATGACATTGGATTTGGCAATGATTTCTTGGATAGGATACTAAATCACAGGAACAAAAGCAAAAGCAGAAAAAACAGGACTACATCAAACTTTAAAACTTCTGTGCATTAAAGGAAACAACCAATAGAGTGAAAAAGCAATGCAAAAGAATAAGAGAAAATATTTGAAAATCATATATCTGATAGGGGACAAATGTCTAGAATATACAGGGAGCTTCTACAACTCACAAACACAAGGAAGAAACTCAGTTTAAAAAATGTTCAAAACAGTTGAACAGACATTTCATTAAAGGGGATCCCTGGGTGGTGCAGCGGTTTGGCGCCTGCCTTTGGCCCAGGGCGCGATCCTGGAGACCCGGGATCGAGTCCCACATCGGGCTCCCGGTGCATGGAGCCTGCTTCTCCCTCTCCCTCTGCCTGTGTCTCTACCTCTCTCACTCTCTCTCTCTGTGACTATCATAAATAAATAAATAAATAATTTTTAAAAAAAAGACATTTCATTAAAGAAGATGCAAATAGTCAACTAGCATATGATAAAATGCTTAATATACTACTAATTGCTAGAGAAAGGCAATCAAAAATATAATGAGAGATTATCTCATGCATATTGGAATTCCCACTATCAAAAAATTAGAAAAGAACAAATATTTATGAGAATATGGAGAAATTGGAACTCTTGTATAATGTGGATAGAAATAGAAAATGAGGGCACCTGGGTGGTTCAGTTGGTTAAGCATCCAACTCTTGATGTTGGCTTATGTTGTGATCTCAAGGTTGTCAGATTGAGTACCAAATCAGGCTCCATGCTGAGCATGGAGTCTGCTTAAGATTCTCTCTCTTTCTCCCCCTCTCTCTGCCCCTCCCCCTGCTACAGGCACTCTCTCTCTCTCTCTCTCTCTCTTTTATTCTCCAAAAAAAGAAAAGAAAGAAAGAAAAACAGTGCACTTGCTATGGAAAACTTTAAGATGGATCCTCAAAAAATTAAAAATAGAATTAACCATATGGTTCAGAAATTTTACTAATGAGTATGCATCTAAAAGAACTAAAAGCAAAATCTTGAAGAGATATTTGCATACCCACATTTATTGCAACACTATTCACAATAGTCAAGAGGTAGAAGCAACTCATATGTCCATATGGACAGATGAATGGACAAAGAAAATGTTGTCTATCTATACAATGGAATATTATTCAGTCTTAAAATGGAAATCTGTCACACGCTACAACAAAGACTAACCAGGAAAGCATTAAATGAAATAATCAGGGATCCCTGGGTGACGCAGCGGTTTAGCGCCTGTCTTTGGCCCAGGGCGTGATCCTGGAGACCCGGGATCGAATCCCACATCGGGCTCCCAGTGCATGGAGCCTGCTTCTCCCTCTGCCTGTGTCTCTGCCTCTCTCTCTCTCTCTCTCTCTGTGTGACTATCATAAATTTAAAAAAAATGAAATAATCAATTACAAAAGACAAATACTTTATGATTTCACTTATATGAGATATCTATGGTAGTCAAACTCATAGACACGAAGTAGAAATGGTGGTTGCCAAGGGCTGGAGTGAGAGTAGAATGGAATTTACATATACTCTCTCTATGTCTACACACACACACACACTGAAAGTTGTTTTTCTAACCTGCTGGTCTTGTCTCCTGTTGTATATGAGACTCAGTGACCCCAACTAAATAAATAAACTCCTGTTATTGAGTACTCTAAAATGTTCTGTGTGGAGCTCTCCATGTGAAAAGAGCTTAATGTAAAAACATTCTAAACCTATAATTCTGGATAACATTTGAAACCATTAAATGAACATATATATTTTATATATATCTACATATATATTTTAATGTAATAATACTAACATACAAATTAATTTGATCTGTGTCTGTCTTTTATTTATTTTGAAATTTTTATTTTATTTTTTTTTTTGATTTTTTTTATTGGAGTTCGATTTGCCAACATATAGTATAACACCCAGTGCTCATCCCATCAAGTACCCCCCTCAGTGCCCATCACCCAGTCACCCCATACCCCCACCCACTACCCCGTGTTCATTTCCCAGAGTTAGGAGTCTCTCATGTTCCATCACCCTCTCTGATATTCACCATTTGCTTCAATGTGGATAGAACTGGAGGGTAGTATGCTGAGTGAAGTAAGTCAGTCGGAGAAGGACAAACATTATATGGTCTCATTCATACGGGGAATATAAAAAAGAGTGAAAGGGATTACCGGGGAAAGGAGAGAAAATGAGTCGGAAATATGAGTGTGTCTGTCCTTTAGAATACGTAGAGGCTGCAGCTCCAAGTACACTGGAAAATGAGGAAATAAAGCTTCTTCACACTCAATGTTTAAAAGAAAAAGTCCCTAGAAAAATTTTCAAGACTGGCATATAAACCACATGCACAAAAACTGCACACAACTACACAGGAAGGAGTTTTTTCTTAACATCTAGCCTATTTCTGAGAAACTAAGATCTTGCTTCTACTTTCAATTTCAACTGAACCTGTGTTCAGTAAAAATAGCTTCAATTGTCCTTAACTGAGACAAGAAATCCCTTAATTGAAAGCCAGAGACTTTTATTTGATTAAAGGAATACTCAGACTGTCATAGAGGGTGAGGATAAAGGGAGAAATATACAGCCCTAGAGTGTTCCAGGCCACTTTTGCAAATGCAGGGCCATGGATGAACTTAACTTTACCTTCCTCTTTTAATATGCTGACTCATCACTTGAGGAAATCTCAATTGTCAGGATCTTGCAGCCTGGTGAACTGCTTTTTAAAAAACATCTTTAAAGGTCAGTTAGTTAACATACAGTGTTTCAGGTGTACAAATACAAACTTTTTAAAAAAATTCCAGACAAATAAAAACAGTTTTTTGCTAGCAGACCCATCTCACAGGAAATAGTAAAAGAAATTCTTCAGACTGAAAGTGAGACCAGATAATAATACGAATGCACCTGAAAAGAGAACACTAGTAAATTATGTAATTATAAGTCAGTATAAATAAATATTTTTCTTAACCGATTTTTATAAATAAATAAACTTTAAGCTGTATTTACTGGTCCGTAAAACGCAAATAACAATACCTACATCATAAGCATGTGCTGAAGAATAAATGAAATTTAATTACAACCTATCTGGTGAGGGCACCTGGGTGGCTCAGTGGTTGAGCATCTGCCTTTGGCTCAGGTAGTGATCCCAGCGTCCTGGGATCTAGTACCACATCAGGCTCCCCAGAGGGAGCCTGCTTCTCTCTGCATGTCTCTCATGAATAAATACATAAAATCTTTAAAAAAAATACAAAAACAAAAACCTATCTGGGGAAACAGCATAAGTTGCAGGGGAAACAACAGGTACCAAGGCTCCAGGGAAAGGCCATGTGCAACACTTGTGAGAGGCCAAGAGAGGGAAGTTATTGGGGAGAAAGCCCAATCCTATAACCCCTGTAATCTCTTGTGAGGACATGGTTTTTATACATATGAAAGCAAGATGCTATCAGCCTGAGGTGACTTCAGGCCTTCCCTGAACTGTCCACTACAGCCAAAGCTGGGATCAGAGGTGAAACTGAGAAGATTCGAGACAGTGCACCAGGAGCATCTAAAATGATTCACCCCTTACACCATTCTCACTGTGCCTTACATTAAATGCAATCCATCATCATGTCTTCAAGTTGGTGACCAGTTACAATTCTATAAAGGACTTAATACACATGACTTTGTACACACCACAAACTTTAAGTCCTGCAACTTGTCATAGACCATAATTGACATCATCATGTCTCTCTGCCACCACTCATTCTAGATTTTCCTTGTTATAACCAAAAGGCATCCTGCTTTAGCTATTAAACAAAGTTGAACTATGTGCCTAAAATATTCCTTCTACTAAACAAGACTAACCCAAAGAGAAAGTATACCTGGAAAGATACTTTAGGATTTAATAACATCAGGTACTAGAAGATCAGCTTATCCTCTGATGAAAAAAAGGTAATGATGGGATGCCTGGGTGGTTTAGTGGTTGAGGGTCTGCCTTCAGCCCAGGGTGTGATCCCAGGATGGAGTCCCACATCGGGCTCCCTGCATGGAGCCTGCTTCTCCCTCTGCCTGTGTCTCTGCCTTTCTCTGTGTGTCTCTCATAAATAAATAAAATATATAAAAAAGGAAAAAAAGGTAATGAGCTCCTGTGGAGATAGCACATTCTACTTACTTATTAATGTTTATAAAGTGTGCATGCAGCCCTTTGTCTTTACTTTTTATATGGCTGCATTGTTATATGATATACTCATACTATCGCCCACAAATACTGTCCAGTGGCAAGTTACAATCACCAAAATATATTTTATTTTATTGAATAGTCATAGATAAGCTATTGCAGTTGGAGGAAAAACCCACAAATTTCTCACGGTTTTCTGCAATAACTTAAACACACAACATCGCCAGTTTAGCTATTAAACAAAGACAAAATCGGTCTTTGTCAAAATCATGGAAAATCTACAATAATGGAGTAGCATTTGGATTCTACTTAAAACTTAATTTTATGTTGTTTTCCTTTTATTTTGACTAATTCATCATAATCTATTTGGGATACAGATACTACATTTGTTGTGTTTTTAATTTTTTTTTAGTATTTTTCCAAGTAGTCATGCAAAAGGAGATTAAGTCCAGCAAATAGTTTGAAGATTCCCACGACATTTATAGGAAGTCACTTTTCCTCATGATGTCCAGTAGAGAAAACCTCATTCAAAAATGGAAAAATTGCAACAATTCATTCAAAATAATAGTGAAGTTTCTTCAAGACATTAGTAGATACTTTCATATTTGATTTACATTGAATTCAAGTAAACCCAAAGCTTTTTATGCTCTGTGGAGTCTTCATCAAATTTGAGGGTTCTTTTTTTACTCAGTTTGGAAACAACATGTCATAAGTAATGTCCTGATGAAAATTATTCACTAACTGAACAACATATACAAACTTTTAGTTCTAGAATAGACTAGTTAGGATCTCATAGTAGTTTGAACAATTTTTAAAATTTGAATATTATCCATAAGCTCAGGGACAAATACAGGCCTAAGTAGTCCCAACAGAATGACTCTAATCCCTCACTTTAAAAGCTTAAAGAATGGCACCAAAGGATGCCACAGTCTTGATTCAAACTTCCATCATTTCACAATAAAAAAGATAGATATGTGGGTAAGAGACATCAGCTACTCATTTCTTACAGCTTCACTTCTATTTTACATTTGCAATGATTGGTCTGAAATGTCTGTTCAGACATTCAATGGTCCCTTCCAAGGGGGATGGGAAAGAGGATTCCAGCTTCTTATAACAGCAACTACCAAAAAAAGTACATGCCTAAGGAGATAGTAAGGTTCTGGAGGATCATTTTTTTAGGAAATACACATTGGATTATTTAGAAGTAAAGAGGCATTACATTTATAACTAACTCTCAAAGAGTTCAGGGAGAGAAGGAAAATACATATGGTAAAATAACCTTTGGGAAGTTGGGTAACTTTCTTCTTTCTTTTGCCAGGTTTGTGAGGAATTTTATCAGTAATTCAATCTATTGTCTACTTTAGTCTATTCAGATGAGTTATTTCTTCTTGAGATGGTTTAAGTAGTTTGTGTCTTTCTTTTTTTTTTTAACTTTTTTTTTTTAATTTTTATTTATTTATGATAGTCACAGAGAGAGAGAGAGAGAGGCAGAGACATAGGCAGAGGGAGAAGCAGGCTCCATGCACCGGGAGCCTGATGTGAGATTCGATCCCGGGTCTCCAGGATCGGGCCCTGGGCCAAAGGCAAGTGCCAAACCACTGCGCCACCCAGGGATCCCACCAGGGATCCTTGTGTCTTTCTAAGTACTGGTCCATCTTTCGTTTCATTTCTTTCTAAGATTATTTGTTTATTTATTTGAGAGACAGCATGTGTGAGCAGCGAGAGGAGCAGAGGGAGAGGGACAAGAAGACTCTGCCCTGAGCGGGGAACCTCATGTGGGGCTCAATCTCACAACCCTGAGACCATGACCTGAGCCAAAATCAAGAGTCAGCCACTGAACCCACCGAGCCACCCAGGTGCCACAGCACTGATACATTTTTTAATCTAACTTGTTGGCATACCGTTGTTCATAGTATCGTCTTATCTTTCTTTTTATTTCTGAAAGTAAATAGTAATATTCTGTATTTCATTCCTGATTTTAGTAATTTGAGTCTTCCATCCTTTTTTCTCGGCCAGTTTGACTTTATTACATTCATTTACAAAAAAAATCTTTATTATTTTCTCCATTCTGTTGCTTTGGATTTAGTTTGTTCTTCTTTTACAGTTACTTAAGGTGAAAATATACTGATTAGATGTATTATTTTCTTAATGACTGCTCCAGGGCTAACCACATATAAACATAGATATAAATAGGGAGAGATATAGATCTTCCCGAAGCCTGAATTTATGCTAACTTAGCCCAATAGAATTGTTACTCCTATACTCCTACTTCCTCCTACTACTATTTTATATATGTTACATATTACACCTACGCATATTACAACCCCAACAATACATTGCTGTAATTATTAATTTATATAATTTTTTGTCTCTTAAAAAAAGCTGAGGGAGAAAGTATAAATGTATAGGACTTGTCATATTAACTTTCTTACTTACAATCTCTAGTTCTCTTTATTCATTCCTACGGATTCAAGTCAATGTCTGGTGTTTTGTCTTCATTTCAATAAGCTCTGCCCCCATCTAGCTCCTTTGCTCTATTAATATGTTAAATTTATATATGCTATAGACTCTACAATTATACACATATTTTATACAATTGCTTTTTAACTCAGTTAAGAAAAGAGAAATAATATGCATTTATTTTGTCTTTTATAATTACATATTCCCTGACTGATGTTGTTAGTTCTTCCACCTGGGGTCACTTGCTTCTTGCCTGAAAACCTTCTGTTCGTATTTCTCATAATGTCAATTTGCTAGCAATAAGTTTTCTTCAAGTTTTTAGGCTTGAACTTTTCCTCACACTCTGTTTTAAATAAAGTCAGTCCCTTTGGGGAGAGCCTCAAACTACTCTGTGTTTATGGACTGCCTCTCTCCTTGGACAAAAGTCTCTGTGCCCTTTACTGGCCAGGGATGGTGGCCCCTGGTGTTCTTCACTTGCCACTCCCAACATGGAAACTCCACCCTATAAGTGAGCCAGAGTGAGGGTGATCAAGCCAAGTGTTCTCAGCCTGCCATGTCTGGGCTAAAGCCTCCACTCTGAAAGCAGGGTTGGGTGGAGATTGGGAGCCCCCCAGCTTTTGTTACACTAACCAGGAATTTAGTCTCTGCAACTCAGTGTTGGAGGGGATGAGAAATATTGGTGACCTGCCCTTACCAGTGAGATACTTTATATCTGCTTGGAAGGTGAGGGAAAAGCAAGTCACATCTTGTTCGCCATACCCACCAGGAGTGGAACTTTTGTCAAACTGAACTGGGAATGGGGAAGTAGTATGTTCTGGGTCAGGTGCCATAGATTCTCAGCTTTTCTCATCAGAGTTGTAGGAGATCTTCCTGAATAAATGTTTCATTGTTTGATGTATGACTTTAGAACAACTTACAGACATTTTATTTAGTTTTAGTTTTTTTAAGAGAGAGATAGCGAGAGCACGCTTGCACAAGTCGGAGAAGAGAATCTCAAGCAGGCTCCACGCTCAGCATGGAGCCCAATGCAGGGCTGGATCTCACAACTACAAGGTGATGACTTGAGCCAAAACCAAGAAAGAGTTGGACACTTAACTGACAGAGGCACCCAGGTATCCCACAGATATTTTAAATAGTTCAAATTATTTGACAGAAGAATGATGTGTCTGAAAAAATATGAGTTAAATGATTTTAAAGTAGCTTTAATAATGATGAAGATAAATGTTTAAAAAAAAAGAATGGGAAGAGTTGAAAAAATTATTTTGTAAAGTGTAAGAAAAAATATCTGTATTGCAAATACATGTGATATTTAATTTTAAACATGTGTAATGAAATTAGCAAACAAATGCTTTATATAGGCATTTTACTATTTTTTTCCACACTTCAATAAGTTTGTATATCCAAATTGGCAAAAGTGTAGTGTTTCTTTCATAGTTGGGGCCATTTTATATTTAGTCACATAATAGCTATTGAACTTCTGCTCTCTACCAAACCTGCTGTAGGTGCTGTGAATATATGACTTACCTGCTTTTATGAACTTCAATTTCAGGTAATCATAAGGGGAAAAAAAATCAAGGTGACATGATGGGAGACTGGCAAAGGGCTCCCAGAATACTAGTAGAATAGGAGGGTACCAATCTTGCCAAGATCAAGGATAAGAAAGTTTCAGATCAAAAAAAAAAAGAAAGAAAGAAAGAAAGCAGGACACCTGGGTGGCTCAGCGGTTGAGCATCTGCCTTTGGTTTGGGGCATAATCCCAGAGTCCCAGGGTTGGGTCCCACATCTGACTTCCTGTAGGGAGCCTGCTTCTCCTGCTTCTCCCTCTGCCTGTGTCTCAGCCTCCTTCTCTCTCTCTATCTCATGAATAAATAAATAAAATCTTTTAAATTAAAAAAAAAAAAGAAAGTTTCAGATCTGCAAAACTACCACACCCAGACCAGTAAGGCAGGAAGAAACTAAGTGTGTACCAGCAACGGAAAGACTTAGGGAAGTCATACTTTTCAAAACAAATTGAAGCGCTACTTACTCAGAGACATTTGAAAAGATAATGCAAAAAGGGACAAGTAAAGAAAGGGTTCAATTCTATTTGTTAATTTTCTCACTCTGGCTTTCAGAGGTAGAGAAATATCTGGGATCAGCAGAGAACCTGGAAAATCTCTCCCTTTTGCCTCATTTCCCTATTCCTTTCTTTCAGAAACAATGTGGAGGAGGAGGAAGAAGAGGAGGAAAAAGCAGAGTTTAAAGGTAAAAAGACTTCAAATTTGATTCTCACCCCCATGACTTGCTTAGTGAATATGGACAGGCATATTACCATCCCTCAAGTCTCCTTGTTTTCACTGTAAGATGAAGACAGTGTCACTTATTTTGCATGATTGCAAACAGGAATGAGTTAGACATGTAACACACAAAAAACCAATAATGAGATAAAGCTGCTACTTCTATTGCTATTCATCAGGAAACCTTGTAAGGCAGTAGAGTGAAGAAGTTTAGTAAGAGGGCTTGGGGTCAAGGATGATTCAGTTCAGATTACTTAGAGTCCTGTGATTTGGGTTAAGACATTCAACCCTTCTGCACATCAGTTTCTATAAAACCATGGGGAAATGTTTAGCATGCGATATAAGTTATGAAACCCATGTAAAGCACTCAGCATAGAGTCTGGAGCATGTGTGCAATAGATGGAGCCTCTTCCTAACTGTGCACTGGGGATTAGTGCCGGGCGCTGGGTGTTTGTGTGTGAGGCATGACATTTTCCTCACTTACTGTATGTATAAATGAGAAACCAGGTCCCCTGTAAGTGTGTTCATTACTTAAAGAAATTAGACCTAAAAATTAACACAATTGCTTCCTCATTCTGGGTTCCTCAAACTGAACCCCAACTCTGAGATCCATTTCATTATATTTAAATATCTGACAGACATTTTTTAAAAATCAGCAAATGTTCTCTAAAATATCTTCCAAAGAAATGTGAAAGCTCTGATTGAGAAATTGTGTTAAGCCCACATACTTTCTCATTGGCTTAACTTCCAGGAATTCCTTTTATGGTCATTGAGTTTACTGCTTTGTGTTCAGTGCTTTCATTTTCATGTTACTATAAAGTCTGCTATAGCCATTGCTTTACTTCTATTTTTGTCTTTAAAGGACATCTGGAAATTCCAATGACACTGAATAGGTGAAATAAAAGATCCACAATCCAGTGAGAGACAGAGAAGTAACAGAAACCACTCCACCTAACTGAGGAGAGAAAAAAAAGAGGTAAGAACTCCACTTTCTCATTAAAGCAGCCTTCTTTTCAGCTTGAAAGGAACTTTTCTCTGGGAAACAGAGCTCATGATAAGGTTGGATGGGGGATGTGAAGGGGAATTTATAAGGGTCAATTTTCTTAAGAAGTGACCAGCATCAGGACAGGCTGCAGGTGAGCCTGCTGTGGGACACAGGTCAGATGATAAGATATTGGTGTTATCAGTTGGTAGTATGTTCCTACCTGTTCCCACTGTGCTTGTGCAGAATTGGGCACTGGTAGAGATGGGGCTAAATGAAGTTTGAAATGCATTAGGATCGTCCTTCTCTTTGCTGACATTGTCTGTGTTGACTGGGGACACAAGTAAATTGCCATTGTCTTTGATGTAACTTGCTGACTGCAGCTAAGAAACTGAAAGGCAACTGAAATATGTTATATTCATGAGAAGGGAAGAGTAGTAAATGAGGTGCAGTGTAAACAACCACTGACACTGTTAAAGACAATGAAAGAAAAGATGGAAACCCAGAGTGAAAGATGAAGATTTATAAAAACCCTCTACTTTTTAATCACACACTTGAACTTTGTTTCCAAGTATATTTCTTCCTTTAGAAATAGCCCAGGTTCAGTAGATTCAATTTCGTAGTGCCAGCTTATTCTTTAATCCTTACAAGTGGAATCTGCAGTCCTATTTTACTAAAGAGTTTCCTCTTTAGAGAATCAAGTGTGATGCATCACTACAAGCAACATCTTTGCTTGCCTTGACCTCTCTATGCTCTCAAGCAGTTCTGATCTGCTTTGTGGAAACTTCTGCCCTGAATTCCTTGGTTCAGTATGAGCTTTATTCATCATCTCCTCGTCTGATAACTCTCTCTTTCCCTTTCAGTTTCACCTCCTTCTTTCCCCTCATTTCTCATTCCTCTCCCCTTCCATGCTTCTCCTTTTCTATCAAATAGAAGAGCAAGACAAAACAAAACCTAGAAGTGTATGGCTGAAAATACAAGTGTTTTCTTTCGACAATTTCCCTTTACCTCTCCTGATCTACCTCCTGATTTTTTTTTTTAAGCTTCAGATGTACAAATGATTCAACAATTCTATACATTACTCAGGGCTCATCACAATAAGTACACCCTTAATTCCATTTACATATTTCACCCATATTTCACCCCCATTGCCTCTAACAACTTCCAGTTTGTTCTCTATATTCGAGTCTGTTTTTTGTTTTTCTCTTTTTTGCTTTGTTTGGTTTGTTTCTTAAATTAATTCTGCATATGAGGGAAATCATATTTGTATTTTGTATTTGTCTTTCTCTGACTGACTTATTTCACTTAGCATAATATTCTCTAGATCCACCCATGTTGTTGGAAATGGCAAGATCTCATTCTTTTTATGGCTAAGTAGTATTCCATTGTATTAATGGTATAGTTAATATATTTTATATACCACTTTCTCTTTATCCCCTGTATCTACTCATCTATAGATGGACACTTGGGTTGCTTCCATATCTTGGCTATTGTAAATAATGCTACAGTAAACAGAGGGGTACATATAACTGTCCAAATTAGTGTTTTTGTTTTCTTTGGGTAAAAACCCAGTAGTAGAATTACTGGATCATATGGTAGTTCTATTTTTAATCTTCAGGGTACCTCTATTCCACAGTGGCTACACACAGTTTGCATTCCCACCAAGAATGCACCAAGAATTCTTTTCTCCACATCCTTGCCAACACTTGTTTCTTGAGTTTTTTATTTTAGCTATTCTAACAGGTGTAAGGTGATATCCCATTGTAGTTTTGATTTGCATTTCCCTAATGATGAATGATGTTGAGCATCTTTGCATGTGTCTGTTGGCCATCTCTGTCCTCTTTGGAGAAATGTCTATTCATGTCTTATGTCCATCCAATTTTTTATTGGATTATTGGTTTTTGGTATTGAATTTATAAGTTCTTTATATATATTTTGGATATTAGCCCCTTATCAGATATGTCATTTACAAATATCTTCTCCAATTCAGTAGGTTATCTTTTTGTTTTGTTGATGGTTTCCTTCACCGTGCAAGTTTGTTATTTCAATGTAATCCAAATAGTTCATTTTTGCTTTTGTTTCACTTGCCTCTGGAGAAAAATGTTTCTACAGTTGATGGCAAAGAAATTACTGCCTATCTTTTTTCCTACAATTCTGTGGTTTCACATCTCATGTTTAGGTGTTTAATCCATTTTTTAGTTTATTTTTGTACATGGTATAAGAAAATGGTCCAGTTTCATTCTTCTGTATATATCTGTCCAGTTTTCCCAACACCATTTGTTGAAGAAACATCCTTTTCCAGTTGCATATTCTTTTTCTTTTAAAGAGTTATTTATTTTAGAGAGAGAGTACATGAGTGGGGGAGGGATAGAGAGAGAGAATCCCAAGCAGGCTTCCTGCCCAGCATGGAATGCAATGCGGTGCTCAATCCCATGACCCCATGACCTGAGTTGAAATCAAGAGCCAAATGCTCAGTTGATTAACTGAACCATGCAGGCACTTTTCCCATTGCGTATTCTTGCCTCCTTTGTTATAGATCAATTGACCTAAAAGCATGAGTTTATTTCTGGATTCTCTATTCTGTTCTATTGATCTATGTGTCTCTTTTTGTGCCAGTACCATACTGTTTTGATTACTGCAGCTTTATAGTATATCTTGAAATCCAAGATTCTGATACCTCCAGTTTTGTTCTTCTTTCTTAAAATTGCCTTGGCTATTTGTAGAACCATACAAATTTTAGGATTGTTCCAGTTCTGTAAAAAATGCTATTTGTAATTTGATAAAAAATGCATTAAATCTATAGATTTCTTTAGATAGTATGGAAATTTTAACAGTATTTATTTTCCCAATTAATGAACATGGAATATACTCAGTGGAATATCTTTCCATTTGTTTGTCTCACTGAGATCCTCCAGTCTTTTCTTAAGTCCAGTAAGTATCTTTATGATCATTATTTTGAAATCTCCATTGGGCTTATTGCTTATCTCCATTTCATTTAGCTCTTTTACTCTAATTTTATCTTGTCCTTTTATCTAGGACATAGTCCTCTGTCTCCTCATTTTGTCTAGCTCTCTGTTTTTATGTATTAGGAAAGTCAGTTATATCTCCTAATCTTGAAAGTAGTTGCCTAATGAAGAAGAGGTCCCATAAATGGTGCAATGACCCCTGTTCACTAGAACTTGGCAGGGGTGCCTCCTATGTGTGTTGTAGGAATTCTTCTATTGTGGTTGAGCCATGCTTGCCTTCAGTAAGTTGTCTACAATGTCTTTGCCTTGTTATGAGCAAGGTGTGGTCTCTGTCTGTTAAGGGGCCAATTTGGGGCAGCCTCGGGTTACAGT
The DNA here is from genome assembly GCF_048418805.1 of Vulpes vulpes. NCBI lineage: Eukaryota > Metazoa > Chordata > Mammalia > Carnivora > Canidae > Vulpes > Vulpes vulpes. The sequence continues at coordinate 134,223,329 of NC_132782.1, forward strand.
TAGTTCAGACCAGATGGTTGCCTTCAGCCCATTTGCCAGAACTGTGGTCGCACTGAACTGCAGGGTGCTCTTCCTGAATTGTTTTCTGAGAGGCTTTCATTTGTGAACAGGATCTGCAGTCAGATCAGATGTCTGATCCCCAGTCTGTCTGTTGGGTTTGTAGTGACCCCAAATCACAGGGCTCTCTGTGCTACCCCTATGAAGTTTTTCTTGGTGGGCAGAGCTAGCAGTCAGATCAGACCCAGGAGGATGCAGTTAAAGTGGTGTGTGCAGTTATCTTCGGGTACTTTGGAGTGGTACTGGCAAGTGTCAGGGCTGCTCGAAGAATGAGACCTAGCTAGAGAACTATGGAGGAATTCCTCTTGAGTGGGGTGGACTGGAGCGGGGGAATCTACAGGAGAATGGGGTATGTGGTGTTAGCAAATGAGATTGTAAATGGTCACACTAGTTACCGCAGGTGTCCAAGTATCTAGCCTGGGGTTGAAAGAGAGAAAAGGCATCCACCAGTTCTTTTGTTCTTGGAAAAGTCTCCTAAAGATCCTTGCCTCTCCTGTGCACATTCTGGGATTAGTAAATAAATCTCATATACCCCAGGTGCCTCCCAAACTGCTGTTTCTATGATGTATCTTATTGGGGTTGTTTGTTATTTTGGCTCTTTAAGAGTGGGAACTCAGTTTTCTATCACACTCCAGGCTCTCTCAGAGCCAAGCCTTTTAAAGTTCCTGATGTTACACCCCACTGATTGTAAAAACTCAAGAAGTTAAGCTCCTCTGATTGTCAAAGCTGATGTAATGGGGACTTGTATTCCCAGTGCAGGTCCCTCATGTCTGGGATGCCTGACGGGGGGTCTTTTCCCCTCCCATCTCTGTACTTGTGGTATCCCTCCTACCTGTGGTTAGTCTTGCATCTTACTTTGGTTTCCAACCAGACTTCACCCTTTTGTACTGTTTTCAATGTGGTCTCCTCTCTTCGATTAACTGTGGACAGTCTGTTCTGCTGGTCTTTGGTTCATTTTGGGTTAATTACACTGATGTGGCTGTTATCTAGGTGTGTCCATCTTTCCAGGCTCCTCTGCCTCCTGATCTTTTAATCCTTATTTCATAGTCTTTTGTTCCCTACTCATATATGTGTGTATATGTTTGTGTACATATATACATACATAATTTTTAGCCATATTAAGTGTTTCCAATTGTGTACTTGTAGCCCCCCATGTAGTTAAGGCTAATTTACTGTGAGGCTAATGAAGCTTAAATTTAAAGGCCCCTTGCTTACATAAACCTGCACCAAAGCTTTGGAAAGTTCTCTAATCATGTGTCTCACGTGATCATGTATTTTTATAAAATTTGCAAAAGTAAGTTATATTGGTTCCACTTTTGGAATGGCAGGGTGAGATGCTCTGTGGACCCTCACTCCAGCAAAATAAGCATAACTACAGAAGATAAAAACACTTAAAATCTCTGGGGGCTGTTCAAAGGGCATACATGAAATGATGTATGAAAGTCTATTCATAGTAAGACTTAATGAATAAATAAATTAACATTGACTTTTTACATATAATCAGGATATCAAATAAGTCCCTCTAAATTCTATTCTATTTTCCATTTAAAGTTTACTCTAACTTTTTAATGAGAATCCAAATGGAAATTTTCCATGGTGAATTAAATGAATGATTTTGTTTATGAAAGTGGCTGAATGTTCCTGAGATCCTGTCACACCAATATTTTTTCAATGAACTGCTTTGACAATACTTCTCTAACTTTCTAAAATACAGATATTACTCCCATCTATCTCAATGTTGACAGCAAACTTTTGGCCATTTGTGTAAATTGAGGACTCTAGCTTCCTTTAAAACATTGTTTTTATTTTAATTTAAATTCAATTTGCCAACATTATAGTACATCGTTAGTTTCAGATGTTGTTTTCAATAATTCATCAGTTGTGTATAACACCCAGTGCTCATCACATCATGTACTCTAGCTTCTGAAAGTAAAATAAGCTGGTAAAATTTTTGATCTACTTAAACTGGAAATTTTAGTTCAACCCATCTCTTCCCTTACAGATCAGGGAACACTCTCAACATGGACTCAGAGATCCACATGTCCACCCCAGTGTGCCTCATTAAGAACACTGAAGAGCAACTGCTGGCTAATCAGGAAGCTTTGGAGATCCTGTCAGGCATTAAGAATCCTCTTGTGGTGGTGGCTATTGTGGGCCTCTACCGCACAGGCAAATCCTACCTGATGAACAAGCTGGCTGGGAAGAACAAGGGTAAGTGGCACCAACAAAGCTCTGCTTAGTCCCTTCTGTCCACCCACACTGCCAGCATGGAGCATGGAAAGAAAGTTAGAGATGCAAAGAAATACTGAAAGTTATCTTTCAATCCAAAGTTATGCTCCAATCTTCACTATGGTCTGAAAGAGGCAAGTCATCTCTCTTTCCACTCTGCTTTAGTTTCCCCTTTTAAAAGCATAAATGGTTTCTTTCATAGACTAATGCAATAATAAAAAATAATTAATGTACATAATAATAAACTATAAGACATTTACTACACTGTGTAGTGAAAGGAAATTTCCATTGATGATTAAGATTCAAAGAATGTTTAAGTCTGTATTAGTCTGTATTGGGTCTTTTTTTTACTGTTGTAAAATATACATAACATAAAATTTACCATTTTAATCATTTTAAAATGTACATACATACAGTTCTGTGGCATTATGTAAATTCAAACTGTTATGCAACCATTGCCACTACCCATCACCGTAATTTTTTCACCTTCCCCAACAGAAGCTCTGTTCCCATTAAACAATAACTCCCCAGCCCTCGGTAACCACCATTCTATATTCTGTCTCTATGAATTTGACTACTCTAGGAATCTCATTTAAGAGGAATCAGGCAGGGGATCCCGGAGTGGCTCAGCAGTTTAGCGCCACCTTTTGGCCCAGGGTGTGATCCTGGGGTCCTAGGATGGCAGATAATTACAAGACAAATAGTCAAGGTTGGTGGGCATTCTAAGGCCTTAAATAGAATTTAAGTTTAAAATTTTCTTTTCCTTTTCTATAGCAAAATTGACTTATATAAGACTTTCCCACATCAGACTCCCTGTATGGAGCCTGCTTCTCCTTCTGCCTATGTCTCTGTCTCTCTCTCTGTGTCCCTCATGAATAAATAAATAAAATCTTTAAAAAAAAAAAAAGGAATCAGACATTATTTTTCCTTTTGTGATTTTCTTATTTTACTTAACATAATGTCTTCAAAGTTCATCAATGCTGTACTATGTGTCAGAATTCTCTTCCTTTTTAAGGCTGAACAACTCTGTGCATACGTATTTGTTTATCCGTTGTTTATCCGATTTGACCCTTGGGTTGCTTCCACCTTTTGGCTATTATGAATAATGCTGCTAAAAACATGAGGGTACAAATATCTGTTCAAGTCCCCATTTTTGCTTTTATGGGGCTATATATCCGGAAGTAGAATTGCTGAATCATTTGGTAATTCTGTGTTTAATTTTTAAGAAATGATACTGTTTTCTGCAGTAACTGCACCACTTTACATTCCCAGCAGAAACACACAAGGTTTATAATATCTCCACCTCCTCCCCAAAACTTATCACTTTTGTTTTTTTGATAGTGGTTATCATGAGTGTGAAGTAATTTCTTACTGTGGTTTGATTTATTATTTCCCTAATGACTAATGACGTTGAACATCTTTTCATTTGTTTATTGGTCATTTGTATATTTTCTTTGGAGAAATATTTATTCAAGTCCTTTTTTCATTAAAAAAAAATTTAGGGGCACCTGGGTGGCTCAGTGTTTGAGCGTCTGCCTTCAGCTCAGGTTGTAATCCCAGGGTCCTGGGATCAAGTCCCATATCAGCTCCTACCCCCCACCCCTGCAAGGAACCTGCCTCTCCCTCTGCCTATATCTCTGCCTCTCTCTGTGTCTCTCATGAATAAATAAATGAAAATCTTAAAATAAATATATTAATAAATTTTAATTAGTTTCAGAGGCAGAATTTAGTGATTCATGAGTTGCATATAACATCCAGTGCTCATTACATCAAATGCTCCTTTTTAGAAGATTTTATTCATTTATTTGACAGAAAGAGAGCATACAAGCAGGGGAGCAGCAGGCAGAAGGAGAGGGAAAAGCAGGCTCCTCAGTGAGCAGGAAATCTGATGTATGACTCAATCCCAGGACCCTGGGATCATGACCCAAGCTGAAGGCAGACGCCCAACCAACTGAGCCACCCAGGCACTCCTCAAGTGCCCTCTTTAACACCCATCACCCAATTATCCCTTCCCCCACCCACCTTCCCACCTCAGTTTCCTAGCATTCAGCATCTCTTAGGATTATTCATCACAATCAAGTGGGATTTATTCTGAGGCTTTGCTCATTTTTTAATGATGTTGGTTTTTTATGTTGCATTGTAGGATTTCTATATCCATCTACCATTAAAATTCCACCCTCTTACCCACACACCCCCCCCCACTCCCCCTTGCAGGCTTTTCTCTGGGCTCCACAGTGCAGTCTCACACCAAAGGAATCTGGATGTGGTGTGTGCCTCATCCCAAGAAGCCAAGCCACACTTTAGTTCTTCTGGACACTGAGGGCCTGGGAGATGTAGAGAAGGTAAGGGTTAAGGATTCAATTTTGGAATAAGACCCTCATCCCTGAATATTCTCTACACTATTTAATTTTTTTAAAATAAGAGCTTGCACTTAATATGTTTTTTCATTTCCGTTTATGTGCCCTAAGACCAAGTTTAGCAACCAGGCATCAGGAAAATATTCTTAAGACAGAATCCTGGAAGATCATAGTGGTCAGTAGGTAGCATTCTAATCATTAACAATAGGCTGTATGCTAAGCCAGTTAACCTAGATGCATAAAGGTAGTACAAATAAAATCAGTGTCATGAATTCAATCCTGCAGAGGATTTTAGTTAAGAATTTAGGTTCTGAAACCCCATACCCTTGTGTTTAAATATAACCCTGTCACTAACTCAGTGGCCTTGGCAAATAGTTTGACCTCTTTTAGCCTCAGCTTTCTAAATCTGTAAAACAGATGTAATAGATCTACATTTGCCTCATAGTACTGTTTTGAATATAAGTAACGGACAATATGAGGTGCATAATAATTGCTCAATAAAGTTGCCACACGTATTATTATTCTTATATAAGTCAATTTTGCTATAGAAAAGGAAAAGAAAATTTTAAACTTAAATTCTATTTAAGGCCTTAGAATGCCCACCAACCTTGACTATTTGTCTTGTAATTATCTGCCAATGATCATAAGAGAACCTAGTGAGAATCAGTGTAAAGATACTAATCGTAAAATGATTCAAAATTCAAGTCCCTCTCACATTTTTGTTTGGATTTGATTTTCTCATAAAGGTCATTAATCTAAAAAAGACTAACAAAATGAGTATCTTTTTACTGCTACTCTGGGAAGTACCAGGAGAATGAAACATAATCTCAGCCTAAATGTGTTCTGATTTCCAGGGTAACAACCAGAATGACTCCTGGATCTTTGCCCTAGCAATACTTCTGAGTAGCACCTTTGTGTACAATAGCATGGGAACCATCAACCAGCAGGCCATGGACCAACTGCAGTATCCTTTTTGCTGTTCAAAATAGGATCAGTGTAAGGGGCGGGGAGCCCTATGTTTAAAAATCAGCTGTTTAGCTGTGAATCCTAGTGAATCAAGCATAAAAAGAGAAAACATAAGAAATCATTCAAGGGCAAGGGAAATATCCTAGGTACCCACTGAAGAATTGACACTTGGGTTAAAAACAAAGGTGACATGAAGGTTGTAGATATGGGGAACTATTATGGGAGGGAGGACAGTTCTTTTCTGCCAGTTTTCCTTAGTTTGCTATTCAGCTATGTGACAGAGCTGTCAGATCGAATCAGGGCGAAATCCTCCCCTGATGCCAATGGGATTGAAGATTCAGCTGACTTCGTGAGCTTCTTTCCAGATTTTGTGTGGACGCTGAGGGATTTTTCCTTAGAGCTGGAAGCAGATGGTCTACCTATCACAGCAGATGAGTACCTGGAGAATTCACTCAAGCTTAAACGAGGTAAAAAGAAGATGTAGAAATAAAAGGAAATAACATGAGAAACTATCATCTTTTAGTGTTCTGTTTACAGTTTTCTTACATTTATAGTTTTCTATTTATTCTTAGCTGGCTATCATTAAGAAGTAATGCTTGTTTGGTATATGAATTAATAGATTTGATTTTAAATTATATTCTCCTTCTCTAAGAATAGTTTTTTCTTTCATCTTTTCCTGTGCTATTATCAGATTGATTTATTTCCCTGCTGAGGGCTTATGATTAGCTAAAGAATATGGAATAGAATAGGCATTGATTGGAAGAAAATAGATTAAAGCATGAACAGTGCTCTAGTCCAGGGGGTTGGCAAATTATGGTCCACAGGCAAATGATGGCCAATCCAGCCTGCCAGCTGTCTTTGTACATAATGTTTTATTGGAATAATGCTATGTCCATTCATTTATAGATTGTCTATGGCGGCTTTCATGCTGCAACAGCAGAACTGAGTACTTGGAAAAGACACCACCTGGCTTGCAAAGCCTAAAATATCACTGTTTAGCCCTTTACAGAAAAAGTTTGCAAGCTTCTATATTTGGGAAATTCCTTTTTTATCTTTCTGCAGGCAACACTCAAAAGGACCAAAATTTTAATCTGCCCCGACTCTGTATCCGGAAGTTCTTCCCAAAGAAGAAATGTTTCATCTTTGATCGACCCACTCACCGGAAGAAGCTAGGCCAGCTTGAGACAATGCATGATGATGAGCTGGATCCTGAATTCGTGCAACAAGCGGCAGTCTTCTGTTCCTACATCTTTAGCAATTCCAAAACTAAAACTCTTTCAGGAGGCATCAAAGTCAACGGACCTCGTGAGTCCTCTTCTCAGTCTTTTTCTTTCATCTTTAAGATTAGAGGAAGGTAGAATTACCTCCTCTACCTCCTTACCTGATTTTAGCTTTGAAAAATGCAAATCTACTGCTATTATCATTTAAATTCTGAATAACACCAACATTTCTAATAGATTTTACTAGCCAAATTTTCTTGGGTGAGAAAAGATAGGAAAAGGAAAAAAAGGCTCTAATTCTTAAAATTGCCCTAGTTAATTGAACCTGCTCTGCCCAATATGGTAGCCACTATTCAAGTGTGGCTATCCAACTTCAAGTGTTAAATTAATTAAAATTAAATTAAAATTAATTTTAAATTAATTAAAATTTAAAAATATTTAAAATTCCAATTACACAGCTATATTTCAAAGATCCATACCTACATGTGGCTAGTAGCTGGATGACATTCTGCAGGGCACACATAGAACACTTCCATCATCACAGAAAGTTCTCTTGGACAACACTATGCCAGAGTAAACAAAACTGAGGACTCTTTTTGATTTGTTCTACAATATTGATCAAATATTCATCACAGACCAGGGCTGATGATAGAGACATAAATGAGAGAGGTGTAGTTCCTGTCCTAATGGTACTTGGGGGTAAAGTGGTTACAAACACTCAATAAACATAGGCCTATGCTATCTATAACAGAAATTCTCAACCTTTTATGTATATACATATCACCTGGGCATCTTGCCAGGGAAGAGGGTCTAATTCAGTTGATCTGGGGCAGAGGATAAGAGTTTGCATTTCTAGCAAGCTTCTAGGTGATCTGAGAACATTGATACTGTGAGAAAAATGAGTGGTAATAGATATGATCAGAATTACACAGAATAAAATGTTTCCTCATCCCACCTACAACAAGCATCCTCATTTGTTCTCAACTTGTAGGTCTAGAGAACCTGGTGCTGACTTATGTCAATGCCATCAGCAGTGGGGATCTGCCCTGCATGGAGAATGCAGTCCTGGCCTTGGCCCAGATCGAGAATGCAGCTGCAGTGCAAAAGGCCATTGCCCACTATGACCAGCAGATGAACCAGTTGGTGCAACTGCCCACAGAAACCCTCCAGGAGCTGCTAGACCTGCACAGGGCCTGTGAGAAAGAGGCCATTGAATTCTTCATGAGCAATTCCTTCAAAGACGTAGACCAGTTATTTCAAAAGGACTTAGCGGTAATTTTTTTCTCAAGTTTATATGGATAAGGGTCTTAGAAAGCAAAGTACAACCAGAAAATGAAATGGGTATTTTTTTTTTGAGAGAGAGAGAATTCCTACTAGACTTTAAAATGGTGATAACCATTATTTGTTATTATCATAAAAAGAAGAACAAAGTTTATTATGATGAACTCAAAGTTTTAAAACATTTTTCTTTCACGAATAATAATCTTCCCCATAATTTAACTAAATAAATATAAGTAACAATTAGAGCTTCAATCAAATGCCTACTATTATTAGACTGATTTGATATTCTAGTCAAAAGCAAAGAAAATTGTAGTCCTGATTATCTTATGCAAGCTTATGTTGAGCCACATTTATTCCATATGCAATCATTGGTCCAACTTGAAAAGCTGAAGTTTCTCTCTTAAAGGTGTAGCAAAAAAAAAGCTAGGAACCTCTTCTCTGAACTTCGCCTGCAAGGAAAAGGGGACTTCTGTAAAAGTCAGGAGCAGGAGGAAGGATAGGGCCATGTTAAGGTGCCTGAAACTTTTTCTAGGGTCATAGATTTATTTTTGAGAAGCCTTCCCAGAAATCCCAAGGTCAAGCTAATGTCTTTTCCCTGTTATTCTTTTTACTTCCTATTTTTACATTAAAGGCCAAACTAGAAAAAAAGAGAGATGAGTTTTGTAAACAGAACCTGCAAGCATCAACAGATCGTTGCTCAGATTTACTTAAGGAAATTTTCGGTCCTCTAGAAGACTCTGTGAAGCAAGGGGTTTATTCCAAACCGGGAGGGTATCGTCTCTTCATCCAGAAAACACAAGAGCTAAAGAAAACGTACCTTCAGAAACCTAGGAAGGGGATACAGGTAATCAAGATTTACCTGCTGATTGTGGAAAGCTGCTGACATGCCTCTTTGAAAGACCAACATAACCAAGTATAATTGCACACATTACAAGAACAACAGCATCCATGCTTTCATTCAATAAACATATAGAGAGCCTGTTATATCAGATATGTCCTCTATCCAAGAATATATTCAATTAATAATTGAGTTATTAATTGATTTTCAGATTAACCACCAAGTTGTTATTGCAATTCACTATTATAGCTGGAGCTTTATACTATAAGGGAGAGAAACTCGATGATGATCCCTTAAACAAAAATGGTGATTTGTCAATTTAGGCTACAAGTTGGCTTTAAGGACAGCTGGATCCAAGATTTCAAGGAATGTCATCTTCTGTCTCTCTGTTACTTTCCTCAACCCAACACTTCTGTCTTTCCTATTTTCCCTCCACCTTTCCTCTGATCTGCTTTCTCCATGATGGCTTCCTTTTTCAGCAACTCACTCTATAGGGGACCACAATACCAACAACTCCAAAATTAGAGCCCTTAGTCTGAAAGAACAAAGAATCTCTTTTTCCCAGTGTCTATATCAGTCTCTTTTAAAGGATTCTGCTTAGTAAGTTCCCATGATTGGCCAGCCTGGTGCAAGTGCCTGCATCTGTGGTCAGCAGTCTTGACCACAAGGCACACCAGGACCAATAGGAGCAATTCCTAGAAAAGATGGAAAAGATGGTGGGAAGACAATCAGGAACAAGTGTTTCTAGCCAATTCCTATTACTAACTGTGTTCTCTGGGTCCTAAGGCTGAAGAGATTCTTCAGGAATACTTGGATTCCAAGGAATCTATGACCGATGCAATTCTACAGACAGACCAGACACTCACAGAAAAGGAAAAGGAGATTGAAGGTGAGGAGCCAGTCAAGAGACTAAATAGCTTCTAGAGCGCTCAAAGTTTTAAAAAATTTGACGGGGTAAGCCTGGAATCCTTACACTAGGGCAAAAAGAACAAAGATGCCTCTTACTTGCTAAAGACATTTCTGAGCAGGGCATATGCAGTGAGTAGCCACAAGGACAGGTGAGTGTGCTGGGAAGAAAGGGAAAACATGTTTACACATGTACATTTTTCTTCTTCTTCTTCCTCCTCACAGTGGAACGTGTGAAAGCTGAATCTGCACAGGCTGCAACAAAAAGACTGGAGGAAATGCAAATAAAAAATCAGCAGATAATGGAACAGAAAGAAAAGAGTTATCAAGAGCATGTGAAACAATTAACTGAGAAGATGGAGAAGGATAGAATCCAGTTGCTACAAGAACAAGAGAGAACTCTAGCTTTGAAACTTCAGGTATTTAATTGCATTACCCTGAGGTTTGTTTTTCTCTTTTCTCTCTACTGTCCCTGATCATATCTTAGTGTGGCAGTGAGAACATGACGCCTAGAAGAAGGACCTTGCTTGCCACTTGCACTTTTCAATTTCTGTCTGCCTGCCTGACCTGGCCTTTACCTCTGTCTGGTTATTAAAAGATTTTATTTGCAGTTAGGTCACATCTAGTCCTTTGTATATCTTTCAGTCAGTGGTGGCTGTTATCTGCTAGGCTTTCTAAAAAATCACTTATATGTATCTCTTGCTTAACACTATATGAAGCAAGAACCACTATGTTTCTATTACTTAGGAAAAGAAACAAGAGTTCAAAAAAGATCAAATCACTTTTATAGGGTCACACAGCTTGGAAAGATATCTGAACTGTCTTCACCACTTAGTAAAAATGTAATCACAGAGCTAGGATGCCCAAAAGAAATGAATGAAAATTAAGGGTAGAGAAAATGCCAAGAAGAAATTAAATATCAAAAAAAAAATCTATGAATGTGGAAAGTAGATATTAATTAGAGATTTACTTAGTGCTACACTTTACTCAGTCTCCATTTATCCCTTTTTATAGGAACAAGCCCGTCTACTAAAGGAAGGATTTCAAAACGAAAGCAAACGACTTCATAGTGAGATACAAAATCTTCAACAGAACATGGCAAGACCAAGGAGAATATGTGTCATAAGCTGAAGACCTAAAGAACAGAGCTTTCCTGGTTACTCTTACCCAACATGTAACTTAAATAATTTCTGAATTTGGAAAAATATCATTATACTTGAAAGTAATTAAGTCTTGCATTTTTATAACACTAGAAATTTGCAAAGACTTGCAGTACTATAATTAAAATCATGTCCCTCTTCCTAAGAAAATTGTAAGTTCTATAACAATGGTCCATTTTATATCTCTAACAACATAGAAAGTATGAGCTGGTACCATTCAGGAGCAGTTTATTCCTCTGGGTAACCGCTAGTTAACAAATTGATACTGAGCCAAGTCTTAGATAAAAGTTTAGGAACATAGTTGGGCATCAGTTTGGCCAAGTGTACAGTGGGTTTCAATACTAGGGACAACCATCCTAGCTTCTAGTGAAGACGGTGTGCAGTTTTCCATAGTATCACAACTACACCATTTGTGAGCAGTTATGTGATCACTAGGCCCTGGCCATGGACAATCCTCCCTGATGGATTCCAAGCTAAAGCAAACCACTTTATATAGAGAGATATAGAATCTCTACAGAATTTTCATAAGAAGATAGAAGAAACCATTAGCATGAGTAGGGGCTGGGTCATCAAGAAATTGGCCAAAAAAAGGAAACTCTCCTTTCCTGCTCAATTCACCCAAATTATAACTTTAATGGGACACTTTAGAATTTTAGATAAGTGGGCAGCCTGGGTGGCTCAGCGGTTTAGCCGCTGCCTTCGGCCCAGGGTGTGATCCAGAGACCCGAGATTGAGTCTCACGTTGGGCTCCCTGCATGGAGCCTGCTTCTCCCTCTTCCTGTGTCTCTGCCTCTCTCTCTCTCTCTGTGTGACTATTATAAATAAATAAAAAATTTAAAAAAATTTTTAGATAATTGACACTTTGGGCTGAACATAGTAATATGATGACAGTTATGCATTGTGTATAATTCACAAAGATGGACCTTAAATGATGACAAATAATATATTAGAAAACTGAACTAAATTATTAGATAATTTATAATCCTATAACTTAGGCAGCATTTTCCCTATTCTTAACAGCCTGCCCTTGAAAATTTGCTGATTTTCCCCAAAGAAATTATAGATTGTTTTTTATATTTTTTGATCAACAAAGTAATGCTCTTGGTATTACTTAGTATATATAGACTTTATCCTAATGTTCTAAAGTCCTAGGTAAATGGCTGATGTTTCTTAAAATGACTAAAAGTTATTTTCAGGCTGAAAATAAAATATTCTTCACTAGGCTTTTTATTTGTGATAGTTCTTTGTTTCTTTCAGTGTTCACCGAAAGATAAGGCTTGACTCTTCATAGCAGTGGTTGGCTAACTTTTCTCCAAAAGGCCAGATGATAATTATTCATGGCATTGTGGACTGTACAGTTTCCATCTCAATTGCTCAACTCTACCATGTAGTATGAAAGCAGTCATAGACGATACATAAATGAATGCGCATGGCTGTGTTCCAATAAAACTTTATTTTAAAAATTAGGTGGTCCCCACAAGCCATAGTTTCCAGATGATTGCTATATTAAATCATTGGTCAAATTCTGTGTATCTGCCTTATGTTGTTTACATTTGTAAGGGAATGTGTATTAAACTGTTTGTTAGGATCTTGAAAGTATTACACAATGTTTCAATAAATTAGAACATGAGAAAAATGTATGGAAACAGCTAATGCCATTAAATCCACATTAATAAGCCTGCTTTCTTCTGATTGCATGGAGACATATTATTCCATTGAACACCCTTACATCCCATCAAGTGATGAATGCTTCTTTCCACAGTTGAGTAGATGAAACTAAGCATTTTTTTTTTTTTACTTGACTGCAACTTCCTAAGAGACCAGGTGAGACCCACAGCATGTGTGTAGGTATGCATACAGACCCACGGTGTTTAGGTAAATATGCTATGTATTTTCTTTTCCAAGCTGCGTTGCAACAAAGAAGTAAATAAAATACATTTTTATTAACTAGATAAATTTCATAGTAGAAAGAACAAATATGCCTTCAAAACCAAATAGTAGTCTCTTTAATGGCCATTTAAAAATAAGAACATTGGAACTAAGCAAGTCTACACAACTTCCTTCCTAGCTTGGTAGCATGAGTCTATACCATATTTCAAATGATCTGATATCTCGTTTAGTGCTTTTTCTATATTATCTCCAGGAATAAAATAAAGCTTTCTCTCCAGGGGGGCATGTTGCTTTCGCCAGTGGTCCACAATCCAGCTATGCATTAAAACTATTTTATTCAATATAAAGATTCCCTGGCCCTTACCCTTCCTGTGATTTCTGATATAGTAGATCTGAGATGGGTCATTGGGTAATACAATAACAAGAAAAGGGTAAATCAAGCCTATAAGCTTTCAGTCTACCAAAGCTACCAATGTTAAGACCTATATTTACAGGGCACCCAAGTGGTTTAGTCAGTTAAGCATCTACCTTCAACTCAGGTCATGATCCAGGAGTCCAGGGACACTCAGCAGAGAGTCTGCTTCCACCCCCAACCCGGGCTTATGCTCTCTCTTTCTCTCTCACACACACACAAATAAATAAAACCTTAAAAAAATACCTATATTTGCTTAACCTTATGATGTTTTTGTATTAAAAACATTTCTCTCACAGAAGGAACAAGACAAGGATGTCCACTCTAACTATTACTATTTAACATAGTACTGGAAGTCTTAGCCTCAGCAATCAAAAAACAAAAGGAAATAAAATGTATCCAAATCAGCAAGGAAGAAGTCTAACTTTCACTATTTGCAGATGACATGATACTTTATGTAGAAAACTCAAAACAATCCACCAAAAAATCGCTAGAACTTAGTTCTAGCTAGAAGCAAAGTTGCAGGACAAAAAAACCAATGTACAGAAATCTGTGGCATTTCTATATACTGATAAAGAAGCAGCAGAAAAAGAAACCAAGAAATCTCCATTTGCAATTGCACAAAAACACTAAGATACCTAGGAATAAACCTAAGAGATAAAAGAATTTGTACTCTGAAAACTATAAAACACTTATGAAAAAAATTGAAAAGGACACAAAGAAACAAAAAAGCATTTCATGCTCATGGATTGGAAGAACAAACATTGTTAAAATGTCTATTTTAACAATCTACACATTTAATGTAATCTCTAACAAAACATCACCAGCATTTTTCACAGAGCTAGAACAAACAATCCTAAAATTTGTATGGAACCACAAAAGACATTGAATAGCCAAAGCAATCCTGAAAAAGAAAAGCAAAATTGGAGACATCACCATTCTATATTTCAAGCTATATTACAAAGCTATAGTCATCAAGACAGTATGGTACTGGCCGAAAACAGACACATATATCAAGGGATAGAATAGAAAATCCAGAAATAGACCCACAGCTATATCTTTGACAAAGCAGAAAAGAAAACCCAATGGAAAAAAACAGTCTCTTCAACAAATGGTGTTGGGAAAACTGGACAGCAACATGCCAAAGGATTAAACTGTATTACTTTCTTACACCATGTACAAAAATAAATTTAAGATGGATGAAAGACCTAAATGTGAGACAGGAAATCATCAAAGTCCTAGAGGAGAACACAGGCAGAAACTTCTTTGATCTTGGCCATAGTAACTTCTTCCTAGACACATTGCTAAAAGCAAGGTAAACAGAAGCAAAAATGAACTATTGAGTCTTCATCAAGATAAAAATGGCTTTGAAGACAGGTCATTTGAAATTAACCAGTTAAAGGAATAAAAAGAAAAAGAATGAGGAAAGCCTATGAGACATATTGGATATCAACAAACAAAGAAATATATGCATTAAGGGAATCCAAAAAGGAGAAGAGAGATAAGGGCTCTCTTATCTAAATAATAATTAAATAATTATGGTTGAAAATTCCCCAAATCTTTGGAGGGATGTGGACACCCAGAGTCATGAAAGTAAAAGGACTCCTAGCAAAATCAACCAAAGAAGATTACCCTGAGCAATATCATAAGCCAAATTCTCAAAATTCAAAGACAAGAGAACTTTGCATGCAGCGAGGGAAAAGTATTTTGTCACATACAAAGGGATCCCCAGAAGGTTATCAGTGAATAGCAGAGAGATAATATATTCAAAATGCCAAAAGAAAAAAATGCCAAACAAGAATACTATGCCTAGCAAAACTGTCTTTCGGGGGCACCTGGGTGGCTCAGTGGTTGGCATCTGCCTTCAGCTCAGGGCATGATCCTGGGGTCCTGGGATGGAGTCCCACATCGGGCTCCCTACAGGGAGCCTGCTTCTCCCTCTGCCTCTGTCTCTGCCTCTCTTTCTGTGTATCTCATGAATAAATAAATAAAATCTTTAAAAAAAAAAAAAAGTCCCTCAGGTTCTGTTTGTTTGAGAATGTCTTTAACTCTTCCTCATGTCTGAAAGACAGTTTTTGTTTTGTTTTGTTTTTTAAGACAGAAGGCAGAGGGAGAAGCAGGCTCCTTGTGGGGAGCCTGATGTGGGACTCAATGTGAGACTTGATCCTAGGACCCAGGATCATGCCCTGAGCCAAAGACAGATGCTTAACCACTGAGCAACCCAGGCATCCCCCACGGGACTTCTTTAACACAAGACCTAACTTACAAGAAATGCTATTGATACTCCTACAAGTTGAAACAAAAGAGTACTAAGTGACAAAATGAAAACAGTGAAAGTATTGAGCTTATTGGTCAGGTAAATATATAGTCAAATTCAGAATATTCTAATACTGTAATGATGGTGCACAAATCACTTTTAACTCTAGTATAAAGTTACATGATAAAATTATTAAAATAACTGGAACAACAATAATTTGTTGATGGATACACAATATAGACATGTAAAGTATGGCATAATAGCATAAAATGTGGGAGGAGCAATGTAAAAGTGTGGTTTTAGTATGTGATTGAATTTAAGTTGTTACCAATGTAAAATAGACATATATTTTATATATGCTTCATAATAATCACAAAGAAAAAGTCCTCTAGTTGACACACAATAGATAGAAAAGAATCAAAGCACTATAAAAAATCAACAAATCACAAAGGAAGAAGCAAGAGAGGAAGAAAGGAGCAAAGCAATGACAAAACAATCAGAAAACAGTTAACAAAATGGTAGGTATAAGTCCTTACCTATCTATAATTATTTTAAAAGTAAATGAATATTTTTTAAAAAGTAATTGAGTTAAATTCTCCAATTAAATGAATCATTAAATGGATTTTTAAAACAGGAATTTAAATTTGTAAAAATTTTTTAAAAAACAGGATCCAACAATATGTTGCTTATTAGAAATTCCATTTAGCTTTAAGGACACACAAAGACTAAACTTTGTTTATGAATTCTAAGAATTTTTATGGAGTTTAAGGCTTTCTACCTATAGGATCATGTTATCTGCAAATACAGATAACATTAGTCTTCCTTTCTGATTTGGACTTCTTTTATTTCTTTTTCTTGCCTAATTGTTTCGGCTAGGACTCTAGTACTATGTTGAATAGAAGTGGTGAGAATGGTATCCTTGTCTTGTTCCTGATCATCATTGAGTATATTGTTAGCTGCGGGCTTGTCATGTATAGTCTGTATTATGTTGAGATACACTCTTTATATACCTAGTTTATGAGTTTTTTTATCATGAAAAAACGTTGGATTTTATCAAATACTTTATGCGCATGTGTCTACATTGAGATGATTTTTTTTAAGTGAGATTCTCTCTTTTTTTTTTTAAGATTTTATTTATTTATTCATAGACACAGAGAGAGAGAGGCAAAGACACAGGCAGAGGGAGAAGCAGGCTCCATGCAGGGAGCCCGATGTGGGACTCGATCCCGGGTCTCCAGGACCACACCCCAGGCCGCAGGCGGCGCCAAACAGCTGCGCCACCAGGGCTGCCCTACATTGAGATGATTTTTATCTTTATTTCTGTTAATATGGTGTATCTTGTTTATTGCTTTGTGTATGTTGAACCAACCTTGCATCTCAGGGAAAAATCAACAAATATTTGACAAGGATGCCAACAAAAATAGAGAAATGGTAGTCTCTTCCACAATGGAAAAATGATAGTGTCTTTCACAAGTGGTATTGGGGGAAAATGGATATCCATATACAAAAAAATTACATTGGATCCTTCCTTTACAACCATACACAAAAATCAACTCAAAATGGATTGAAGACTTTAACATAAGACCTAAAATGGTAAAACTCTTAGGAAAAAAACAGAGCAAATCTTTTTAACATTGGCTTTGGTGATGGTTTCTTAGATATAACCCAAAAATACAGGCCACAGAAGCAAAAACAAACCAAGTGAGACTACATCAAGTCAATCTTTTGCAGAGCAGAGGAAACAAGAGAATATAAATAAATGCAGAAAACTTCAACAAAATAATAGACCTATTTATGGATAAAACTCTCAGCAAACTAGGAGTAAAAGTGAACTTCTTCAAGCTGATAACAGATATCTACAAAAACCCTACAGCTAACATCATATTAAATGAAGAAAAACTGACTGCTTTGCCTCTAGCCCAGGAACAAACAAGGATATCTACTCTTACCACTCCTGTTCAATATTATACCGAAAGTTATAGCACAGTATGGCGGGAAAAGGATATAAAAGGCATATAGATCAGAAAGGATAAAACTGTTTTTATTCTTAGACAACATTACTGTCCATACAGAAAATCCTAGAGAATCTACCAAAACAACCTCTTAGAACTAATAGGTCAGTTTAGGGGCACCTGAGTGGCTCAGCCAGTTAAGCATCTGCCTTCGGCTCAAGTCATGATCTCATGGTCCTGGGATGAAGGCCCGCATGGGGCCCCTGCTCAGCAGCAAGTCTGCTTCTCCTTCTGTTTCTCCCTCTGCCCCTCCCCTGCTAGTGCTCGCTCACTCTCTCAAACATGGATGGACATAGAGGGTATTATGCTAAATGAAATAAACCAAACAGACAAAGACAAAAACAAACAGACAAAGATTTCAGTTAAAAAACAGACTCTTAAATACAGAGAATAAACTGGTGGTTGCCAGAGGGGAAGTGGGTGGGGAGATGGGAGAAATAGGTGAAGGGGATTAAGAAATACAAACTTCTATTTCTAAAATAAGTTATGGAGATGAAAAGTACAGCATAGGAGATATAGTCAGTAATATTGTAATATGTTGTGTAGTGACAGATGGTGACCATACGAGTTGTGGCGAACATTGAATAATGCATAGAATTGTCAGGTCTGTAGTATGTCTGTAGAAGTGCTGACAATACTGACTCCATCACTGGCTATGTGTTCAGGCCCCTTGGAGATTGATATATATACCTTAGAAGTGCCTGTTAAGGTAGGGAAGAGGGCAGGCTTGCTTTGTCCTCCCAGGAATCTGTTAGAGAAAATATCTTTTTCTCCTGACACATAGGTAGTACCACAAAATCTAACTGAAAGGTAGTTGTCAGGCCTATGAAAACCCTTTAAGGTACGTGTGAACCCTTTGCTCTCACTACAGTGCCCATTCTGCATGTCCCCTCTCTCTATAAAATCTGGGGACTAAAGTATGAATTTTGTGGAGAATAACTATACAACTGATATGGATCATCCTCCACCAAATCTTCCCTGTCAGTAAGTTTCCCTGAATAAAACTATGTAAACTGTATGAAGTGGCCTCCTTTGTTTTCTGTGTCAAAGCGGGTTCTCAGTTTGGGAGATACTTTCCTGTCTCTCCTCTACCTTCTAAAAAGGTAATTACACACCTGAAATTAATGTAACATTGTATGTCAATTTCACTTCAATAATTTTTTAAAAACTTATCTTCAACTGCATTTCTATATACAAGCAATGAACAATTGGAAGCCAGAATTTAAATAACAATGCCATTTACAACAGCAATGACAATAGAAAGAAACTTAGGTATAAATGTAACAAAACACGCAGAGGATCTCTAAGCTGAAAACCTTCCTAAGACTGAGAGACCTACTAGTTTTTATGATGTTCCTTCTACTCACTGAAGAGAAGGTTCAAGACCCTTTTTTCTAGTGTCAGCCCTGACAAAAACATAACCTAACATTGGTTATGTTCCACTGGGCACTAAAAATATGTCCATTGTCCAGGGCACCAGGGTGACTCAGTCTGTTAAGCAACCAACTCTTGATTTCTGTCCAGGTCATGATCTCAGGGTCATGGGCTCTGCATGAGCATGGAGCCTGCTTAAGATTCTCTCCCTCTCCCCCTGCTCCTCCCCCTTCCCACTGGAGCATGTGCACACTCTAAAAAAAAGAAAGTAAAAGAAAGAAAGAAAGAAAGAAAGAAAGAAAGAAAGAAAGAAAGAGAAAGAGTGTGTGTGTGTCCGTTTTGTGTGTTAGGCTTTCTCCAAGTATTAAAAGGAAAAAATATGGCCAGAAACTCAGAATGCCAAAAAATATTTCTAATACACACACACACACACACACACACACACACTTCACACCTACTGAGAGTTCTTTGATAGAGAATAAGAATACAGGACAGGCAAACTCACCCAAGTTTTTATTATGGAGATTTTCCCCCAACCAGACATCAAAACAGTCCCTAGGGAGTTAGATGTGATCACATGGAAAACAGCAATGGCTTGGGCTAAAGGTATTCATTCACTCAAAAGGTACTTACTAAGTACCTACCAGGTTCTCTGTCAAGGACTGGGAAGCCTACCTATGGTCCCTCTCTCAAGGAGCTAATAGTCTAGTGGCAAATACAGATATCAAACAAATAAATACATAAAAGTAAATACCCAGGAAATTGAGGGGAGAGGATTTGTACAATTTAGGGAGGAGTTGATCTAATCCACCTATCCCTAGATGTCTCTGTTGACTCTGTAGCATGTCTTCACTATATTTCCCCCTTTCAATTAGTAGAAAAAGAAAATCTATATTAGGAAGGAGATGTACGGGGACACCTGGATAGCTCAGAGGTCTGCCTCTGGCTCAGGGCAGGATCCAGGGGTCTTGGGATCAAGTCGTACATAGGGCTCCATGCATGAAGCCTACTTCTCCTTCAGCCTATGTCTCTGTCTCTCTCTCTTCTCTCTCCTGTCTCTCATGAATAAATAAAATTTTAAAAAATCTTTTTTTTAAAAAAAGGAGGGAGATGTAGGGAGAGAGAGACAGCCTATATCACCTGGCCCCAAAACACAACTTTAATAGTATATCATGCACTCAGCATCTCTCTTTTTGAATGGATTGGTAAGTGAAATGAAAAGGCAATGAGCTCCATCTAGTGGCCAATATTTTAACTTTTCGTCACAGTATTATTACTGCCTGTAACCATGTGAGTTTGCCGGGCTATATTGCCTGTCACCCTCACTGGAATATAAGAATGTGAACAGGAACTGTTCCATTCATCACTGGAATCAGCAGAGTCCAGAAGGGTGCCTGGCATAGTAAACACTTCATACCATGAATATCTTTAAACATATGAATGAACATCTGTAGGCTATTTATCAATACAACTCCAGTCCTGATGTTTCTCCCTGAAAGTTTACCACTTGGTTATTTAACATCATATTGAATATTGCCAGAGTTTGATAGTTATTTATATTCCTGCACTATTTAAAGGAGAATCTTCTCTCTCTCCCTCTCCCCCATAGGATTTCATCATTGCCTCTTCCTTACAGGCCTAGAGAATCTGGTGTTCATTTCCTGCCATTGCTCTGGAGATCCACTCAGCATAAAGCATGTGGTACTGACTGGACAGGCAGCAATGCCAAAGAAATATTGCACACTATGACAGATTGAGGGATTAAAAGGCCATCAACTGTATGCTGAGAATCTGCATATAGCCTGTAAGAGAGAGGCCCCTGAAAGCTGGAGATATCCATCATGAATGTGAACCAGGAAATCCAGAGGCAAAGTCAGATTGAGAAAGAACACATGACACCTCCCTGAGAAGAGAAATTTCTACTAGGTTCTAACACAATGATACTCACTTGTGTAAGGACATTTTCTAACACTATGTAGCCAGAAGCCACACACCCAGCCTAGAAGGGTACAGTACTTTCCAAAGGACATCCATAAGGACAACTTTTATTATATCTTACATATGGACCCCATGTTTTGAATGATCTTTTTTCCTACTAAGTTGATTTTTAAAATCAACTTGATTTTTTAAAAACTTGATTTTTTTTCTCTTAAAAGATTGTTCGAACACTGCGAAGACTTTCTGAATGGCTTAAGTAACTAATGCTAATAGCTAAATTGCTATAAATCCAGCCAAATGTGTGTGTGGATAGACAGTCAGGTGGATAGACAAATAGATAAATAGATACATAGTTACTTTAGGCAGGCTTTCTATGAGTAAATGTATAATTTCTATTACAGTTTTTGAAATACTTAAATGAATGTTTGTACAGCTATTATTTATCTGGCTAGAAAGCATTAATTTAATGTAATAACGCACTCAAAATATTGTGTTTAAAATAGCTCCATGAGGGTGAAAACTGGACACGACTCTTTTTTTTATGTTTTGACACACACATATACACACACAGTAGAATGATTACCAAGGTCAATATAATTACCACATCCATCATCTCACATAGTTAATAGTCAACTCTGTGTGTGTGTGTGTGTGTACAGTGTGTGTGTGTGGTGAGAATGCTGAAATGTCAAAGATCTATTCTCATCTGCTTTCAAGAACCTACCTCTTTATAGCAGGAATGTAAGGTGGAAAAGGCTTTAAGAAGTTATAAAGCCAGACTTAACTGTCTTCCTTTCCCAGAAGGTCCCTCTTAGCACTGCCATTGGGTTATAAAGGTAAAAGGAGAATGTTGTTTGGCCTGCCTGCCTCTTAGTACCTAGAAGTGACTGATACCTCCTGTGAAGCATTTCCAGATAATGAGGCTTTGCTTCCACCGTCTTCTCCTCCAGGTCACTCCTCTATTGTCACCTGGGAGGTCATGTAAAAGTAAAGTGGAATGCCTTTCATAAGCCAACTAGAAGAGTCAGGAAACCATCAACGGTCATAGTACAAGAGTATGTCAGAAAATTCATATAAAAGAGTTAAAATCAAGGTTGATTTCTCTTTCACTTAAATATAGCAGGTCTCAGGCTGGAGTGGTCAGGGCTCAGGCTCCTTCTCTCCCATTCTATTGCTCTACCATCTTCAACTTGCAGATTCCATGCGGTGGTCCCCTTGAGCTGCAGCAATCATGTCTGTACTCAAACTGTCAGGGAAAATGCAAAACAAAACAGTAGTAAGGCATGCTAGCCCTTTAAGACTTTTCCTGGATGAAGCCCATAGAGTTTTCATGTATATCCCAGTAGCCAGAATTTAGTTTTAGGTCCAACCCAGCTACAGTGCAGTCTTTATACCAAATACCCACAAACTCTGCTGAAACTTGAAAGTTCTGTCATCAGCTAAACCCCAAGACCTGAACTAACTTAACTAACTGCTCACCTGCTCATATCTACTGACCTTCGTCCCACATTTTTCTCTAAGCTCTTCTTTCCAGTTTATCTCTTCACTCTGGCAAAAGACCCTATAGGCAGAGCATCCCATTAAGGAAGCCAAAATGGCCCCTCAAGCAATAATGACCATCCAGACCACCCAGACCAGTTTGAGCGCCCCCGCGCCCACTGACACCTGTGCAGACCCACCATGGAGAGACCTCCGTAATGACTGAGAATGACCTTTACCTCCACTGAAGAAGGACACAAGTCTCATTTACATAACATACAGTGCGTGTACAGGCATGTTTCCTGAAAGCACATGCATGACCTTATGCCTGCCTTTACAATGATGACAAGGCTTCCCTTTCTAAATATTCATCCTAACTCAAAGTAAAAAGAATCCATTCACCCTTGCTCGGGGAGTGAGGGCTTTGGAAGCTACTCGCCATGCTCTCTTTATTTGCTGCAAATAAAGTATCCTTTGTGCGACAACTAACCTTGGATAGTTTCTATCTGCGACTCACCAAGGAAGGAGCTCACATTAGTTCAGTTGTAATTCTTTTATTACAGAAGAAGAGAATACTAAATATTAGGGGATCATTAGCAGCTTCCCCCCAAAGATTCTCTTTCATTATGGAACAACTTTATTGTACTTACTAAGAACCAAGTACTGTCCTAAGCTTTTCTGGGGTCTAGAAAATCATCTAATCCTCATAGCAGCACTATAAGTAAGGTTCTACTACTCACATTTTACAGATGAGGAAAGTGTAGAGAAATAGAGTAACTTGCCCAAGGTTGCACAGCTAGATAATTGCAGAGCTAGGATTTGAACCAGAGAGTTCGGTTTAGCTGCTGTGCTATACTGTTTTCTCTATGCCATATTTCAGAATATTTTTAGTTCTCCTTATGAAGCAATGGAAAGGCTTTAACTACATAGGAAGATACTGTCTTTATAGTCACAGAACAAATGAGCAGGGGCACCTGGGTGGCTCAGTGGTTGAGCATCTGCCTTTGGCTGAGGTCATGATCCTGGGATCCTGGGAAGGTGTCCCGCATCAGGTTCCCCACAGGGAGCCTGCTTCTCCCTCTGCCTAAGTCTCTGCCTCTCTCTGTGTGTCTCTCATAAATAAACAAATAACATCTTTTTCAAAAAAGCAGAAACTATAAGGAAAATATACCTATGAGCTATTAATTCCAGGGAGTCACTTATATTTTTCTTTTAAATACCAACATGAGTTTAACATATACGAACAGAACATTTGAATGCTCAGCATTTGGTCATCCAGTCATTTAATGAATATGTATATAAACCAATAACAACACCACCAAGAGATGGCGTATCAAAGATACTTATATTTTGGATCTACGTAAGCCCTGCTAAAATAACAGTAAGGAGATTCTTTTAAGCCATAAGCCCATGGGAACATAAACAAGAGGAAAGAGAGTGGCAACAAAAATTGTAGAAGTTAGAAACTAAATGGGCAGGTCGTAGACAGCAGATTCAGAGTCCTAGACCAGTCATGAAGAAAGCCAAAAAAGGCAATAGATTTACCCCCAGAGGACTCAACTCTTGCCTGCTCCCAAGTCTCTTCTCCAAAGCAGCTAGAGTATCTTTTTAGAATGTAATTAAAATTACATTATTCCTCAGCTAAAGGTTTTCCAATGGCTGCTTCAGAATAAAATTTAAACTCCTTTCTAGCAGCAATGTCCACAATAGCCAAACTGTGGAAGGAGCCTCGGTGTCCATCGAAAGATGAATGGATAAAGAAGATGTGGTTTATGTATACAATGGAATATTACTCAGCAATTAGAAACGACAAATACCCACCATTTGCTTCAACGTGGATGGAACTGGAGGGTATTATGCTGAGTGAAATAAGTCAATCGGAGAAGGACAAACAGTGTATGTTCTCATTCATGTGGGGAATATAAAAAATAGTGAAAGGGAATATAAAGGAAGGGAAAAGAAATGTTGGGAAATATCAGGAAGGGAGACAGAACATAAAGACTCCTAACTCTGGGAAACGAACTAGGGGTGGTGGATGGGGAGGAGGGCGGGGGGTGGAGGGGAATGGGTGACGGGCACTGAGGCGGACACTTGACGGGATGAGCACTGGGTGTTTTTCTGTATGTTGGTAAATTGAACACCAATAAAAATTAATTTAAAAAAAAATAAAAAATAAACTCCTTTCCGTAGTCTACAAAGCTCTGCATGACACGGCTCCTGCCTTCTTCTCCACCCCAGTTTGGGAACACTTTCCCTCTGGATTGATATGCTTTTACTACACTGGTCTCCTTTATTCCTTGAACATGCCAGGTTTGTTTCCCTATCAGGGTCTCCACCACTACTGTTTTCTTTTCCAGAATCATTTTCTGCAAGGTTGCCTCTTCATCATTCAATTCAGGATTGTATGTCACCTCAAGGGCAGCCCTGGTGGCTCAGCAGTTTAGTGCCACCTTCAGCCCAGGGTGTGATCCTGGAGACCTGGGATCGAGTCCCATGTCAGGCTCCCTGCATGGAGCCTGCTTCTCCCTCTGCCTGTGTCTCTTCCTCTTTCTCTCTCTGTGTCTCTCATGAATAAATAAATAAAATCTTTAAAAAAAAAAAAAAAAGAATGTTACCTCAAAAACAGAATAAAACTAAACAAAAACCCTTTCTGGGGATCCCTGGGTGGCGCAGTGGTTTGGCGCCTGCCTTTGGCCCAGGGCGCGATCCTGGAGACTCGGGATCGAATCCCACATCAGGCTCCCGGTGCATGGAGCCTGCTTCTCCCTCTGCCTATGTCTCTGCCTCTCTCTCTCTCTCTCTCACTGTGTGCCTATCATAAATAAACAAAAATTTAAAAAAAAAAATTTAAAAAAAAAAACCCTTTCTGGACCATTCTATTTAAACCATTTGCTGTCTCCACCCATCATTGCTTCTATTACAGCACTTATCATCCTCTGAAGTCCCTGCACATAGTAACTCCTCTATCGTGTGTGTTTCTCCCTCTGTAAGGTTTATGATATACACTTCCTCTGCCTCGTTTTCTCAAGTAGCCCCAGCACCTATATATTCAACTCATATTTGTTAACTGTGAGAAAAAGGAAAGCAGCACCAGGCATTGGGAACTGAACTGGCACTTACTCTTAAGACTTCAGTGTTGTTAGGAACTGGCTGCGGTCTTCCATTAAGGAATATAACAATCTTACAGAACATCAACATGAGCCAAAATCACTCTGTGATCATGATGAAGTGAGACAACAGACAAGATCACTTAATAATCTTACCTAAACACAGATTGGAAAACAAAGTCATTGTGAAAACTACAAAAATACTAAATTTCCTCCTCTCCCATCTAGTAAAATTGTTGCCTCTTTAGCAATTATGGATTTGCCTTGCAATTTTCCCCTGTCCTTCTACATAAAATGTCATATGATACCTCATCTTACAATCACTTCTACTTCCTGACAGCACCCAAAACAGAATGAACCTCCCTTTCCTGGATCCTACCCCCAAATCACGTAATACATGCCCAAATTTTATACTAGGTCATTTCTAACACTATTATTGAAATGATCCATGGTTTCCCGAGGTGTGTGTTCTCCCTCACTGCAATGAGTAATACACCCAACTTTCTGGTCCAGAAGCCCACCAATATTCTCCAGCAACTATGGGGAATATTGACAAACGGATGGAGAACACTGACAACTGAATGGCCTTCACAATAGTTCCTAATCTAGGGGTAGGGACTCTGTAGCACCCAGTAATTTCTTTATTAATTGACTCCTGAACCTCTTTGTACCGAGTCAGAGAGTATTTCTTCAACCAAAGATGAT
Source organism: Vulpes vulpes (assembly GCF_048418805.1). Classification (NCBI taxonomy): domain Eukaryota; kingdom Metazoa; phylum Chordata; class Mammalia; order Carnivora; family Canidae; genus Vulpes; species Vulpes vulpes. The sequence continues at coordinate 134,249,517 of NC_132782.1, forward strand.
CTTTGCTCCTCCCTCTATGCCTGAATAACAATGCTCCTGCCACTCTCACTTCATCTATCCTCTAGCCTTCTCAAAATAGGACAGGAAGAAAATCTAATTGTGAAAGCTGATTCTTCACACAAACTGCTTTGGTTAGCACCGCCTCCCCCAAAGGACAGGTGGCGTCCTTTTCTCTTTGGAGATTTTTTTCTTCACCTTTAATATGTCATGTGTTTTCTGTTGTGCCCAAGATTGCGAAATCGAGAAACCACCAAGGAGCTGACACCGATGCAAGTACATGAGGGTTTATTGACAAGCTCGAGCTTGGGTCCAAGTATACTCCATACAGCAGAGCAGGGGCTTGGACCCCGAGACTAAGAAGCACAGCAGTGTTATAGGGGCCAGTGGCCAATGAGATTGTAACATACGCAGAAAGTTGCACAGTCATGTTGGTCCACATGCAGGTGGTCAAGTGAATCACGATTCACCCTATAGTGACCATTTGAACTAGCCTATTATTCTGGTTAGAATTGGCTCGCAGGTTTGGTGGGCAAAAGAGGGGTTTTCATTCCTTGGCTGGTTAAAGGTCAGAGGTCGTGCATTCCTATGTGTGCTAGTTTCTGATAAGGGAGTGTTTAACAGCTAAACTAGGGTGACGGAGTGCCTGAAACAGTAGGCAGGTCGTGTGGGGGGTTTTACATGAGATGGCGGGTGTAGCACAGACTGGAGTTAGTCCTGCTCTGCTTGTCCAGGGGTAGGGGATTTTTGTTAGATTTCCTGGGTCCCACATTTTCCTCCTTCAGTGTCACACCCCTACCCTTACTTCTCAGTTCTCTAATCAAACTGATTTTTTTTTTCTCTTCAGAAATGTAAATTCCTGCTTTTTCCCTCCCCCCATCACAGGCCATGTAGACACGTACAACCCCCTGTCCACGTTCTCTTTAGGCTCGCCCTGTCTCAGGCACCTTCCAACATCATTCTATCTACAACACTTCCCTGCCCTAAGCGCAGTGCCCCACTTTGCTTTGTCCTATAACCTCCCCCAACCCAAACCGGGACCCACGTCTGCTCAGTGCCCCGGGGCTAGTCTTCACGCCCAACCCCGGCCCCACCCGGGAGCTCTCCCCGCCCCACCCCCTTGCCCAGACCTGCCGCTACCCCACCTGCGGCGCGCGGCCCGGGAGCGCCCCCTGCAGGGCGCTGAGCGTGACCCCCTCCCCGGCGGCAGCGCCTTGCCCCGCCTCCCGCCCACCGCCCACCGCGCACCCGGGCCACCCGCCCCGCCCCCGCGGCCGGCGCCCCAGCCAATCCGCGCTCTGCGCCCGCCCAGGCTCCGCCCCCGCGGCCGAGCCCCGCCCCCCGCCGGCCCCCGGCCCCGCCCCCGGCCCCGCCGCGCACGCACTCGCGCAGCGGGCAGGCGAGGCTGGTGCGCGGGAGGTGAGTGGGGCGCCGGGTGGGCGCTCGGGGCCGGGGCTCGCGGAGCCTGGCGGGGCCTGGCGGATCGAGGCCGGGCAGGCGGGAGGCGGCCGGAGGGGCGCGCCTGGCCCGGCGGGATCCCCTTGAGGAGCCGGACTCGCGCTCGGGAGCCGGCGGCTGACCCGGGTCGGGCCTCGGAGGGCCGCGGGGGCGCTGCAGGGCGTCGGCGCTGGAGTCACGGTCCTCGGGACCGGAGGTTGGCCTCCCAGGGCGCGGGCCTGCACCCGGTCATCAAAAAAGAGGGCTTTGCGCCCGGATTTTACAAGTCTGGCATTTTGGAAACCCCGACTGCGGTTCATCCCTAACCTAACCGGGATTCCTAATAAAGGAAACGGAGGCTGTGGGGCCGCGTGGACACGGAGGTGTGCGCGTGCAGCGAGCAGGGCCGCCCCCTCCGCCCTCCGCCCTCCGCCGCCCGCGAGGGCGACCCCGAGGCCAGCCCCCCCCGCCCCCCGCCCCCCGAGACGACGTGCGCGGCTCGCTCCCTTCCAGGCCCGCGCCCGCGGTGCAGGTGTCCCCCGGAGCTGTGCAGGAAGCTCGTCCCTTCCCCGCAAGCTCGCAGCCGCGTCTCCCCCTGGGCTCGTAGGTGTCCACGAGCCCGCCTTCACCGCGCGGCCTAACAGCAGGTCTGCCTGGTGCGGGCCAAAGACGGCTGATTCTTTCCACTCTTGCCCCAATGACATGACTTTGAGGCTTATCATTCCCGCTGTGTTTCCCCCAGCCAGCACCTGTTCACCTTCTGGATGCCATCTGTTGCACCGGTGAACCTTAGAAACATTCGAGAAGCGGACGGGCAGGGAGAGCCTAAAGGAGAAGTCATCTCTGCTCCGACTGTTCCCAGCGTTCATTAGCATCAGCCTTTGTTGCAGTCGCTCACCTTAACCTTCCTTGAGCTCCCCACCCACTCGAGTCTACTTAAGTGAACAGTATGCTCTGGAGTGAAAATAGCCACAGGAATGGTGCCAGGTCACTAGTTTCACCATTTGGAGGTGAGGTTCTCTTGGACCTCCCCACAGCCTGGTTCGAGTGCAGCCTCCTTGTGGAGGACCCACTCCGGGCCCACTGCGGGGAGAGTGGCCACCTCGCCGTGACCCCATCAGAGAAGGAGGCGTGCAATAACCTTCTAAGTGCCTACGTGTGTGTAACTCACTGGGTGGCCAATTCTGGTAAAGCTGTCAGGATGAACATGTGATTCTTTCTTTTAAATGTTAAAGATTTTTATAAAGAAAAAAAAAAATCAGATTACCTAAATCTCTTCCTACCTCTCCTCCTGCCTGTGCAAAGTGGTTATATTTAAATTGATCATTTGAGTTTAAGGCCAGAGTTTCAAACTTGGCACAATTCATTTTGACTGTTTTGCTTACACTGTAGCTGTGGTTTCTGTGCCCCCAACAATTCACCAGCCTTCTCAGCTTCTGCCACACATACCTTCTAGTATCTTCATCTTAAATAGTCTACTCCGATGAAAAGAAATAGTTTAATTTTCTGCTGATCATGCATATGTGGACATGGAACTGACCTTATTTACAATATGCCTTAATCCGGTTTAGCAGATCACACTGATTCACAGTTCCCTGGTCTTCTTCACAGAGCATTATTTTTAAGGAGAAACTGGAAAAATACAATGAAAATATTGTTTACAATAAAAAATCATATATGTTTGGGTTTTCTCCCAACTTTTCAATGACATCCAGATTTGTTAATCCATTTTTGTTATTTGTGAATATATGTATGGAACATTAATTGCATTAGAAAGTACTGGTCAAACGTGCTTATGTAAATTGCAGAAAAAAAAATAGCTTCAGAGATTTGGAATCCATAAGTCAGCCTACTTAGATTTTTTTTTTTTTTGGAGCCTTTTTTTTCCACTGATGCCCCCACAGTTCTTCCTGCATTCATATTGTTTAGTGAGAGAGTAATGAATGAGAAGAAGAGAGTCCAGATGTGGGTATTGAGAAATTCCATCATTTAATGGCAGATTAGAGGAGAGGTAGGAGGGAAATGAGGGATTATGGTATGTCAAAAGCCACGGGAACATGGTGTTTCTGGGAGGAGACAGGGCTTGACAGGCAGTATCTGCAGAGAGCTCAAGGAAAGTGAGGGAATGCCAGTTGTTCACTGGATTTAACAATATGAAGATCGAAATTGACTTGAGCAAGAGCTGCCTCTGTGGAGTAATTGGTACAAAAGTCAGATTGCACCAGGTTAAAGAGTGTATATTGAGGAAAAGAAGACAACTGATAACATAGCTTTTTAAAAGCTTTGCTTTCAAGAGAAAGTAACAGTTTTGATTTGAAGAGGAAATGAGCAACAGGGATGAAAAGGTAGAGGCAAGAGTATTACTTTTTGTTTATGTTTTGTATTTGTTGTTTTTTAACTAGAAGAGATGTGGGCAAGGAAAGTTGTATATACCAGAGAAAGGGGTAATAATCAGTGGGAGCAAGGTCGCGGTAGAGCTGGGAGTGAATGAGATCTTAGTCGTGAGAGGAAGAATTATCCTTTTGTGGGAGGGTCACTTCCTTTACTGTGATGGGAAGAAACAAAGGATTTGGGGGGTTTGGTGTTTTTGATTTGGGAAAATTGAAATGGTGAATCTGATAGCTTTTGTTTTCTCTGTGATAGGAAGCAAGGTCATCTACTTAGAATTAAGAGCTTTTAGGTTAGAGAAGTGTGGGAAAAATTAAAATAATCATTCTGGACTATGGGAGAGAAGTATGGCCTATCCTTTGAGGGTTTCCAGCTGGGCCTGAGAATTAAACTGCCATAAGGCAGGTGACAGGAGAAGAGCACACACATTTAAGATAAGTTCTGTGTGACACAGGAGTCCTCATAAGAGAATGAAGACCCAAGGAAGAGGCAAAAACAAATGCTTTTTTAAGGAGTTTTATCTCCAGTTTTCAGAAAGAGGATTGCTCCTCTTGCATTTGCTGTTTTCCAAGTGCCTTTAGCCCAAAATAATTCTTATTTTAAAGTGGCATATTTTGGGGTGGCATATTTTGTCATCCTTCCCCAGCAAAATATAGTGTAAATGCTGGAGAGTGTTAGGGGTCAATTTGAGATGAATGACCACAAATTTATGGTGAAACCAAACATCCTATGTGACTTTCCCCAGCATTCCACAGCTTGGCAAAGCCAGACACTGTGGAAGAGTTCATCCAGGGCTAGAGTGTCACAACAGGTGAAAGGACAGATAAGATGGATAAGGCATCGTCAAGAACATTACCCAAGTGGTAGAACTGGCATCTAAATTGGAAAATAAAGGAAAGGGAAAGCTGATTGGGAAAAGGAGAGGCAGCCTCCTAGTGATCTTGATAATATTGAAGAATAGGATAATTAATTGAAAGGAATGGTAGTTTATGGTCAAGGAGCAGAAAGTTTGAATTAGTTATTTTCGAATTAGACCAGATTAAGGTAATGGCCAGGTGCAGGGTTAGGATATGATGGTAGGAAAGTGACTAGGATGGAATGGAGCAAATGGACATGGGGATACCAGATGTTGAGTCTGTCATCTCTGAAGCCATTGAAATTATCTGAGATGATCACAGTACTTTGAGAAGAAAACTGTATACCTAATGCCAAAATCTTTAACAATGATAGGAAGATACCAGCAGGCCAGGAGATAACATCGGAGAGGCAGATGAGGGAACTAGTAGTCTGGCAGTGGTAAAATGGACAGCAAGAAAGTCTTAGGTGCAGCGTATGAGAACAAAAGCCAGCACTGAGGAACATAGAAATGGTATCTTCACGCAACAATTTTGCATTAAAGATTGGATTAAAGCAAGGAGAACACTCTGAGAACATAAAGATATGTTGGCATTTGCTGATTATGATCCATCTGTTCCAAAAGATACAGTGGAAGGTTTGGAAAAGTGGAAAAGAAATGGAAGAACTGGATCACTTGCCAGAGAGTATGTTGTATCATGGAGGTAATATACTGTTGAAGGTAGCTAGAGAGGATGTGGGATTTAGGCTTTGGGATTTCCAGATGAAAACAGGTGGATTTAGTGTTAACTCCCTAAGAAGAATGGGTGCTGAGACCTGGTGGCCAGATGGCATGGTTCACACATGTAGAGTGAAATCCCCCAAGAGCTGCAGTCTGAGATCACACATGATCATTCACTCACCAGCACCTTCTGACTTTACCTTCAAATCAAGGATTCATGTATTCATCTGTTTTGAAAAATGAAGGAACCAAGGTTCAGCAAGAGTCCATGGATAGAAAACTGTAATATCAGAAAACTGTAATATCGGAGTAAGGACTAGAATCTAGGTATCCTGATTCCTAGTGCTGTGTTTTCCCCTAGTTTATCTCAAGAAGGTAGAAGAGGTTTCTCTCAATTGTCTACTTGCAAGAAAGCATTTTGCTTAGACTTGCCTTAAGTACCTAAGAAATTAGGCTAAATAAATAGCTTTGTGCAGTGGCAGTATCTAGCCAATGAGGTTTATCCGAGGCGCGACTATTGCTAATAGAAATTAGGCTAAATAAATGGGCATTTATTTGCTGGGGGGGAAAAAAACCCAACTATGTTATCCTAAATCAAATAACTCCAGGATAGTGAATAAAGATTTTTTTTATATTGTAGCTGTGGTATGGTAATATCTCTCCTTAAAACAATCCCTATTGTCTAACCTAGTTAATATTTTATTCCTGAACATAAGAGTTAATGACATAAAAATAGGCATATTTTGATTCAAGAAAACCTGTCCTTCAACTTGAAAGACTTACAACAGGGGCACCTGGGTTGCTTAGTGGTTGAGCGTCTGCCTTTGGCTCAGGTCATGATCTCAGGGTTCTGGGATCGAGTCCTGCATCAGACTCCCATAGGGAGTCTGCTTTTCCCTCTGCCTAGGTCTCTGCTTCTGTGTGTGTGTGTGTGTCTTGTAAATAAAATCTTAAGAAGAAAAAAAAGACAACATAAGGGTTAATTATTTACAAAGCAATCAGTATTTCGTAAAAGGACTCATAAATTGCCCATTTACATCATTAATTTATAATGTGATTTTATGTATTCATTCAGTCATTTAATAGTTTTATTTATCAAGTGCCTACTACGTGCCAGAGAATGCAGTGGTAAACTAAACACACATGAAGCACTGAATGAGTGAGTGAATGAATGAATGACCAACCAAACAACAGAAGTGCTTTGCAGAGGATTTAAATAGACTGATGTGATGTAGAAGGGTTAAGAGGCTGTCATTTTAAGCTGAGATCTTGTTGACAAAGTCAGGATTTTATATTTAACCTTTTTTTTTTTTTTCAAATTTTTATTTATTCATGAAAGATGCAGAGAGAGAGGCAGAGACACAGGCAGAGGGAGAAGCAGGCTCCATGCAGAGAGCTCGACATGGGACTTGATCCTGGGACTCCAGAACCACATCCTGGGCAGAAGGCAGGCGCAAAAACCGCTGAGCCACCCAGGGATACCCTATATTTAACCTTTTAAGAAACTACAAAATATTATTTCTTACCTTTAGAACTTTCTCTAGTCTAACGTTTCAGTAACTTAAAAAGATTTGTAGCTGTCTAGCTTCAGTGGATTCCTTGGAATCCATAGAGTGTGTCTCTTTTTCTAAAGTTTAATTAACTATTAGAGATGGAGGCAGTGCCATCCCCTGATACAACATTCTCACAGTAAAACCTTATAAGAAGGGGGATTCTTGGGTGGCTCAGTGGTTTAGTGCCTGCCTTCAGCCCGGGATGTTATCCTGGAGACCCGGGATCGAGTCCCACATCAGGTTCCCTGCGTGGAGCCTGCTTCTCCCTCTGCCTGTGTCTCTGCCTCTCTCTCTCTCTCTCTCTCTGTGTCTCTTACGAATAAATAAAATCTTAAAAAAAAAACCTTATAAGAAGTTTCTGTGAACTTGAATGTTTTTTAGAAAGCTGAGTTCTTATGCTTGTAAGTAGCAGTATAATAATGGAATTTCGTGTTTCTTTGATAACACTTTTCCTTATAGGTAGAGATGTAATTCAGAATGCATGCCTGTTATGTAACTAGAATCTGTTGAAATAGCTTGCTAGCTCTCTATGGGATTGTTGAGGAAAGTATCATTTGTGAAAATAATCTAAGATTCATTCATATATTCCTTCTATTTGTCAAGGACTTGCTATAATCCTTTTCAAACAACTTGCTAAATTCTGTTTCTAACCACTTTAATTTACTGTCAAAAATTATGCTGTTTTACTAGTGACTATTCTCCAGAAAATTCTGAAATTTGAGTAGGTCCTAGATTGAAATATTCTGGTTTTTATAGCTCATACAAATGAAACTTCTACTTACTATAATTTTATGCTCTTGACTAAATTAGAGCCTTATTTCTTGAATTTATAATATCCTTACACATCTCTAGTTTAAAATGAGATGTGTAAATTTTTAGAAAGAGGATTGTATTATAATGATTCTAGTGACAAGAGATTATATATAGAAACAAAACAACTATCAGAAGTTTTTACTTATATAAGTTTCTGGTCTATTGGTACCTGTGTCTGATAATGATGTAAGTATCATATATTTTCTTCCTTTTAAAAATTTTCTTTTATTCTGTAGCATGTTTTTGGCCCAGAGGAGACTCTGCTCTCTTGAGAGTAGAGCAAAATTCCTGAAGACAATTTATTGTTCAAAAATCCTTGGACTCCCTACTTCTGCTGTAAGTATTACTTAATCACAGATATAGATAAATACTGTACATATCTTGTGGTGTCAAAAAAAGATACAATTTTTCAGCTACTTTATAAGCGTTTTATTGGAATGAGTATTTCTATGATACATAAACCAGAGGTATCATTTGTCATTGCAGGAACTGACGTTCCCTGAGCTACTGCTTGCCTGTGTATGTATCAGACACAGTGCCAGGCATTGCCTATTCATTTCTCTTTTTATCTTTACAAAACTCTTCAAGTTATGAATTGTTATATTCCTGTTCTACAGGTGAGACGGTGGAGGCTTAGATAGATGTAGGAAGTTGCCCAAGGTTACAGCTTTTAAGTGGCATAACCAAAATGCCACACTCACTCCTGTCTAGCTCTGGCACTCTCAAGGGCATGCCTTGTCTACTGGAAATAAGATATTATAATGACTATAAGGGCTGGCCTCATGACTTCCAGGTTATAGAAAATGTGGCAGGTTGAGGAGCATGTTCTGTGAAATCATGGGAAAGCAAACAAGTCCAAAACGTGGGTCATAACCACAGAATAGATAACCCAGTTTCTTCAACATGTCAGGGCATGGGAGAAAAGTGGGAGGGGGGATTTCAGAAGGACTACTCCAGGTTGAAAAGAGGCTTAAAAATTTCATCCACCAAATACAACATATGAACCTTGTTTAGAAACTTATATATATATATATATATATTTTTTTAAACATTTATTCATGAGAGAGACACAGAGAGGCAGAGACACAGGCAGAGGGAGAAGCAGGCTCCATGCAGGGAGCCTCATATGGGACTTGATCCCAGGTCTCCAGGATCACACCCTGGGCTGAAGGCGGTGCTAAACCGCTGAGCCACCTGGCCTGGCCCTTGTTTAGAAACTTGATACAATAAACTGAAACTGTAAAAAAGATATATATTAAAATTTTTTTTTTTTATAGAGAGCACATATACTTGAGCAGGGAGGAGGGAGCATAAGCAGGGAGGAGGGACAGAGGGGCAGAAGGAGAGAGGGGGTGGAGCAGACTCCCTGCTGAGCACAGAGCCCTGAGCAGAAATCAAGAGTCAGATGTTTCTTTTTTTTTTTTTTTTTAAAGATTTTATTTATTTATTCATGATAGTCACACACAGAGCGAGAGAGAGAGAGAGAGAGAGAGAGAGAGGCAGAGAGAGAAGCAGGCTCCATGCAGGGAGCCCGACGTGGGATTCGATCCCGGGTCTCCAGGATCGCGCCCTGGGCCAAAGGCAGGCGCCAAACTGCTGCGCCACCCAGGGATCCCAAGAGTCAGATGTTTAACCAACTGAGCCACCCAAGTGCCCCTGTAAAAAAGATATTTTTAAAGGAATCAGAAAAATATGAATATGGATTGGGTACCAGGTGATACTGTTAATGAAACAAAATCCAACTGAGAACATTTGAAGATCTAGCTGTTTATTAAATGACTCATGAACAGGGCACCCATCCCACTCAGGATGCAGAGAAGAGCTCCAAGGAGTTGTACAGAATGGAAGGTTTTTGTAGAAGGACGGTGAGGAAAGAAAGTAATTAGCAAAGGAGAGTAATTAATTCCAGGCCAGGTAACTTTTCCTTAGCAGGAAAATCAAGGGGTCTTATGCAGATTACCTCCTCTTTCCTTGGGGGGTGGGAGGGCCCACGTGGTAAATTCTTTGACACTAATTGAAAAATTCCTGACTAACTGGTTAGACTACATTTCTGAATACCTAATACATTACGTTAGGTATTAATCCCCAGTTTGGGAACTTGGTCTAAGTGACATCACTTTGGGCTTGTGGTTTTGTTTTGAACAGTTCTCTTGCTCTCCAAGTAACTGAGAGATGTGATCAAAATTTAAGGCATTAACACCATTCTCAGCTACTATTCTTAAGCTCACAAGGTTTTATTTTTCCTTTTTGTGGTACCTATAGGTCATGATATTCCTGCTTAACCTCTTGATATTCACAGGTCACAACTTTCAGTTGACACTTGTTAAGTTGGTTACTTTCTTCATTCCTTAGATGGCCCACTCATTTGCTTGGTGGTTAGTGGCTGCAAACATGCATTTAAAGCTTTTGAGAGAATATAGTACGTCAGGGGGATTATTATGATTACTATAAGGAGGATAATTAATTGCCAGTGTTTGGTATGCACTTTGGAGCCATGGTCCCAGGACCCAAACTAATCAAAATCAAGTAAGTTAAAGAAGTCAAAGAAAGACCCCATGGAAGGAGTCATTTTTTCTGTGATTTTATGTAATTTAGTTTCAACTTCCAGATTTGCTAATCCAGGCACAGCAGGTGGCGTTGGCTTGAACACAGACACTTCCTTGTTCAGCTAAAAGAATCAAGAGCTGTTCTATTACCAAGGACAACTTTTGCTAGAGAGGCTCAAGATCTTTGTTAGGCAACTATCCCATTAGCAACAGATTATGCATTATCTTCAAAAGTGAGGGAGAGGTTTCTGATCACATCTTGTTTTCATGAACTCCTGACCAGAAAAGCATGGCCCTGCCAAAAGAAGCAAATCCTGAATAATGGATGCCTCCTAGTAGGTCTTTTTTATCTCGATGGTATAGATTCAATGAGATGTTTTAGCTTGCTTATGAAAAGTTATCAGTACAATTAGATGACTTAAGAGTCATTGCCCAGCTGTGTGCCAACTAGGCATTCTTAGGCCCAAGGAGAATGATAACTGCCACAAAAACACACAACTGTTCCCTTTAGGTGCTGCTATTAATGAATTCATTCACAGGCGCTATTGCATTCACCCTCTCAAGCCTGGAGTCAGTTAGGTTTTCAGCATCTACCAGAAGAAAACCTCCTAGCTTATAAGAATGAGTTGTTATAAACACCCTGCAAAGATGGGTGTTGCTGGTGTGATGTCTTAGAGGGAGGGGCAAGTAAGCTAGATGATCAGGAGAACAAGGAGGTACAGATGTATCAAGATTTACATAAGTAGTTGTGTCTTTTGGGTGCATACATTTATTTATTTATTTATTTATTTATTTATTTATTTATTTATTTATTTATTGGTGCATACCCTTATAATTGAAGAAAATAAAGGCACAGGTTGTTCTGGTTAAAAAAGTTGAAATCAATGGAACACTTTGGAGGAGTTAACTGTAATTTGCGGTGACATTAGGAAAGAAGAGAAATTAGTCACAGGGGGACCAGGGGGTCTCTAGCATCATGGACAGATTGGAATCTTTGATGACAAACCAGCAGTCAGAAGGATTACACCCCCCACTTTAGCAATGGCCTGGGAGACACCCATGAGGGCACTATCTTTCCAGACTAATGCTGAAGGAAAAAAGAGAAAAAAAATATTTCATGTCAAAGAATGAAGTCTTGATCCCTCCTCTTGGGCAGAAGCAGTTCACCTTGACATGAACAACTTATCATCCCTGTCAATTTGATTTGGAGATCTCCAGTGTCTGTACAGGACCAGAAGTCAGGTGAGGCTGTCTTTAGCTGTCAGGTGTTTATGCAAGACTCTGCCCTCTAGTTTTGCAACAGTGTCAGTGGTCAGAAACACTTGGTAAGGTCCTTCTCAATTGGCTGTGAGCTGCTTTTTTCCCCTATCCCAGTGGTGCTTCCAAAATGCCCAGTCACCAGGCTCCAGACTGACCAACAGAATACTTTGAACTGGGGTCAGAGAAAGTTTCCTTAACCTGTTGATGGTAGGCTTTAGCATAAAATATTAAAGACTTACAGTAGCTGGTCTTTCTGGCATGAAGACAGAAGGGATCATACTGGCAAGGGATCAGTAGAAAGTTGCATGCCAGTAGACTTTGTCCTACCAGTGACCATTTCATATGAAGTGAGTGTATGTTTCCCTAGGATGATATTGTGAGTTATCAACAATGCTAGCAGCAGTACCTTATTAGACCAAGGGAATCCAGGAGTTTCAGGGGGCTTAGAGATTTTAAGTTGGAAAATCGCGTTAGTTCTTTCAACATTGCCAATGATTGAGGGCAATGGGAACAGTGATAATTCCAAGATGTTTATAAGACCTTTACTAAAGCTCGTATGATCTTCCCAGTGAAGTGGGTGCCTTGATCACCAGAAATTATGGAAGGTATACACCAAGTGGGAAATGTGTTTTCTAACAGCTTCTTTGCCACTGTGAGGGCATTAGCTTTGCAGCAGGGGAAAGCTTTAGCCAGCTGGAAAACATACAAATAATAACAAGAACATATTGATAACCCCAGAATGGTGGCAAATGAATGAAGTCCAGCTGCAGGTGTTCAAAAGGTCCAGAGGGTGGAGGCTTGAGGCTTCTGAGAACAAAAACAGGTTTTCCAGAACTATGGATCTGAGAGATTACACATTGATGTAAACTGGGTTTTTGTTTTTTCTACAGTCTTGTATAAGCCTTCCCACCAATGTTTATTTATAATTTGTTATTTAAAAAAAACAAACATGGTAGGTAAAGGAATGTTAAATTCAAAAAATAGAATTTACCATGTCGATGAGAAGAACCAAGGGGCCATCTTGGGCTTCCCATATCCCTGACTCTTCATTGAGATTACAGCCATTATGTGCTCATCCTAATTTTTCTGATTCAGGAGCAGACTGTTGCCATGTCGCAAAGACATCAGGATGGCAAGCCTGGCAACAAGAGGTCATTTTTTTTTGTAGAAGCAGAATGGACCTTATCTGCATGTACCACAACCTATGGATTCTCTTGCTGCTGACTCTGCATGAAAGTCAGCTGGAGCATTTCCCTGATAGGTTTAATCCTTTAAGTGTATGTCTGTATTTGAGGACACAACTTCAGAAGATAGAAGAGCAGTGAGGTCATGTACTTGTGTATGTTTGATTGGGATCCTAGTAGACATGAGAAACTCCTTTGTATCCATATATTCCATACATTCCATATTCATGGACAACTCTAAAGGCATATTAGCCATCAGTATAAATGTTACCAATTGACCCCCCTTTTTTAAAAAAAAAAAGATTTTATTTATTTATTCATGACAGAGCGAGAGAGAGGTAGAGACACAGGCAGAGGGAGAAGCAGGCTCCATGCAGAGAGCCCCATGTTGGACCTGATCCCAGGACTCCAGGATCATGCCCTGGGCTGAAGGCAGATGCTCAACCACTGAGTCACCCAGGGATCCCCCAATTTGCCCTTTTGATAACCAGCACACTTTGGTGGAGTATGGAGCTCTGCTTGTTGGGCCAATTTAGCTTGTGGGAGATTCCCCTTTCTAGGTAGTTCATATCGGGTGGTAACAGCATAACCAGCCTGGAAATCCCCTTTTTCATTTTTTACAATATGACCCATCAACAAACAAAATTAGATCAGAAATAGTCAAAGAGGTGTCCCTTGGATCAGGATGTGGTGTCATGAAATGGGATGTTAGTACCTCGCAGTTGTGCAGCTCACCTTCATTACACAGGGGTAGTAATGTGGCAAGATTAGGAATGTTACAACATTTAAGATTAAGATTGGTGGTGAAAGCAGAAGGACTTCATAAGACATTAGTCTGCTTGCAGAGAAATGGGTTAATCCAGAGTTAGGAAGGCTTTGGACAATGGAGTTTGTAAGTAGACATCACTTCCAGAAGTTTAGATCCGCTGAGGCTTCTACCAACTGAAGCTGCAGCTGTAGTCTTAGGGCACCGGGGATAGGTCTTCTAAGTTTTGTTTCAGTTTTAGAAGGCCTATTCATGTTGATCTTCCCAGGGAAAAAGGCTCAGGAACCAAAATTTTAGTAAGTTCATAGAGTAGGGAAGCACATAAAAATTAGGAGCCCTAATTTTATAGTCTATAGTCTGCAATAGCCAGCTAAACCTGGAAACCCGTTAGGCTGTCACTTTGTTGTAGGAAATTCCTGGATTCGTGTAATTATTTTTGGAGATAGCTAGATCCCTTCGGCAGTTAGGTTATGACCTAAGTAATGAACAATGTCCATAGGTGATTATAATTCTTCTTCAGATACTTTATGCCCTTTTTCAGCTAACTGTTGTGTCAAATAAATAGAATCTTGTATGGGTGCCTCTTGATAATGGAACATGGCAAGAAATCATCCACATATTGTGAAAAGTTTGGTTACCTAGGGAATTGGAGTATACTTCTATCTTGGTGGAGTGGTTGGGAGAAATAAGCGGTTACGGTGAACCTTGGCCTCTGAATACAACTGTCCAGGTGTACTGTTGATTATTCTAAGTAAAGGCAAATAGATCTTGGCTGTCAGGATCTACAGGGATGCTGAAAGAGGCTGAATAGAGGTCTGCCACAGTGAACCGTTTTGAGTCAGGTGGAACTTGTGCCAAAAGGATGTTTTGGAAAGGGGGAATAACTGTCTTTTTTTTTTTTTTTTTTTTTAATAACTGTCTTGTTAATAGATTTGGACAAATTGCTATCCCCTCCCATTAGGTTTCCAGACTGGCAAGACCCTAGATTGTTAGAGGGGTCAGTACAGAAATTAACTCCTGGACAATTAGGTCTTCTCTTATTTAATCAAGGCCTTGCTTGGATGTTGAGACAATTGAGGAAGAAGTTTAGTCACGTCTATATGAATTTTTGTAGGTGCTCCACTTTTTATCCTCCCAATATCAATACTGGAAGTAGCCCATTGAATTTCAGGCACTTTGATTAAACTAAGGAACTTTTGTTAGAATTCTTCTATTTCAAGGACAATTTTAAAGGACAGATTGTAAAGAAATAAAAGATCAGGTTCAGGTTGGTCACGGAACTCTAAGGTGAGGTCTCCATTGGAGGCAAACCATATTAATCCTTTTAATTAATTAATTTTTTAACCTTTTTAACTTAGATGGAGTTGGTCACCTAATAGATTGGGGGCAAAAAGGAAAAGTTTTTAGTAAAAGATTCCAGAGTCATTTGTACTGGTTGAGATAGAATTTCTCTCTGAATTTTATTAGATAACCCCACTATGGAAACTTATTTTTCACTCCAACGGAACTATTGTCATATGAGAGTGGAGTTTAAAGTATGAACTGTAGCTCCAGGGTCTGCCAGAATTTGGCACAGTTTCCCTTTTTTTTTTTTTTTTTTAAGATTTGTTTATTTTATTTGAGAGAACAGTAGAGGGAAAGGGAGAAGCAGGTTCTCCACTGAGCAGGGAGCCCGACATGGGGCTTGATCCCAGGACCCTGGGATCATGACCTGAGCCGAAGGTAGATGCCCAACCAGCTGAGCCACCCACGTGCCCCAGTTTCCCACTAATTTTAAATTTTGTTTCTCCTTGGCTGTTTAAGAGCATTGGAGGGTAGTAGTTTACCAGAGGGTTCCTCAGAGCCCCCTCAGTTTTGAGACAGGCCCCGATCAGTTTTGTGGACAGACTGTGGGGTCTCTCCCTTGAGGGGGTTTGATCAAGGAATTTGTATAGGAACTTTCAGAACAATTTTTCTTCTAATCCTTAGTTGATTACATTTGAGAAATTGGCCTCTGAGCCAGCCTTCCGATGATGAACCTCTGGGGATCTGGGGATGCAATATAAGTTGGCCAGATATTTTCTGAGGCCGCTGGCCTTGGAGTTGTGGCTGTAAGGCCATGAGTCTAGAAGTCCTTTGTTTATGCTTTCAAAGTGTTCATCTGTGGTCATGAGTGCAGAAAGACCAGTGGCGTTCCATCCTATTTTCTGCCTTTTTATTAACCTACCAATGTCAGAGGATAACCCATGTACAAATAGACCAGCTAGAGCAGGTTGTGTGGCCTTGTCTATTATAAGGAACCCAGAATGTATAGGAAGAGCATTTCCAAATGGGCCTTCAAATCGGCTACAGATTCATCTTTCTTTTGTTTGCACGCTTGAAGAACAGACCAATCAGCGCAGGCAGGGAAGACTTTAGGAATGGCTCGCGAAAGTTCAGTTGCTACTTTGCAAGCTCTTTCTACACAAAAATCTCAGATGTCATCCTTGAGGTTTTGTCATCTCGCTTCCTGCATCCATTTATGGCCTCTCCAGGTCCTACCAGCATGCACACAAAGTAACAAAATATGGCAGACCAGGGTCATAGGTCCCAGTTAGGACTAAATTCTTCTGAAAACTTTCAGGGTTCCTCCCTGGGTTTTGGAAATTCTTTAACTATGGCTCTTAAGTTGCCCTTGACCAGGGCATGAAAGATACCTGAGGGGGATTATATATAACTTTAGGTAGCTTAATTTTAAAACATAACTGTTCAATAGTCTCTTCGGAGTAGAAAGGCAGTTCAGAGAGAGACTTAGTAAAAACCTGTGGACTCAGGTAAAGAAGGATGGAGTGGAGCAGTAGGGGTCACATCGGTCTTAGTATATTTTGTTTCAGGCACCTCTTGTGTTTTTTATTTTTTCATTAGCTTTTTGTAATGAGTCTCTTAATGAAGCTATTTTAGAATCTTGAAGCCTTTTGGAAACCTCTGTACACCAATTAAAATAGGTATCCCACTCCGTTTAATTTGGAAATCCTTATTTTCAAGTACACTTGTCGAATGAGTGATCTTGTCTAACTGGAACATTTCCTTAAAGGCCAGTGCAAGTCCAAGTTGTTTTCAGTAAAATGTTACAATTTCTGTAGATATTATAGCTCCCAGCACTATAGTTTTTAGACATAATGTAAGCATGCTTGACTCTAGAATTGAAGGATTCTACTAGCTTTTGGGTCTCTCAGAGCTGAACTGACACCTAAAAGGATGTGCCCTGGGGCTGGGAATTATGTATTGTTCTTCAGTGTGCCTTGTTGAATGGAAGTTTTGTTGAGGTTGGCAGGTGACCTAGTGTCAATCTAACCAGTTCCTTGACCAAGAAGAAGGAGGGGTCTTCTTAAGGTGGTAAGTGCTCTAACAACGCTCTTCATGCCCACCAATTTTTGCAGCTTTTTGACCTCCCAGATCCCTGCTAGCAGTTGCCTTTACTTACGCAAAACAAGACAAACAAATGTGTGCACCTTAACATACCATCAGTAACCAAAACATGTAGCATTTAAAGCATTGCTAGCCAAAAGAAAGCCTCTGCACTGCCAGCAATGCCCAGTGTGGGCAAAACAGGTGACTCCAATCAGGGAGACTATGGATGGGACATGGGAAGAGGATTATAACGTGGAATTAGAGACTGAGCCAAGGGCCAAAGACTGATGCTTCCTTAGAGCCTCCTGTCAGTCTAGATGGACTCATCAGCCCTGGACTGGCAAGCCAACTAGATCAGTAGCTTAAACACAAAAAGAGCAAAACTGAAACTGAGACAGCCTTACCAATGGATCCAAAGAACTGTTGTTAATTAGATGTGATAATGGCATCAGAGTTATTATAAGAAAATGTTGATAAGTTTTAGAGATATATGCCAAGTACATAGAGGCAAAATGACTTAACGTCTAAGATTTGCTTACTCGGCAATAGAAAAAGATTTTAAAAGGAGAAGGTGAGAGATGAAGCAAATGAGGCAAAATCATGATGTGTATATGAGTACTTTATCTTGAGTTATCTGACTGTCATTTTCATAGGTCAAAATGGGTGAATATTAGCAATTTCATGATATTTAACCTAATTTTAATCTCTCGACTTTTTTTTTTTAAAGGTTTTATTTATTTATTCATGAGAGACCCAGAGAAAGAGAGAGGCAGAGACACAGGCAGAGGGAGGAGCAGGCTCCATGCAGGGAGCCCGATGTGGGACTCAATCCCGGGACTCCAGGATCATGCCCCCAGCTGAAGGCAGGCGCTAACCCTCTGAGCCATCCAGGCATCCCTAATCTCTCGACTTTTATGTAGGTTTGAAACTTTCATAAAAGCCATGACTAGCTTCTCCCTCTATTTGTAAGTACTATAATTTCTAACTCATAAATACCTTGAATTCTAGCTCTCTTCTTTATTACCACCATAATTATCTTATTTCAGGCCTTCATCCATACAGAAAAGTTCATTGAAGCCAAGGAAGTGGGTGTGATCACCCATGGTGAGCAGACAAAGCCATCATACTAAACCAAGGGTGTTTGTGTATAGAATTATCACCTACAGAGCTCTGTTAGAATGTACGTGCCCAAGAACTGTCCTAAGAGATTGTGATTCTCCAAGTCTGGAGTGTATTTTGAGAAATATTTCTCGGTAATTCTGGTACACATTCCCAGGTAAGAGCACTGACAAGGCATTATTCAGATTTGCAGATTATCTGGGATAGAATTTAACCCTTTCCACTTTTGACAACCACATCAGGAAAGTACCTACAGTTCACCAGTCCCTTTGCAGTGAACATCGTCGTACAGATAAATAAGTATTCTTCCTACTGTTAGGCAGATGAAAAAAGCAGGCTCATCAGTGTTACCAGGGGTAGTAGTGACAAGTTTAAATCAAGAGAGGCTGGACCTTGTTAGACTTACTTACTATAAACCTGTTTTCTCTGGAAAATTCTCATCCACACCATCATTAATGTCATTGGAAACTTTTTTACATAAAAGTTACATCTGAGGAAAGGACTATAATAGGGCTGGACTGCACTTTATCTGTATCACTTGCATTTTGGACATTTTATTTTTATTGCTTCTGTAACTTTAAAATAATATTTTAAACATTAAGAAAAGAATTACTGCTCTATAAGCAAGAAAAGAAACAAGAACTCAGGATGAAAATCACTATCTGTTCTGTCCCCTACTTGAGTACCTAAATCTTAAAGGCTTAGAAACTGGGATATGAAGTATATATTATCCCTTGGTGCCGAGAAGCCAAAGAAAATAATTAGTAGATAGATGAGTGAAAGATGAAAGGGAGGAAGCAAGGAAGGAAGGAAGGAGTCATTGCTGATAAGATGTCTCACGGGGCACCCACTCCTGCTGCCTCACCATGTGACCCTTGGTGAAACTGACCTTATTGAAAGGTCATTCAGACTGCAGTGTGTAGCCACTGGCTTTCTGCTTTGCTTTCATTAATGATGTGTTTTCTGCTTATCCTCAAAATAGCCTTCTTAAATGGGTCTTCTCAAGGAAATTATTCTGTATGATGCTGTAATGGACACGTTACCCATTTGTCAAAACCGGTAGAATTTGCAACACCTAGAAGGAAACGTAATATAAAGTGGATTCTGAAAAAAAAAATTAAAAAAAAAAAAAAAATAAATAAATAAATAAATAAAGTGGATTCTGGGGCAACCCGGGTGGCTCAGTGGTTTAGCGCCACCTTCAGTCTAGGGTGTGATCCTGGAGACCTAGGATCGAGTCCCATGTCAGGCTCCCTGCATGGAGCCTGCTTCTCCCTCTGCCTGTGTCTGTGCCTCTCTCTCTCTCTCTCTCTGTGTGTCTCTCATGAATAAATAAATAAAATCTTTTTTTAAAAAAAAAGTGGATTCTGGGTGATAATGTGTCAGTATTGGTTCATCAGTTGTTACAAATGTAACACTCTGATGGGGGATGTTATTGGTGGAGGTAGCAAGCAGAGGGCTATGGGAACCTGTACTTTCTCCTCTGTTCTGCTGTGAACATAAAACTACTCTAAAAATTAGGTCTGGAGCACCTGCATGGCTCAGTCAGTGAAGCATCTGACTTGATTTCAGCTTGAGTCTTGATCTCAGGGTCATGAGTTTGGGCCCCACACTGAGCTCCATGCTGGGAGCTTAAAAAAAAATAGGCCTATTTTTTTAAATTGTCTTCTAAAATTTTCATGCCCAAAGCACAAAAACATTTATTTTATAGCAGCTGGGCAGCCCAGGTGGATCAGTGGTTTAGCACCACCTTTGGCCCAGGGCCCGATCCTGGAGACCCAGGATCGAGTCCCATGTTGGGCTCTTGCGTGGAGCCTGCTTCTCCCTCTGCCTGTGTCTCTGCTTCTCTCTCTCTCTCTCTCTTGCTCTGTCTCTCATGAATAAATAAATAAAATCTTAAAAAAAAAAAAAACTTTATTTTATAGCAGCTGATACAAAAACTTTCCTATCTCCTTCGGTCTGTCCTTCCCTAAAGAAATCACAGCTCTCTTTTTTTGACATGAAAATATTATCTATCGTACAATTAGTACACACCCAAGTCTCCTTACCCTGTTTGGTGTAAAGTTACTTACCCTCTTTGTAGCTAAGAGAGTCTTTGCTACTTTCTAAGTAGATGCTAGGTGTTAAGTGTATGGTATGTTTTCCACCATGGATTTAACTTACTTAATCATGGCAATTGCATGGGGCACACATTCTTTTTTTTTTTTTTTTTTAAGATTTTATTTATTTATTCATGAAAGAGAGTGAGGCAGAGACACAAGCAGAGAGAGCAGGCTCCATGCAGGGACTGCTTCAGTCCCATGCAGGAACTCCAGTGTGAGTCCGTGTGGGACTTGATTCTGGGACTGTGGGATCATGCCCCGGGCAGAAGGCAGGCACTTAACCGCTGAGCCACCCAGACGTCCCTGGGGCACACATTCATTTTCCTTATGAACAAAGGAGGAAACTGAGTTTCAGAGAGGTTAAATAACTTGCTACTTCACACAGCTAGTAGTTTTGATGTTTAATTTCAAAGCAAGATCTACCTGGCTTGAAAGCTCTGCGTATTAAACAAGCTTGGAAATGTTAATTGGAACATAGGCATGTATTACAGGGCACAGAGCTTGGCAGGCCCCCTGATCTAACTTTAACATCTCTTCCTGGTACAAGTACACAGTAGAAACCCAAGAAGTCTTGCTCACTCTCAAATCCAAATTTCTAAGAGTTGCCCTGATTAGTTTTGCCTGACTCTGTTCATCACCATTCTAATTAACTGTGAGGGGTTGGAGGATGGGATTATATTGTCTAAATAAGCAAAAGTGTTCACCTCTTTAAGTATAAGTGGGGGGCAGTAAATTCACTTCTACAGGATCTTGGCTTAGATCCAGTTTTCAAAGAGAATAAATTAGGCTTTTTTTTTCCTTCACCTGAGTTCCATATTCTGGCATTCCAACCATATATTTACTTATTTTGTCAGTCCCCAGGTTTGAAGAAACTCTTGTTTCTAATAAGCTTGTTGCTCTACAGATATTATTAGATAATTTTCAAAAAAGGGCAAAATAATGACTCCTAGAAATATAAAAATGAATATATATTAAAGAATTTTATTCGTATGAGAGAACAAAACAAGTTATAGCCAGTTCAAAGGAAAGTAAAAAAGCATAAATCTATATGTAATAAAGGAATTGAGTTCCAAATGAAGGCAAAACTCTTTTTTCCCACTGGATGGAGGAAAGTCCATCAAAACTCTAGAACCAGAGTTTACATGTCTGTCAGTTACCATCAGTCTGCAAAGTGCAAATATGTCAAAGGCCAATTTTAGTTCTGTTAGAATCAGCCCTGTAAGTGCATGCTATAGCTATTGCATGTTCTCCACTAAAAAACACTTTTTTTTCCTACAATATATTGTCTCTCAGAGGGGATAGAGATTCCTTCCTTTTCACTCATTTTAGTCAACAAATATTAAATAGCTACAGCATATTAGATACAAGTGATTATAAAATTAAATGACTACATATGTTGCTTAAAAGTTCCAGTTAAATATGTGTGCCCTTGAGTTATAAGTTGGATTTTTATATACTTAAATTTTACACTTGTATATCTTGTCATCGGTCCCTGTTCCGTTTCCACTTCTGAGTTTTGCTTTCAGTTCTTCAACCATTACAGGAACGTTCTGTGCCATCTAGTGGCTAAAGACTGGTTTGTCTGTTTTTTTGGGAATGTACATATACTCAGAGTTTGGAAGAAATCTAAAATCTATGAGATAACTCTGTTAATGTCTGCTTGCTTGAGGAGTATTTTGTCCAAAAGGAGAAAGAAACCATGATTTCAGAATGCTCTGGAACCTTTTTTTTTAAATTAAAATTTTTTTCATTTTTTAATAGATCTCTATGTCTTAGAGCATTATTGATAGGTTCAGAGAGCAAAATTGAGCAGAATCTAGAGAATTCCCATATATCCCCTGCCCCCTCAAATGCACAGCATCCCTTTTTATTGTATTGCCACCACAGTGATGCATTTGCTCCAATTGATGAACCTACATTGAAACATCATTGCTATTCAGTGTCCATAGTTTATATTGGGGTTCACTCTTAGTGTTGTACATTCCATGGATTTTGACAATGTATAATGACACAAATGCACCTTTATGGTATCCTGCAGAATAGTTTCACTGTCCTAAAAATCCTGTCTTCTACTTGTTTATTCCTCCTTCCCCCCAAGCCCTGGAAACCACTGATCTTTTTACTATCCTCATGATTTTGCCTTTAAGATTCTTCCATGTGTTGTCTTTGCTGAATAGCTCATTTGTTTTTAGCACTGAATAATATTCTGTTGTCTGGTTGTATCACAGTTTATCCATTCACCTAATGAAGGATATCTTGGTTGCTTCCAAGCTCTGGCAATTATAAATAAAGCTGGTATAAACATTCATGCACAGGATTTTTTATGAACACAATTTTTTGACTCCTTTGTGTAAAAACCAATGAGAATGATGACTGGGTTATATAGTATCTTTAATTTTATAAGAAACTACTCTGGCAGCTTTTTAAAATCAGCTTTATCAAGATACAATAAACAGCATCCATTGAGTATAAAACTCAATGATTATTTAAAGATGTGTATATATATGAAACCATTGCTGAGTCAACATACAGAACATGCCCTTCATTCCTAAAAGATTCCTTTATGTTCCTTTGCAGTCCATCCTTCACTCGGTTGATTTGCTCTTAGCTTTATAGATTAGTTTGCTTTTCTGAAAAAATTACTATTTTAAGGGTGTCTGGATAGCTCAGTAAGTGTCTGGCCCTTGATTTTGGTTCAGGTCATGATCTCAGGGTTGTGAAATCAAGTCCTGTGTCCAGCTCTGCACTTGAGCATGGAGCTTGATTCTCTCTCTCCCTCTCCCTCTGCTCCTCCCACCCCTACTCACATGTACATTCTCTCTCTCTCTAGAAAAATAAAGTAATAAATAAATGAATTAAAATTTTAAAAATGATTTAAAAATTATTTTGTATTAATCGGATTATATAGTGTGTACTATCTTATTCTTTCACGTGCATAATTTTAAAATTTATGTATGTTGTAATATTCCTTTTTATTTCTGATCAGTATCCCATTATATGGATATACCATCATTTGTTTATCCCTTTATCTGTTAATGGACTTTTAGGTTGTTTCCAGTTTATTGCTGTTGTGAATAAAACAATTATGAACATTTGTGTACAAGCCATTGTATAGCCATACATTTTCATTTCTCTTAGATAAATACCTAACAGGGTGTTCTACTATGCATTGGCAAACTGAATTTAAATTAAGAAACAAGGGATCCCTGGGTGGCGCAGCGGTTTGGCGCCTGCCTTTGGCCCAGGACGCGATCCTGGAGACCCGGGATCGAATCCCACGTCGGGCTCCCTGCATGGAGCCTGCGTCTCCCTCTGCCTGTGTCTCTGCTTCTCTCTCCTCTCTGTGTATTCTCATGAATAAATAAATAAAATTTAAAAAAAATTAAGAAACAAAAACCTAACAGTAGAATGGTTCGGTTGTAGGGTACATTTATTTAATTTTTAAGCTAAGTGGCTTTCCAATGTGGTTGTACCATTTTACATTCCCACCAGGGGTTGTATGAGTTCCAGCTGCTCCACATCCTTACCAACACTCAGTACCTACAATTTTAGCCATTCTGATCTGTATCTAGTAGCACCTCATTGTGGTTTTATTTTGCATTTCTCTAATGACTAATGACATTGAGGATCTTTTATGTGCTTTTGGCCACCATTCATATATCTTCTACAAAGGGGCTGCCAAATCTTGTTTGCCTTTCTATTGAGGTATAAAAGTTCCTTTTGTATTCCAAATAGTAGTCTTTTTTAAGATATGTGTTGTAATACTTTCTCCCATTCTGTGTGTCACCTGGCAACTATTTAAGATTTGTGAGCCCGGGCAGCCCTGGTGGCCTGGCTGTTTGGTACCGCCTTCGGCCCAGGATGTAATCTTGGAGACCTGGGGTCGAGTCCCATGTTGGGCTCCCTGCAGGGAGCCTGCTTCTCCCTCTGCCTGTGTCTCTGCCCTCCTCTTCTCTGTGTGTGTCTCTCATGAATAAATAAATAAAATCTTAAAAAAAAAAAAAAGATTTGTGAGCCCACTGAATGAGAGGAAAAAAAAATAACCCTAGCATCTACCCTCCTAGATTTTCTGATGGAGGCCCTGCAAATTAGATTTACAAAAGACAGATTAACTAGAGTTAAAACATAGTTAATTAACATATGCATTGTACCTGCGCTTGAGAGAGCTCAGTGATGAGTAACTAACTCAAAAGGGGTGGTTACAAACTTGGGTTTGTATAGCATCTTAAGAAAGAAATGTATAGAGAAGTGAGAAGACAAATGAAAAGGGGCTTAGGAACGGAATATCAGGGTAGTTTTAGTAAGTGTTTTTATGTAGACTCCTCTGGTGCTATTTCAGAGTCTAGAATTGTCTCTATTATCTTGCTTATCCTGGTAGAGAGGGGAGGGCAGAGAGTTTTTCTTTCGTCTGCCTCTTCTCAGTTGCATTCAGCTCAAAATGGTCCTTATGTCAAAGTGACATACTTTGGGGTAGCATAATCTGATTCTCTACAAAATCATAATAGATTTCATAGAATTTTTTTAAGTCAACCAGTAATAATAAACATTTTTTTTAATGTTTACCATGTGCCACTGCACTATGTGCTTTACATGATGTCTCCTTTAATCCTTCTAACTGTCCTATTTTGTAAATACTATTTTCATCTCCAATTTACTAGTAAGAAAATGTGGATTTGGAAGGGTTTAGTGATTTTCTTTAATCACACTCTTAAGGTCTTTAAACACCATACTATATGTAGTCAGGTAGATTGTGTTTAAATAGTTTCCTATGGCCACTGTAACAAATTACCACAAACTTGGGGATCCCCGGGTAGCTCAGCAGTTTGGTTGCCCACCTTGAGCCTGGGGCGTGGTCCTAGAGTCCCGGGATCGAGTCCCACGTCGGGCTCCCTGCATGGAGCCTGCTTCTCCCTCTGCCTGTGTCTCTGCCTCTCTCTCTCTCTCTCTCTGTCTCTCATGAATAAATAAAGTAAAATCTAAAAAAAAAAAAAAATTACCACAAACTTGGTAACTTAATAATATAGAAATTTATTATTCTCACCTCTGATTCAAATGAAAATGAAATTTTCAAATGAAAATTCAGTCAGTATCACTGGGCCAAAATGAAGGTGTCAACAAGAGGCTCTAGGAAATAATCTGTTCCTTATGTCTTCCAGCTTCTGGTGGCTGCTAATACTCCTTGGCTTATGGTCATATCAGCCTAATCTGTAAGGCCAGCATCTTCAGATTGCTCTCTGTTCCATTTTCATATGGCCTTTTCATTTGCATGAAACGAAAATTTTCATTTTCATTTTCATTTGCATATCTTCTAAAGATACCTGTGATTATATTTAGGGCCCACCTAGTTAATCCAAAAAAGAATCAAGACCAACTCAAGACCCTTAATTTAATCACATCTGCAAGAATGTAAGGATATATATCAATGTACAAAGCAATAGTCACAAGTTCCAAGGGTTTGGATGTGGACATCTCTTGAGAGGTCATTTCTGAGCCTACCATAGTGGGAATTATGAGAAGATCATATCAAACAGGGGGGAAGAATTTGAATAAAAACATGGGAAATAGGTGCCTGGGTAGTTCAGTCAGTTAAGCGTCCAGCTCTTGATTTTGGCTCAGGTCTTTATGTCAGGGTTGTGGGATCAAGCCCTACATTGGGCTCTGTACACTGGGCATGGAGCCTGCTTAAGATTCTCTCTCTTTGGGGAATCTGGGTGGCTCAGTTGGATGAGCATCCAACTCTTGCTTTTGGTTCAGGTCGTGATCTCAGGGTCATGAGATTGAGCCCTGTGTCCCGCTCTGTGCTCAGTAGGGAGTCTGCTTGAGATTCTTTCTGTCCCTCCCCCTGCTCTCTCTTGTGTGCATGTGCACTCTCTCTCCCTCTCTCTCTTAAAAAAGAAGCAGCAGCAGCAGCAGCAGCAGCAGCATAGAAAACAGAAATACCATGAATGTAATTAGAGAATGACAAGTGGCCCTGTGCTATTGAATCACTGTATGTGAGGGGATGGCATGGTGGAAGAGAAGTCTGGAAATAGATTATGGGCCTTGAGTGCCAGTTTTGAATTTGAACTATGTTTCATAGTTTGATGAGAATCACTGAAGATTTTAGAGCAAAGTGATAGCATCCCATCTTCTGTTTTAAGTGCATACTGTAGCACTGGGTGATAGGTTAGAGGAAAGATTCCATTGAAGTACTTAAAAATAAGGATAGTACTTAAAAAGAGGTAGGATTTCATTCATATGTTCAAAAGATACTTGTAAATACAACCTTCCAAACACCATTTTAGATACTGAACAAGATATAAGTCCTTGTTGTCTGAGGTTTTCATTTTTGTGAGCAAGATAGATAATTAGGAACTAATAATTTCAAATAGTGGTGAATGTTTTAAGAAAACTGAATAGAGAAATATGCTGGGGATCCCTGGGTGGCTCAGCGGTTTAGGGCCGCCTTCAGCCCAGGGTGTGATGCTAGAGTCCTGGGATCGAGTCCCATGTCGGGCTCCCTGCATGGAGCCTGCTTCTCCCTCTGCCTGTGTCTCTGCCTCTCTCTGTGTGTGTCTCTCATGAATAAATAAATAAAACTTTAAAAAGAAATAGAGAAATATGCTAAAATCCTTGGTGGGGCTACTAGGAAAGAGGCAATGAGTAATATTAAGGCATGTAGTTTTAGAAGACTTTTGAGGAGGGTATATTTTAATGTTTGTTTGTGTGTGTGTGTGTGTGTGTGTGTGTGTGTGTGTGTGTGTGTTTTTAACCATACAAATATTTATGGAGTAGGGAAAGAACCTCATTTGCATCTCCCCCAAGGCACATGAGGTCTGACCAAACACACACACACACACACACATACACACAGCTTCCTTGCTACACACCAGTTTCCAAGGGCAGGAGGCAGCCATTGCTCCTCAGCATACACCCAACAAACAAAGTCAAGGTGAGGTGAAGTGGAGTGGGGAATCTGGGGAATCACTGAATAGAATGACATGAGGAGCCAGCCACATAAGTAAGATCTAACAGAAGGGCATTCCAAGCAGAGCCCACAGCAATTGCAAAGGCTTTTATATCAGCAACATTGCTGCACTGTCTTTTTATTCCAAGATTGAGGCTAAAGGAGTAGCCCGCCTGTCGGAGACATGGTCTTCTCATAGTAGAGGAGAGAAGCCAAAACCATGCAAAAGCATTTACATGTTCTTAGACATGTGTGTGTCACATCCATTGACCAGAGCAAGTCACATGGGCAATCTCAAAATCACTTCTTCAGAAAAGTAGAGGTGAATAACTATACAGAGTAATATAATGATAGGAACAAACCAGGTATGTTTGAGGTATAGAAAGAAGAGAGGCTCAGTGAAAATAGGAAACCTTGGTTTGTTTTGTCACTGATATATCCCACACCAAAGGGTGCCTTGTACACAATACATATCCAATAAATATTTGTTGCATGAATAAACGAAAGCCAGTGTGGTTAGAATGTAAACACGACATGAGGTTGCAGTCACTAGCAATGTATCAGCTGGCATATAAGAGGACACTTCATTTCACCCCTGCCTTAGAATTTGGTTCTACAGCCAGCTCTTTCCCCTGGCCCTCTGTTGCAGCAGTAGAAGCTTCAGCTCCATATCGTTAGCTCTGCTACAGATTCAGGGTATCTGCAGCACTCTCCCCATGAACCTTCCCGTTGAGATGGACTGCCAGAGCCTGAGACCCCTCCCTTCTTTTAAGAACATCATCAACTCCTATTCCCTGGAAAATGCTCTTTTTCCCATTCCAACCATGTTTTTCAGTAGAAGCTAATTTTTTATAGAGGTACTATCCAGGGGTGTTGACAGGTTCTGGCTCAGGGAGCATACCTGGAAGAATCAGGGGATTGTGAAGTCAGGTTTGTTACCTTTATTTGAGTGATAGTGAGCACATGAAAAAGACATCATCCAAAAAAGAAAAAAAAAGAAAGGCATCATCATTCAGCTGCATCTCTATACTTGTCATGATCTTGCTCTACACTGCTTTTGCTGACATTTTTTCATCATGGTCTTAACAACCATACTTACATAGTACTTTTTAAATTATTGGGGAAAAGCCACAGTTTATTAGCCAAGGCCAGGTCATTCAGAGTCCTTCCCTAGAATTTTCCAAATTGGAGTAGAGAAAGCAATACTCAGTCCCTCTGGTGGTGAAATTGGGAGGCGTGACTGTGCTTTTGTCTCCAGTGGAGAAAAGCAGACCAAGATTGGGTAGAAATGTAGATGAAGCAGAACCTGGTGAGATTCAGGTTTCTGGCTTCAGTTACCCATTAGCCTAGCTATACTTCTTTCCTTATTGTGGTGACACGAGCTTTCTAATAAATTCCCCTTTTTTGCCTAAACTGATTGAGTTTCTGTCTGTGCAGCTAAGAGAACTGGGTAATATAGCTTCAGGAGCTTCAAAGGCATCTATGCACTGATCTGTTTCTCACACTCAAAGCTAGGAAAGAGTATAACAAAGTTTTTTAGTCAGATTCAGATTTCTGGCAAACTCTCAAACTGGTAAAGTGTCAGTAAATTATGCAATTTTTTATGCAATTATTTGTAAAGTTTCTTTTTATTTTTAAAAAAATATGTATTTAGGGGATCCCTGGGTGGCTCAGTGGTTTAGCACCTGCCTTTGGCCAGGGCTTGATCCTGGAGTCCCGGGATCGAGTCCCGCGTCAGGCTCCCAGCATGGAGCCTGCTTCTCCCTCCTCCTGTGTCTCTGCTTCTCTCTCTCTCTCTGTGTGCCATCAATCAATCAATCATCTTTTAAAAAAATACATGTATTTATTTTAGAGACAGAGAACATGAAAGAGTGAGCACAGGGAGGGGCAGAAGGAGAAGGAGAGAGAAAACTTAGCAGACTCCTCAATGAGTGTGGAGCCCAACTTGGAGGCTGTTCTCATAACCCTGAGATCGCTACTAGAGCTGAAACCAAGAGTTGGACACCTGACTGCATCACCCAGAGGCCTGCAAAATTTCTTTTTAAAACAGACCTGTAGGGCAGCCCTGGTGGCACAGTGTTTTAGCGCCGCCGGCAACCCAGGACGTGATCCTGGAGACCCTGGATCGAATCCCACGTCAGGCTCTCTGCATGGAGCCTGCTTCTCCCTCTGCCTGTGTCTCTGCCTCTCTCTCTCTCTCCCCGTCAATATGAATAAATAAATAAAATCTTTTAAAAAAAATAGAACTGTATTTTTTTTAAAAAGACATTTAGGGAGTAAGTGCTGAGGAACGAAGGAAAATGACACTGTGTTATCACTATGGTTGTTGGAACATCAAATTTTATACCTTACATTTTCCATAAAAGTAAACCAAAAGTTGTGTGTTTAGTTAGCTTAGCTGGAACTAGATGACTATATATTGATATATCATCTTTCTTGTGATAAATACTTGTGTTTATAGGGCATTCACCTCCATATCAAACTTTAAAATGGAAGGAAATGGAAACAGAGCAGAAACCCTATAATGAAATGCACAGTGGAAACACTACCTATAATTGCAAGACACTGGAAGTAACAAATGCCCAAACAATAAGGAATGAATGAGTAAAGTGTGGTATATAAATAACCTGAAATAATATCTGCTAATTAAAAGTGAAAATTTTATGATAACTGAGAAAATTTGTAACATCATTAAGGTACTCTGTTAAAAGGCAAATGTTTTAAAAATTACATGTGATTGCAACTATAAATAATGGATGTTTTGGCTGCCCTACCTGCCCAGACCGCACATTAGAGGGTTGCCCATTATATGGTCATTTACTTTCTGCTCCAGCCTAGACCTGAAGTACTAGAGTCTGTTTCTCATGTCTGATTATTCTCTTTATCTCTCTAACCATCAGCTTTGTTATTTCTGTTTCTGACCTTTTCTTGCACTCTTTATCCTTTTTATGCTTGACTCATAGATGTAACAGCTTCAACTTACCCAGCTTCACCGCACCATTTCAGAAGACTTTCTTACCTATCCTATCCCACCTAAAACCAACAGGTCTTACAGGCAGAGTCCTCAAAATATATATAGTTGAAACTGTAGTATACTAGAGTCATAGATAACTGGTAATATTTTTTCTTCTTTCCAAGTTTTTCTTGTTCGAACACCATTGCAGTAATCATTTTAGAATAGCAATAAGCTTTTCTCATCTCTGCCAAGAGTGGCACCTAAGTGGTGAATTTGTAGAACTTCACTTTTCAGCCTCAAGTTGACAAAAAAAAGATGCTAATTATTTCACTAGCATTTTTGTGTTTATCCCATATGAGTGCAATATATGTATGCCAGGCATTAATCTCCCTGGGAGCAGGAACCAGCTCATGAAATAGCTGGTCCAGAAATTATGCAGGTCCTGTAGATTTCCTATCATATACCTGAGGTTCATACTTAATTCCCCATAGGATCCAGTTTTATTTTCATTTCATAAGACTGAATCTACTCTGACAGTAATTCTTATATAGTGCGTATTTGCATCTATTCCTGCATCTTGATGTTTTTAGACACGATAGGGTGTCTTGTTAATGTTCATCACTGTATTAATTTCCTCTGGCTGCCTTAACAGAGAACTACAAACTAAGTGGCTTAAGCAACAAAACTGTATTAGCTCACAGTTTTGTAGACTAAAAACCCAAAGGCAAAAAGTGTGCCAGGGTTGGTTTCTTCTGTATGATGTGAGAATGAGTCTGTTCATGCTTTTCCCCTAGTTTCTGGTAGTTTGCTGTCAATCTCTGGCATTCCTTGGCTTTCAAAAGCACCACCTCGATCCCTACTTTCATCTTCATGTGACATCCTCTCTGTATGCCAGACTGTCTCCAAGTTTACCCTTTGTGTAAGGACACTGTCATATTGGATTAGCCTCCTTGCAACCCATGACCTTAATTTAACCAATTACATCTGCAACGAACCTATTTCCAAATAAGGTCACATTCTGAGGTAATGGGTGATAGGGCCTCAACCTGAATTTGGAGGGGTACACAATTCAGCCCACAATAATCATTCTACCTCCAGACTTCATTTCTGCCATGTTGGTATCAGGCATAGCCATGAAATGCTTTGGCCAATACCATGTGAGTAGAAACGGTATGTGAACATCTAAGTAGAAACTAAAAAATTTTTTCCCTCTGCTATGAAACTGACAGTATTCCAAAAAGAGGCTATTTCATCAGCTTATGTCTCAGAGTGACAGTGACATGGAACAATGCAGCAGCTGACCTTCAGTGAATATGTAGTATGAAAAAGAAGCCTTTGTGATTTTAAGCTACCAAGACCTTGGGGTCATTTGTTACTGAACCATAAATTAACTTAAGCTGATGCAATAAGTACCTAACATAATTTAAGTTAAGCCAACTGATACCATACGTTCACTTCTAATGTGTGGATTTTTGCATTCATTCATCAGATACTTGTTGAAAATTTTCTATGTGCTAAGCGTAGTTCTATGTGTTGGACACCGTTATAGTTAATTTTGTGTCAACATGGCTAGGCCAAGGAACCCAGATATCTATATCAGTGTAGATGTCTCTGAAGGTGTTTTTCAAATGAGATTAATATTTAAATCAGTAGATTTTAAGTAAACTGCCCTCTATAGAATATGGGTGGGCCTGATTTAATCAATTGAAGGCCTTAAGAGAAAAAAGATTAAGGTTCCCCCCAAGAAGAAAGACTTCTGCCTCTAGGCTGCCTTTAGCCTCTGAGCTGTAACACCAACTCTTCTTGGGTCTCCAGCCTGCTGGACTGCTTTGCAGACTCCAAACTCGCTGGCCCCCACAAGTCGCATGAGCCACTTCCTTGAATCGCTGTATGTATGCACATCCAATTGGCTCCATTTCTGTGGAGACACCTGATTAATACAGACACATACCAGTGAACAAGCTTGAACTAATCCGCAGTGCTTACAGTCTAAGGAAGGATATAGGTAAATAAACAGGAAAATTATGTGTTATATAATAAATGCTGGAAAGTACTCCATGTAATAGGAGTACATAAGAAGAGCACATAACCTTGACCTAGGGAATCAGAAAATACTCTCTGGAAGAAATGAAGTCTAACTTGAGAGCTGAAAAGTGGCAAGTGGATTAGGAGTTATTCAAGTGCAGAAACAGGGTGGTGGGGAGCAGGGATCAAATTGAGTATAGCATTCTCAACAGGAGCATTATTGCCCTCAAGGGGAGAAAATTGGTGCTTGGCAGGTGAAATCAACCATAGCTAATACAATGTTTTGTGACCTTGTAAAGCTCAACCCTGCCTTACAGAATCATACTTCTTATTCTATAAGGCAGTGGGGGAGACGATTAGAAGAAATATCTAAAAGGTCTCTTTATGGGGGCAGTGATGAAAAAGAGGTTGAAAAACATTGGTGTAGAAAGACCATTAAGATAGAGGAATGATCTTATGTGAAGGTACAGAAGTAAGATGGAATATCTGAAATATTAAAATGGTTGAGGCATAGAAGTGAGAGGAGCAGAGACTGGGAGGTTGTGAGAGAGACTGTTCTGGACATAAATTTTAAAATTAAATCTGGAAATGTGTTTTGCCTTCAATTATCCAAATATTTTAAGTAAAATTAGACTTTATGTCTAAATGATCTGCTGCAGACTTTGCTCACTTTTATATATGATTTTGTACTTTGTAGCCACATGCTAAATGAATCATTAAGTTTTAAATATTTTTTTAAGTGAAAAGGACAATTGTTAAAATATCTCTTGCTGTCTATCATTCTGGGATTTTTTAGTTTTATAATTGTAGTTTCTAGAATAGCATCATGTTCAGGTGGGTACTTAATCATAATGCTATTCTGGAAGACACCTTAACCTCTGGAGAATATGCATGTGATTTACTTCATTGGAGTTTCAAGGATTAAAAAATATGAGAATAAAAGATATTTTTCTTGGTTCCATTGTTGGAATAAAATGAGAACAATGATCTATTTAATAACCATTATCATTATCTTTTTCCCGGATTGAATTAAAATTGCTTTAATATTCTATTAGGAAAAATCTTTGTAAAAATGCTGCCAATCATTTTTTTCCCCTAGCAGCTTGTTAACAGTGAACTCAACGCTAATTCAGTGCTTTGGGGAGATAGTATAAACTTAATTTTAAGATCTAGAGAACTAAGAAATTGTATGCTGTACCATAATTTTAACTTTTAATATTTTTCTACCATAACCCTAGCTTGCTTGATGTAAGGAGACCCGATCTAAACATCTAATATACATTTTTTAGGAGGCAGCATTCTGGTAATATTTTTATAAGGTTTTATTACAGAAAAGACAGTATATAGAAATAGATCTGGGGCACCTGGGTACTAATTGGTTAAGCATCTGACTCTTTTTTTTTTTTTTAATTTTTATTTATTTATGATAGTCACAGAGAGAGAGAGAGAGAGAGAGAGGCAGAGACACAGGCAGAGGGAGAAGCAGGCTCCATGCACCAGAGCCTGATGTGGGATTCGATCCCGGGTCTCCAGGATCGCGCCCTAGGCCAAAGGCAGGCGCTAAACCGCTGCGCCACCCAGGGATCCCAAGCATCCGACTCTTGATTTCGGCTTGGGTTGTGATCTCAGGGTTGTGAATTGAGCCCTGTGTTGGTGGAGGAGGGGGGTGGAGGTGGGGAGGGTTTGTGCTCAGCATGAGTCTGCTTGAGATTCTCTCTCTCTCTCTCTCTCCCTAGCTCTGCCCCTTTCCCTGCTCATACGCTCACTCAAAAATAAATAAATAAAATCTAAAAAGAAATCTGGGTATGTATTTCAGAGTAAAACTGCCTGGGTTCAAATCCTGAGTTGAATCTATTTGAGTTTAAATGTTACCAGCTTTTGGGATCCCTGGGTGGCGGGATCAAATCCCATGTCGGGCTCCCGGTGCATGGAGCCTGCTTCTCCCTCTGCCTGTGTCTCTGCCTCTCTCTCTCTGTGACTAGCATAAAAAAAAAAAATTTTTTTTTAAATGTTACCAGCTTTTGTAAACTTGAGCAGGTGTATGAAGTTCTGTAACCTTATCCTCTATACCTCACTTTGCCTGTATGTAAATTAGGGATAACAAGAGAACCACTACATAGAGTTGTTGTGAATATGAAATGAGTTAATTATGTACAACACTGAGAACAGTGCTTGGTACATACTCAGTACTCAATAATATGATCTCTTATTATTTGGGACTCTTTATTGAGTAGTTTTAAAACCTTTTTTTTTTTTTTTTTTTTGAGTGCTTCTGCCATACAAGGAGATTATTTGTGGAACTGTTAGGACATCTTACCTAAAACAATCCTCAGAGAATAATTCAAGGCATTTTTTTAAGCTGACTTTTTTTTTAGTATCATTATTGTTCTCTTCAGTATATTTCAGGCCTTCAAACTGGCTTATTTTTTTAGGCTAGGATGAAATTTTTATTCTTTTGTGATAAACATCCAAGGATCATAAGAAAAAACAGCCCTTAGGGGAGTAGGTGGGAGATGATTCCACTTCAGATTTTTGCACTGGGGTCTGGCCATTTGTCATTATGGTACTTCTTTTTCCATGGCAACAATAGGGAAAAGAGGTAGAGTTATCTATGATTTTCTGGCTTTTTTGAATTTTGATTAAAGAAATATTAAAAACCTTTCAATAATTATATCTTTCAGAAGATGTCTTTGAAAATTACCAATGCAAAACGAATTGAAGGCCTTGATAGTAACGTGTGGTAAGTATTTAGAATAAACAATAATAATTTGGTGAAGCTTTTCTCCTACATGTTTTGATATTCTTAGTTGGGAATTGTTAGCCTCCTCTATGGTCTACAAATAAAGACATTATAATTTATTCATCAAGTGAAACTGGAAGGAAGTTAAGAATCCATACCCTGATTTATTCATCTGGCACATGTGCTAAGCCTGCAAATAAGGCAGAGAAAAGGACAAAGAACTTTCTTGTGATCCATGAGGAAGCTGGTATGGTTGAGGGAAGAAAATAGATGATGAAACTATGGGTATCATGAAATTGAAATTTGTAAGAAACTTTTAAGTTTATTAGTTCAGCCATCATTTAATGAGATAAAGTCATTTTGTAGGTGGTAAAGTTTTTGTTGGGAACTCACTTCTTTTTTATTTGTAAGACTAAATGAAGTCTTAGTTTCTCAGTTTTATGTTAAGATCATGAGGTATAAAAAGCTAAGTTGGTAATTATTAGTACTAATTAGTATTTTTTAATTTTAGGATTGAATTTACAAAGTTGGCTGCCGACCCCTCTGTTGTGAATCTTGGTCAAGGCCTCCCAGATATATCCCCTCCTATATATGTGAAGGAGGAGTTATCAAAGATTGCAGCAATTGATAGCCTGAACCAGTATACACGAGGCTTTGTAAGTATATGAAGACAATGTGGGGCATGAACTTGTATTTTATATTGTATTGTGTAGAATGTCGTCCTATCACTTATGTATACTTGACTTTCTGGGACCAGCTGTCCCAACCTGATAATCAGAGGAACCCCCATCATTGCCTTTCTCTACTAAAAGGAGCAGTTCCCAACTTCTAACCCCTCCTATCTTGGTCCTTCCTTTACTGCTGTTCTAGTGTAGGGTCTTATGGCAACAAGGAAGGGAGAGTCGCCTCTTTTTTTTTTCCAATTTATTTAGTATTATTATTCCAGTATGGTTAACATACAGTGTTATATTAGCTTCAGGTGTACAGTATTGTGATTCAGCAATTCTATACATTACTCAGTGCTTATCACTATGTGTACTCTTAATTCCCTTCACCCATCTCACCCGTGCCCCTACTGACCTCCCCTCCGCTAACCATCCATTTATTCCCTCTAGAGTTAAGAGTCTGTTCTTTGGTTTGTCTCTCTCTCTCTCTTTTTTTCCTTTGTTTTGTTTCTTAGATTCCACATTTGAGTGAAATTGTATACTATTTGTCTTTCTCTGACTTATTTCACTTAGCATTATACTCTCTAGCCCCATCCATGTTGTTGCAAATGTCAGGATTTTATTCTCTTTGATGGCAGAATAATATTCCATAATGCATATAGTATATATACTATATACATGCACACATACATTCCATTTTATATGTGTATGTATATATATAAATATATACACACACATACACTCTACATCTTCTTTATC
Organism: Vulpes vulpes; assembly: GCF_048418805.1. Taxonomy (NCBI): domain Eukaryota; kingdom Metazoa; phylum Chordata; class Mammalia; order Carnivora; family Canidae; genus Vulpes; species Vulpes vulpes. The sequence goes on from NC_132782.1 coordinate 134,285,718, forward strand.
CATTCATCTCTCTCTCTCTTTTTTAAGATTTTATTGTTTATTCATGAGAGACAGAGAGAGGCACAGACGTAGGCAGAGGGAGAAGCAGGCTCCATGTGGGGAGCCCGATGCAGGACTTGATCCTGGGACTCTGGGATCACGCCTTGAGCCAAAGGCAGACACTCAACCACTGAGCCACCCAGGTGTGCCATCCATTCGTCTCTCAATGGACACTTGTGCTGGCTATTGTAAATAATGCTGCTATAAACATAGGGTGCCTATATCTTTTTGAAGATTCTTTAGGTAAATATCCAGAAGCATTACTGGATCATATATAGCTCTATTTTTAATTTTTTGAGGAACCTCTATACTGTCTTTCACAGTGGCTACATCAGTTTGCAGAGAATATTCTCTTGGCACACATCATATTTTCTCTCCCATTAACACATGCAGCCTCAGCACAGGCCTCTTAATTAATATTTTATTTTCAGCTAGTTACTTTCTTCCTCTCTGCTTCTCTGCCCCTCCCTGTACTTCTGTGATGAAATACCTAGGATATCCAAAGATCCCTAGATTCTACCAAAAAACTACCACAACTTATTACCACAATTGAGCAGGATTGAAGGACACAAGGCCAATGTACAGAAACCAATTGTATTTCTGTATGCTAAAAATGAACAGCTGGAAAGTAAAATTTTTAAAAAAATACCATTTACAATAGCATCCCAAAATGTTAAGTATTTGAACAGAATTTTTATTTTTATTTTTTTTTTAATTTTTATTTATTTATGATAGAGAGAGAGAGAGAGAGAGAGAGGTAGAGACATAGGCAGAGGGAGAAGGAGGCTCCATGCACCCGGAGCCCGACGTGAGATTCGATCCGGGGTCTCCAGGATGCGCCCTGGGCCAAAGGCAGGCGCCAAACCGCTGCACCACCCAGGAATCCCAGAATTTTTAAAATATATGCAAGATCTATACAACAAAAACTACAAAACTTTGGAGTGGTATATGATATTCATGGATTGGGAAATAAAATATTGTAGTCAGTTCTCCCTAAATTGATCCTTAATGGAGTTTGGCAAACTATGGCCTTGGGGCATATCTGACCCAGTCTTGAATTTTGTAAATTAAGTTTGATTAGAACATAACCTATGCCCCTTTGTATTTTTAAAAATTTGTTTAAATTCAATTTAGTTAACATATAGTGTATTATTAGTTTCGGGGTAGAATTATCAGTTGTATATAACACCCAGTGGTCATTACATCAAGTGCCCTCCTTAATGCCCATCACCCCCCTCACCTCTTCCCCAGCAACCCTTAATTTGTTTCCTACAGTTTAGGGTCTCTTATGATTTGCCTCCCTCTCTGTTTTTATCTTCTTTTATTTTTCCTTTCTTTCCCTTAGGTTCATCTGTTTTGTTTCTTAAATTCAACACATAGGTTCATCTGTTTTGTTTCTTAAATTCAACACATGAGTGAAATCATATGGTATTTGTCTTTCTGTGACTAATTTCACTTAGCATAATACTCTCTAGTTCCATCCATGTCGTTGCAAATGGCAAGATTTCATTCTGTTTGATGGCTGTATATTCCATTGTGTGTGTATACATACCACATCTTCTTTATCTGTTCATCTGTTGGTGAACATCTGGGCTCTTTCCATATTTTGGCTATTGTGGACATTGCTACTATAAACATTGGGGTGCAAGTGCCCCTTTGAATCAGCACATTTGTATCTTTTGGATAAATACCTAGTAGTGCAAATTGCTGGATCATAGGGTAGCTCAGATTTTAACTTGAGGAACCTCCACACTGTTTTCCAGAGTGGCTGCACCAGTTTGCATTCCTACCAACAGAGCAAGTGGGTTCCCCTTTCTCCACATCTTCACTAACATCCATTGCTTCCTGAGTTGTTAGTTTTAGCCATTCTGACTGGTAGTTTTGATTTGTATTTTCCTGATGATGAGTGATGTTGAGCATTTTTTTCATGTGTCTATTGCCATTTGTATGTCTTCTTTGGAGAAATGTCTGTTCATGTCTTCTGCCCATTTCTTGACTGGATTTTTTATTTTTTTGGTATTGAGTTTGAAAGATTCTTTATAGATTCTGAATACTAGCCCTTTATCTGATATGTCATTTGCGAATATCTTCTCGCATTCCCTGGGTTGCCTTTTAGTTTTGCTGATTGTTTCCTTTGCTGTAACCTATGCCCATTTAAAAAATATTTTCCAGTGTGATGGGAGATAAGCACTGGGTGTTATGCTATATGTTGGCAAATTGAATTTAAAGTAAAAAAAATTAAAAATAAATTATTTTCCAGTTTTTGTAAATATATCTGTTTTTATATTGGAATAAGCACAGGGGATGGCATTTGCACTGTCACCAGGCTGTGGATGACATTCGTCACCTCATGGGAATGGGAAGGAAGTGTTGAGGAGAGATCATAATTATTTTTAACACATCTTTGCCTAGTTTTAATTATTATATGATGCATGCATTATTTTTGTAATTAAAAAATTTTTAGAACACAGACCCTTATCGTTCTGAGGAAAGATGTGTAGTGTTTATGGTGGCTTTCAGATCATCCCTTGCTACAATTTGTTAGACCTGTGATTAAAATGAAATTCAAAGGAAAGTTTGGATTTCTGGGAGTGGTGACAATCTTCTCTTGCTCTTTTCACAAATCATGTATATTTTGTGGAACTTGAATTTAAGTAGTCTTTTTCTTTTGCTATTACTTTTGAGTTTACTGGCTATGTTCCGTCACCTTCCCTATTATTAATTATACCCAGTTTCTTTAATATTATAATATCTCCTAATTTCAAAATATGAAAAATGTGCTATAGCTTTGTTTTTATTGATTTTAATTGGGTGAAGATCTGTGACATACTAGCCAACATTCTACCAAAGGTGACAAACAAAAGTATCTTTAACAAAAGATACCTCCCTTTCATGTAAACTAGAATAGATAACTTAGAACAACCAAAGACTATTTTACTTTGTAAACTTGGGGTATATTCCACTCGCCTCCTTCTTGTCCTGTGTCCTGACCCAGTTTATTCCTCCAGAGCCCTAGGTGCTTTGCAAAAAAGACACACATGCTCTGCACTTGGACTCTCACTTGCAACTGACAAACATGAAGGTGGTTCTCCAAAAGCAAAAAAAGGAGCCACATGCTAGGCAGGAAAAAGAAATACTGACTTCAATGCCAAATAAGACAAGGAGGAGAAAAGAAAAGGAAAAGAGAAAGAGGGGGAGAGCAGAGAACATAGAAGAAGAGAAGAATCGAGGAAGAGACTTTGTTTGTGCATTTATAATCTTTTCATTCCTCCTGAGGAACATTGTTCGCTTGGATGATTCCTCCCCTCTAGGCTATCACAGTGGTGAAGAATGGCCTACTTCCTCCTAACATTTACTCTCACATGAGCACTAATGTGCATTTCTTTGAGGAATTTGCTTTGCCCTCTCTGCATAGTCCATTGGTTGGCATAATATACTCTCTGGTAACATGGAAGAATAGATTCAGGATATATAGACAATGCAGGTTTTCTTCTTTTAACTGGGGAAAAAGTCCAACTCTATCCAATCTGATTTAATTATTGTCAACAATAAAGTAATTGAATGTGATTCGATTGCTATCAAAAGTACATTTGATACTGAAGTCAATTTTTATCAAAGCAAATAGGTTGGAACTTTTTAAAATTCCAAAACCAATTGGTTAATAGGATTTTTATTAGTCGTTAGCAAGTTTTTATGACCATTGATGTAGGAACCCTCTGAAAGTAGGGGAAAATGTTTTTTATTTCCATTAAAAAATACAAATTTTCTTTGGATAATTATAAACATAAAACCCAACTTTTAAAAATTCTTTCATTTTAGATCCAGAATACTTCCAAGTAGATCCTGTAATCAAATTCAAGGGTTTTTTTTTCTTCTTTTGTACTCAACAGGGTCATCCATCACTTGTGAAAGCTTTATCCTGCTTATATGAAAAATTTTATCAAAATCCAATCAATCCAAATAAAGAAATCCTTGTAACAATAGGAGCATATGGATCTCTTTTTAATGCCATTCAAGGATTAATTGATGAGGGAGACGAAGTAAGTATATTAACATTATCATCTTACCTATATCAATCGTTATCATTTATACTGCCTTTGAGTCTTATTTCACACTCTATTTTTTCCGCACTCTATTTTTAATAATTTTTGAAGTATAGTACACACAAGTAAAATTCATAGATACTAAGTATTCAGCTTGATAAATTTTTTACATGTATATATTTACATGTGTGTGTGTGTATATCCATGTAACCACATACCAGATGAAGATACAGTACATTTCCAGCACCCAAAAGGCTCCCTTTTACCCCTTCCTAGTTTATATTCTCCCAGAGGTAACTACTCTTCTATCTTCTATCACCATAGGCTCATTTTACCTGCTCTTTAACCTGATATAAATGGAATCACACAGTATGTATTCTTGAACGGCTTCTTTCATTTATCATTATGTCTCTGAGATTCATCTATTTTGTTGCATGTGACTCATTCTTATATTTACAGCCTGTTTAGATAAGGGTAACTGGAAGGGGCTAGCAATGATGGGGAAAATGGCTCTTTCATTTGCACTACTAAAATTACCCTTATCTGAACTCAATCAGCAAGCACTTGGTTAGTGTGTTTTTGTGCCTGGCATTGTTAGCAGCACCATGTGTAACGAAAAGGATGAGTGATTTTTGCTTTAGTGCTATGACCCACATGGCCCCAAATTCAGTCTCTGCTCTCATGTCCCCATTATCATTCCAATACCTCTGCTTCAGTATTTTCTGACCTCTTCATTCATTCAGAAATCACTGAGGATCTCCTGTACTAGGCACCATGGGAGATTTTTTTTTAAGGCTGTGTGGAAGGAGTTCCCTGCTAGTAGAAGAGATACTGGCAAACTGGTGAATAGGAATGCATGTAATAGTCAGTAACGGAGAATGTGTAAGTTATGGTGGTGATGGCTCTGCTAATGCAGGCCTGGAAAACTCCAGAGGGGCATTGCTTAAGCCGAGTCTGAGGAATGAATATTTACCCTGATCTGTGTTGTTGTTAATTCCTTTCTTTGAGCTCTCGCGGCACTTTATCTGTGCCTCTTATATAAAAGATACTGCTATTAACTTTGTATTATGTTATTCTTCTATATCTCTAATTCCCTCTACTATGCCAGACAATAAACTACTTAAGGAAACATCTTAAGGAAGTATAGGTATACTTTCATATACGTAATCTCCTTTAATCCTATAAACTAGTTGGAAGTTTTATCTCATTCTTCGATGTTGTTAATCCTTTGTTGCGTCCTCCTTCTGCACTCTGCTAGAGCATCTAGAGGCTCAGCCCTTGACCTTCTTTTCTTTGTTCATTCTTCCCTGATCACTGTATCTGATCACTTTCTATCACATTGACCTGTTTTATATTCTTTATAGCATTTATTAGTATCTGAAATTATCTAATTTACTTCTGTCTTTTCTGGTTTATTGTGTCTCTCTGTAGAATATAAGTTCCAGGAGAACCAGTTTATTGCTGTACTGCCAGTCCCTAAAATACTCAGTGCTCAGTAAATACTCTTTAAAAAAAGAGAGGGGAATTATTCCCATCATAAAAATAAAGAAATTACGGCAAAGAGTGTCAAGTATATTCTTTCAATTTTACCTCCTTGCCTCCCCAATTTATTTTCCTTTATTGAACTCTCACTTCAAATCAGGCACTGTGTTTCTCACCAGAGTTCAAAGATAGGTTATCCTGGTCCCTGAGAATTTCACAGACTAATTAAGAACTTACAGTCCACCTGAGGGAAAGATCTCTTCCCAAAGGGAACAAAGATTCTGAAATCAAGAGTCGACATTCAACCACCTGAGCCACCCAGGCACCTCAGCATTGTTATTTATCCAAGCAAAAAAAAAAAAAAAACAAAACTATTCTAGTATTCAGAAGACTCCCAAATAGCCATTAAAATAACAAATATTAAAACTATAATATATGAAATTTTCATGAAATATTATTAGGTTTAAAAAGAGGGGCGCCTGGGTAGCTCAGTTGGTTAAGTACCTAACTTTTTTTTTAAGGTTTATTTATTTTTAAAGATTTTATTTATTTATTCATGATAGACACACAGAGAGAGGCAGAGGCACAGGCAGAGGGAGAAGCAGGCTCCATGCAAGGGGCCCAATGTGGGACTCGGTCCTGGGTCTCCAGCATCACACCTGGGCCAAAGGCAGATGCTCAACCGCTGAGCCACCCAGGGATCCCCAAGTACCTAACTCTTGATCTCAACTCAGATCATGATCTTAGGGTTGTAAGATCAAGCTCCCCATCATTCTGGGCATAGAACCTGTTTAAGATTCTCTTTCTCCCGGACAGCCCGGTGGCTCAGCAGTTTAGTGCTGCCTTCAGCCTAGGACCTGATCCTGGAGACCAGGGATCAAGTCCTACGTCGGGCTCTCTGCATGGAGCCTGCTTCTCCCTCTGCTTGTGTCTCTGCCTCTCTCTCTCTCTCTCTCTCTCTCTCTCTGTCTCTCTGTCTCTCTCTCTCTGTCTCTTAAAAAAAAAAAGGTCTCTTCTATTTGGCCGTTAGCTCCGTGAAAACAAGGAAGGCCAGCTTTTTCACTGCTGCATCTCAGCATGTAGTATGATACCTTACACATAGTAGGTACACAGAATTTTTTAAATGAATGAGTAATTGATATGTTTGTTACTTTCTTATTTGGTTTTATTTTAGGTCATAATAATAGTGCCTTTCTATGACTGCTATGAGCCCATGGTGAGAATGGCTGGAGCAACACCTGTTTTTATTCCCCTAAGATCTGTAAGTTTGCCAGTACCATTCACATGCTTTAAGGCGTTTTGAAAATATATATAATTACTTTGTCCCTGATAAAATTTCTACTTTGTTTACATTTTGGGATTTATTATGTATCTCTATTAGGCTAAAGGTAATCAACATCTTCAAAAGGGCAACTTTATTACTTTATCCTGTGTTTGCCATGTGTCTCTGTTGTATTAGCATTCATATTATATGTAATGTTATCTTTTGTAGTTATGTGGCTCCCCCACCAACATGAGCACCACCAGCTCAGAAACCATTTCTAACTCACTTTTATAGCACCACTCCCCAGTGACTAACTGTATGGTGTATGCTGGGTGCTCCATAAATGCTTTTTGAATTCTGAATGAAGTGATTTTTTATTTTTATTTTTGCTATTATTTTTAGGAATTTAATAAAGTGTGCTACCACTGTCTTTTTAAAAATCTTACTAAAATAAATAATACATGAGGTGAATCACAGACTCCTATATTAGCCTTACAGTACTAAACATGTTAACTATAGTTATAGCTGGCTCCTTTGAAGGAATACAGATACTTTAACAGCTGTTTATGTGGACAGAGTTTATTTTCACATTTAATATGTGTGAGCATGATACTCAAGTCCTCTTGGGCTCACCAGGCTTAGTGATTTCTGTTTATTTTCTTTGTTAGTCATGCATTCAGTTACCTTTGCCTTACCTTTCTCTAATATTTTTCCCAGTTAGGTTATTTATTTGTAAGACAGCAAACATGAATTTTTTTTTTTTTTTAGCAAACATGAATTAATTGAATTAAATCACATTTTGATTCTTAATACTTAGAAACCTGTTGATGGGAAAAAATGGTCTAGTTCTGACTGGACCTTGGATCCTCAAGAACTGGCAAGTAAATTTAATTCTAAAACCAAAGCCATTATACTGAATACTCCACATAACCCCATTGGCAAGGTGAGTCTTTGATCTCTTTTTACAGCTTCTGACCTATCATTTTCTCACATGTTTAATCATAATTGGCTCTGCTCTCTTATTTTCTTTATACATATAGGTATATACCAAAGAGGAACTCCAAGTAATTGCTGACCTTTGCATCAAATATGACACACTCTGCATCAGTGATGAGGTTTATGAATGGCTTGTATATACTGGAAATAAGCATTTAAAAATAGGTACTGGTTATTACATAGAGTCACAAATCTAAATGTGTTTGGGCACGTGTGGAACAACTGATTGGAAAGGATCCCAGAACAGCTTTAAAATACTCCTTGCAATGGGTAGCTGTCCATATGAGCACTTAAATGGTATTTGAATAAATGATGCTTGAGTGAATTAATAAACAGATTGAAGGACAAGGAGTATAAACTAAGGGGAAGAGATTTTTGGATCATACTATAAAGCTATGAAACCAGAGAAGTCATACTCTGAGCTATATCCTTGGCTTTTTATCAAGAATCCATCTATGACTTGGTACATAAGATACAGGGAGCTTACTTGTTCCAAGCAGGACTGTCTATGCTGAGCAGGTTGCCAAAATGCCAAATCAACAGGAGAAAATTGCAGGGCCAGTAAGCTATTGCTGCTTGATCCTTGATTCTTGGCTGGGAATTCTTCATCACTACTTGGCCATCTCACAAGTGCTTCAGTGTCTTCTGGAGTTGTTCAAACTGATATCAACTATAAGACTGTATGCTAGGCTGCAGACTTTGGATCTTTGCACTTGCCCTTCCAATGCCAGAAACACTTTTCCCCCTAGATATCCACATGGCTCAGTCTCTCACTTCCCCCAGGGTTTTATTCAGATGCCAGTTTTATGGCCACATTTAAGATAGTAAGTTTTCCTTCCAGCATTGCTTTGCTTTTTTTTCTTCCTGTTCTGTTTTTCTTTATAATGAATGTGAAGATCTATATTGTTTACTTCTACCTGCTAGAACATAGTGATTTCTGTTTGTTTTCGTGTCTTCTGAATCTCCAGTTTCCAGGAGAGGATCTTGCACGTGATGATGATCAGATGATCAGAATGCAACTGATGAATAAATGAATAGAAATGAAAAAGGAAAGGGAAACTAAAATCACTGTCACAGAAATCAATAAATAAAAAAATTAGTGCACTTATATATCAATAGTTGCATATATTATAATTATCCCTATGGTGCATTATAAATTGTAGAAATAGGACAAAGCAAGTGCTTGAGGGGATCAAAAAAGGAGTGGGCAAAAGATGGAATTTGTTTAAGCAGAGAGGTAGAAAGAAAATTCATATCAGATATGAGGCAAGGAGATATAACAGGTCAAGATATAGCACGAGTGGTTTATAAGAATATAACAGGCACAGATGATAATGGAAAAGTAGGGGTAATTCAGACAGCCTTGAATATGAGAACAGAGCTTAAACTTGTGGAGGGGGTCAATGGTTCTGAAGCCCAAAGCTTCAATAGAGAGCACCTCAAAGCCACAAAGTTCACATCTTGAAATAAGGATGTATTGTCTTCCACCACAAGAAGCAGTTTTCCTAACAGGAATTTAATAATTAGAAGAATTCATTAGGGGCTCCCAGGTGGTTCAGTGGGTTGCGCATCCAACTCTGGTTTTGACTCAGGTCATGATCTCAGAGTTGTGAGATTGAGCCCTGCGTGGGGCTCCATGCTTAGTGGAAAGCCTGCTTGAAGATTTTCTCCCTCTGTCCTTTTCCCCGGTTGAGCATGCAAACATGCTCTCTCTCTCTCTCTCTCTCTCTCTCTCCCTAAAATAAATAATTTTTTTTAAAAGTCAGTATAAGGGCAGCCCGGGTGGCTCACCGTTCTAGCGCTACCTTCAGCCCAGGGCATGATCCTGGAGACCTGGGATCGAGTCCCACGTCACGCTCTCTGCATGGAGCCTGCTTCTCCCTCTGCCTGTGTCTCTGCCTCTCTCTCTCTCTCTCTCTCTCCCCCTCTCTCCATGTCTCTCATGAATAAATAAATAAAATCTTTTTTAAAATTTTAAAAAATGAAAGTCAATATAAGAATCACAGTTCAGGGATCCCTGGGTGGCGCAGCGGTTTAGCGCCTGCCTTTGGCCCAGGGCACGATCCTGGAGACCCGGGATCGAATCCCACGTCAGGCTCCCGGTGCATGGAGCCTGCTTCTCCCTCTGCCTGTGTCTCTGCCTCTCTCTCTCTCTCTGTGACTATCATAAATAAATAAAAAATTAAAAAAAAAAAAAAAAGAATCACAGTTCACTGCATATTTATAACAAAGAGCCATTGAAATAAATACATCAGAGGTTTGTTTTTTTTTTAATTTTGCCATTAGTATTCACTTGCTAAATGTTCATTTGTTTCACTGATGGTAGCATACACTATCAGATAAATAGTACTTATTTTAAGTGCTTAAGGGGATCCCTGGGTGGCGCAGTGGTTTTGCGCCTGCCTTTGGCCCAGGGCGCGATCCTGGAGACCCAGGATCGAATCCCACGTCGGGCTCCCAGTGCATGGAGCCTGCTTCTCCCTCTGCCTGTGTCTCTGCCTCTCTCTCTCTCTCTCTCTCTCTGTGACTATCATAAATAAATAAAAATTTAAAAAAAAAAGATTAAGTGCTTAAGAAAATTTCACGGAAGAAAACTTAAAATTGATTTAAAAAGAATTATCCACATTAATTTGATCACCAAAGTTCTAATGAGCGTACTTTGAGAACTGCTACAAGAGGTGTGCCAAGGCGGGGGAATTGGTTATGTGATTGGATTTGTTTTATAAAGCTAAAAACCAGTATAGGTGAGGATCTGAAATGAGTCAGATTTGCTAGCAGTAGAGTTGATGCTTGTGGGTTATTTAATAGTCAAAACAATGGGCAGGGGTAGGAGAGAGTATAGCATTTGTAGGTGGGAAGGGAACAAGCAGGTATGATTCTGAGACCTCTGGTCTGGCCCCCTTGGCAATGATGAGGCTCTTAAGCAGAGGTGGAGATGTGCTCAGGAAGAGATCTGTGAGGAGTAAGGAATATTCCTGCCTCTCATGCTTTAATCTTGCTAAGTTTTAGTGTCTGTGAGACATGGAGATGTCTGGAGACAAGTGGAATTATAGGCCTGATAGGATCGAATTGTGAGGGGAAATAGTTTTGTCAGTCAACAAAATTTTGTTGATGGTGGAACCCACAGAAGAGCATTTTGTCAGGAAGACTGGATAAACAGAAGACAGCCAGAGATTTGCAAGGTGTGGTGGTGCTTTGACACAGCAAACTGCTGTTATGTGTCAAATTGCAATAGAGTTCATCTTCACCCTTCTTTTCGATGATCTCTGAGGTCATTTGAACTATTTCTGGGCGAAAATCAGATCAAAATGGACAACTAATTTTTTGTAATTTCAATAATTAAGCAGAGAGAGGAATAAGCATCTAATTTATGAATAGTTTTTATTTAAGATAAAACATATATCCATGTCTATGCAATAATCCCTCAAATCTTTAGAGTTTTAGTTAACTCAGTTTAGCAATATTTTTCCAATGGATAACTTTAAATGATCTTGGGAACCTGGGGGGCTCTGTCAGTTACGCATCTACCTTCAGCTCAGGTCATTATCCTGATATCCTGGGATGGAGTCCTGCATCGGGCTCCCTGCTCACCAAGGAGTCTGCTTCTCTCTCTACCCCTTGTATGTGCACACTCTCTCTCTCTTTCTCAAATAAGTAAAATCTTCCTTTAAAAAGTTTAAAAATAAAGATAAATGATTTTGAGATCTATTATTTGAACCTTTATTACACTGTTTAAACCTCATGTTATAGAAGCCATCATAGTAGAAATGTAGCAGATATTACTTGCTGAAGATATCAAGACATACATTAACTCAGAATTTTTAGTTGTTATAACAGCCCATAAGCAAAAAAAAAAAAAATTATTTAGAAAGTACAGTTTGGCTCCATGAAAACTTAGCTATTCTATCAAATACAGTGGCCTTTGTTACATGAAAGATGCAAAATGGCTATTTCATCAATTTGCAGAGTGTGATAGTATTTCTTTAATATAACACAATGAGGCTTTCTAGCCATACATCATGAATTAACATCATCTTCATGCTTTCACTGAGAGTTTTCCCTGGGGTAGCACTCATCCTCGTGTCTCTAATCTTTATCTGACTTCCACTGAAGCCTAAACCACCTGTGAATGACTCATCTAGCTGCTGTGGCTGATTTAAGGATCATGGGTCATAGATGAGAAGTGCAAAGAACAATTAGTTGCCGTTCAGATATAAATGCGAGCAAGCATACCAACACTATAACTGGTGTTTTGGGTTTGGTTTTATTTTGTTTTTGTATATTCGTTTAAGTAATCTCTACACCCATTGTGAGGCTTGAACTCACAACCAAGAATGTCATGCTTTTCCAGCTGAGCCAGCCAGGTGCCCCTAGCTTTTTTTGTTTTTATTTTTGCTTTTGTTTTTAAGTAATCACAACACCCAACATGGAGCTTGAACTCACAACTCTGAGATCAAGAGTTGCATGCTCTACCAACTGAACCAGCCAGGTGCCCCTAGGCATTTTTTTTTAAATGATCAGACCTGCAGTTTTTTTATAAAAAGGTCTGTAGATTCACAGACAATGCTGTGGTATTCTGCTCTGTTTACATGAATTTCTGTAGCTCCCCAAATCTCTGAGATGGAAAGGACATGAACATCCGTATGTTTTAAAATTCCTTAGGGCCCTTTTTATTGAAGTAGTAGAATTTGTTCCTGGATCAGATTCTTGATACAAATGATGTCTCCAGGTTTCTGTAAAATAACCTTTCTGACTGAAAGGTTAACAAAAAAAAAACAGAAACCGTCTCTAGAAAAAAATTCTATTAATACATTGATATTGATATATGAATCTTCTAGCATCTGGATAATTAGTATAAAATTCTTTGTAAGTTATTCAGTTGATCAGTTTACTGCTGAATAAAAAAGACATCCACTCTCAGATGGCTAAAATAATCATCCAAATGACTTAACCCTTTTTTAAAAAATATTATGCCTATAACTTGATATTTTCTGGAAAAAAAAAACCCTACATTTGACATGTAAGTAGTTTTGATTCCCTTTGTATATAATTTATCACGAAAACATGTTAGGACTGTGTTCATTTCTCTGGGTGATTGTTATTTTCAAAGAATTTTTTTTCTAAATATTGTCCTTATTACTAGACCTTCCTGGTTTGGGATATATATTATTACTTTATTTTTTTATTCATTCATTCATTCATTCATTCATTCATTTAAAAACTTTATTTATTTATTCATGAGAGACACAGAGAGAGAAGCAGGCTCCCTGTGGGCAGCCCATTGTGAGACTTGATCTCAGGACCCCAGGATCATGACCTGAATCAAAGGCAGATGGTCAACCACTGAGTCATCCAGGTGCCCCTCGTTTATTTTTTTGAGAGTGTGCAAGCAACGTTGTGGGGAGTAGGGCAGAGGAAGAAGGAAAGAGAATCTTAAGTAGGCTCCACACTCAGCATGAAGCCCCATCCAGGGCTTAATCTCACAACCTTGAGATCATGACCTGAGCCAAAATCAAGAGTTGGACACTTAACTGACTGAACCACTCAGGTGCCCCTATATTATTACTTTAAAGAAGGTAATACTCTGCATTATATGTCATTTATATTTTTCTCCCATCAAATAGGTGGAACATGTATCATGAAATTCTTTTTTTTTTTTTTAATTTATTTTTTTTTTAATTTTTATTTATTTATGACAGTCACAGAGAGAGAGAGAGAGAGGCAGAGACACAGGCAGAGGGAGAAGCAGGCTCCATGCACCGGGAGCCCGACGTGGGATTCGATCCCGGGTCTCCAGGATCGCGCCCTGGGCCAAAGGCAGGCGCCAAACCGCTGCGCCACCCAGGGATCCCTGTATCATGAAATTCTTTTAGATTACTTTGGAGGACTAGAAATGTCCTAAAGTTTGAAAGGATATGATAATTAATATCAAATGTTAGAATATTCTTTCTTCAAGTCAATCCTCTAAATATCTTCATTTATCTTTTTGTTTTTTTGTATACTCCACAGAAAATACAACCATAACTTTTTGGATTTATATAATATTCCTACCTTTACAAATATTGGCAGATGTTTCACAGTGGACTGAGATTATGTATGAATCCATTTTGGAAATTTCTTTAGCTACCGTACATTTTAGTAGGCACTTTACTTGCATATGAGACTAAGAAAACCGTAGCTTAGGCCACACAGATACGGCTATTTGTTTTCTCTTTGTGTTTACCAACACTCTTAGAACAACATAGGTGTTTCTACAGTACATCTAAAAAACAAGTGAAAAGCTCATGGATTTGCATGTGAAGAATTTCACAACTAAATTACTTGAGGAATCCAAAGAGCAGTGTAGGTAGCATTCTCAAAAGATTAACAAGGGCATCATTTATCAATGTCCAGCAAAAATCACAAGCTTTTACATTCTGTACCTCCATGACTTTGTTACCTTCATTCCCTTTATCCCAAAAACCTTTCTTCCCCTTCTGTGACTGGCAAAGTCTATATGGTCTTCCGTGTCTCAGCTCAAGCATCACCAGCTGCAGAAAGCTACTCCTAACACCTTCTTCTGTTTTTGTGTGACAGTCCATGTGATTACAGAACTTACCTCACTGTATTATGATTGTTATTTTACTTTTCCTCTTCCCCCACTAGACATTAAACCCCTCTAGATCTGACTTAGTCCCTGGCACCTGGTCATTGCTAATTAGTGTTTGATAAGTTATTAAGTACACGAACGAATGATTTTGTTAAAAATATCAATCAACTTGAAAACCTTTATGCAGTCATTTCTCGTTATATGTGGAATCCATATTTGTGAATGCCCTACTCACTGAAGTAGATTTTTAACCCCAAAGTCAATACTCTTGGCACTTTGTTCATAGACATACAGAGAGGGGTAAGAAATTGAAGTCACCAGATACACATGTTCTCAGTTGAGATCAACAAGGCAACACTCTGCCTTCTTATTTCCACTGATACATAAAGAAGTATCCTTTTCATGGTGATTTTGTTGTTTAAAATAGACCCCAAGTGTAGTGCTGAAATGTTGGCTAATATTTCTAAGGGTAAGAAGGCCATGGTGTGCATTGTGGAGAGAATAAGTATGTTAGATAAGCTCCATTCAGGCACAGGTTCTTGTGCTCTTGGCCATGGAGATATTAAAGGGTGATACCCAAAAGGTATGGGCTTCTTTTGGGGTGAAAAAAATATTCTAAAACTGGTTGCCCAGCTCTGCAGATGTACTAAAAACCATTAAATTAAACAGTTTCAAGAAGTAGATTTTATGGTGTGGAATTTATACTTCAAAGGTGTTAGCGAAACACGCATACACCACACACGCGCATGCACACCCAGATTGCCCTATCCCCCAGAGTTTCTGATTCAGTAAGTCTCGGATGCAGTCCAACAATTTGCCTTCCATACTAGTTCCCCACTGGTACTGCTATTGCTGGTGTGGGGACCACATTTTAAAAACTATTGCCTTAGGAATCCTCGAGAAACAGACTCAGAAAATGGGCAGAGTAGAGGTGAGTAAACAATAGCCAGGACCCACAACCAAAACGTTGCCACAGGAAGAGAATATTGAATGCGCAGCTACCACTGACACTGAGCCCTGGGTGCCACAGCTTGTGCGGCCACTGCTGGGAACCCTGCTTACTGACACTCCTGCCCTGGAAGTAATTTTGCTCCTTAAAATTATCTAATCTATCATATATTACAGTGTTTTAAAGCACTGTAACATTTTCAATTGTGTTTGGGTTAAAATTACACGATAGTTTAAAAACCTATTGAAATATACTGATTACTCTATGGTTACGTTTTTAGATTATACTGAATATATATTGACTGGAAAGCAATTACTTAGCCTTTTTTTTTTCTTTCCTATTTAGCTACTTTTCCAGGTATGTGGGAGAGAACAATCACAATAGGAAGTGCAGGAAAGACTTTCAGTGTAACTGGTTGGAAGGTAAGATGCAAAAGAATGTAATTGCTTTAAAACAGGCATGTATTAAAAAAAAAAAAAAAACAGGCATGTATTTTATTGCTTATAGAGTTTTTGTATGGTGTGTTTTAAATGCGTATATAATCAGTTTACACAAGTTTTTAGACTTAGACTTTGATCTTTTCCTTATTATTTACTAATTTAGCTTTCATGTTGGCCTTTATCCTTTTTGAGACCTGATCGTTTTTTTATTAAGAATGTTTTTATTTGGGACACCTGGGTGGCTCAGTAGTTGAGCATCTGCCTTCAGCTCAGGGCGTGATGCCAGGTCCAGGGATGAAGTCCTGCATCAGGCTTCCTGTGAGGAGCCTGCTTCTCCCTCTACCTATGTCTCTGCCTCTCTGTCTCTGTGTCTCTCACGAATAAATAAATAAATAATAAAGTTTTTATGTCAAGTTCCAGTTAGTTAACATAAAGTATAATATTGGTTTCCAGTGTGCAGTATGGTGGTTCAGCACCTCCATACAACTTCAGCGCTCCTCACAAGTGCCCTCCTTAATCCTCATCACCTATTTCACCCATCCACCACCTACCTCCCCTCTGGTAACCATCACTTTGTTCTCTATAGTTAAGAGTCTGTTTCTTGGTTTGCCCCTCTCTCTCTTTCTCTCTCTTTCTCTCTCTCTTTTCCTATGTTCATTTGTTTTGTTTCTTAAATTCCACGTGTGAGGGGATCCCTGGGTGGCTCAGCAGTTTAGTGTCTACTTTTGGCTCAGGGTGTGATCCTGGGGTCCTGGGATCGAGCCCCACATCGGGCTCCCTGCATGGAGCCTGCTTCTCCTTCTGCCTGTGTCTCTGCCTCTTTCTCTCAGGCTGTGTCTCTCATGAATAAATAAATAAAATCTTTAAAAGAACAAAAATTCCACGTGTGAGTGAAATCATATGTTATGGGATCCCTGGGTGGCGCAGCGGTTTGGCGCCTGCCTTTGGCCCAGGGTGCGATCCTGGAGACCCGGGATCGAATCCCACGTCGGGCTCCCGGTGCATGGAGCCTGCTTCTCCCTCTGCCTGTGTCTCTGCCTCTCTCTCTCTCTCTCTCTGTGACTATCATAAATAAATAAAAATTTAAAAAAAAAAAAAGAAATCATATGTTATTTGTCTTTCTCTAACTAACTTATTTCACTTAATACTGTCTGGCTCCGTTCATGTCATGGCAAATGGCAGAGAAAATAGGTAAGTTTTCATTTTATAAGTAATGAACTAATGGTACTCATTTCTTTGCAAAAAATGTTCAGATTATTGCATGTTAATATAAAAGGAGAAAAAATAATAATAGCTAATATTTTGGCACTTATCATGTGCCAAGTTCTAAGTGCTCTACACATGCTCATTCTCATGATGGCCTTATGAGGTGAGTATAACTTATTTCCCCTGTTCTACAGGCAATAAAACTACTACAGAGAAGTTAAGTAAGTTGCCTGAGGTTATATTGCTGATCAAATCAAGCCAGCGCAGGCAGTCTGGCTTCAGAATCCGCGAACTTGAGCCCTGCACTATGTAATACAATAGCAATTTACCCAGTTGAAACTTGGCTGTCTGCCAACTGCCATCTCCTGAACATGGCCAAGAAGCAGGGAATATCAAAAATGGAGCCTGCAGAACCAAGTTATGGAAGAGTCCCTACGGCCCTCATCCAGAGTTACTTTTATCTAATTCAGATAAGCTTTGTTAATCAGAAGCTTCAGATAAGCTTTCACAATATCAGAAGTAGCAAATGAGGAAAGAAAAGGATAATAGCAATTATGGATACTGTTTACCTTCTGAAGGCAAGGTTTAGTCCAGTGGGAAACTTTCCCGCTGAAGAACAGTGTTGCAATGATGAGTAAATACTAATACTGCATTACTTTCATGGTGTGAACATTTTAGGCTTGCCTATATTTAATAATTACATTAAGCTGAGCTACTCAGTCAGATTTGATACAGCCAGTTAGATTTGTTTTTTGAAATCTGCTTTTTATCTTTTCCTTTTCCAGCTTGGCTGGTCCATTGGTCCTAATCACTTGATAAAACATTTACAGACAGTTCAACAAAACACCATTTATACTTGTGCGACTCCTTTACAGGTAGGTTTTATGGTAACTTGGAATTGAAGCATGGTCTTTTGATAAAGGTGTTATTTTTATGCTGTGTATTCGAATTGGCTTAGTTCTTCCCATGATGACCTTTTTGAGGCAGGTGGCTAGTATTGTTTGGGAATTTAGGAGCAGACACATATTTGTTGCTATCAAGAATAGATTTTTTTTGTTTATTTAAATACATCAAGTTTGAACTCTGAACCCTCATACATTGCTGGTGGGATTGCAAAGTGCTGCAGATTCTGTGAAGGACAGTGACGACACCAAGCAAAAATATAGATGTGCATACCTCCCAAAGCAGCAGTCCATCTTCTGGTAATTTACCCAGTGGCTATTATCTGTACACATAAGAAACTCTATATGTATACGGCCATTTATTGCAGAAGATAGGAGTTAGTCATTATCCATCTTTAGAATTAATTAAACAAACCATGGTTTATCCAAACATTTACATATAATGTGAATTTTGTATTAGTTTCCTATTTCTCTGTGACAAATTGCCACATACTTGATGGCTTAGCACAAATTTTTTGGCTTAAAGTTCTGGAGATCAGCAATCTGAAATGGGTCTCAGAGAGCTAAAAACAGGGTGTCTGCATTCTGGTGTTCCTTCTAGAGGTTGTACGGGAGAATTTGTTCCTTGTCTTTTCCATCTTCTAGGGATTGCTCACATTCCTCGGCTCATGGTCATATCATTCTAACATGACTCTGACTCTTGTGCATAGGGACAGGGGTGGGTGCAAGACTTTCTAATGTATATCCTTTTAATACTGTTTCTGTGTTTTTAAAAATATATTTATAAAACAGGGATCTATGTATCATCATTCTGTGAATAATCAGAACACCAAAAGAAAAAGAAAAAAAAAAAAAAAAAGAAGTCTTTTTCTGGAAGGCAGTTAAAAGGCCAAAAGAGTATTTTGGCTACAGTGCTAAGGGGGTAACATACAATGTTAAATCAAGTAATCTTTGAAAGCCTCACTGAGAAGGTGACATTTGAAGTATGAACTGAAGCTTAAATAGTGACATGGGTTATGTAGGGAAGAACCTTCCAGACTATGACAACAAGTGCAAAGGCCTTGGGGTAGGCAGGCTGGCTATCAGTTTGCATCCACGAAAAGCACAAGAGTGGGATGGGTTGATCAAAGGACAAGAGTGGGAGGAAATAAATCAGAGGGGTAGCTGGGAGCCAGATCAAATAAGGCCACGTTTGTCACTGTAAAGGCTGAGTGAGATAGGAAGCCACTGGAGAGTTTGAGCACAAGAGTGACATGACCTAACTTGTACTATCAAAGGGATTTGGCTGCTTTATTGAGTCAGAACACTGTTGAAGTGATCCAGGAGAGAGACAGCAGTGATTGAACTAATACAGGGATGGGGAAATGGTGGGACGTGATTGGGTTCTGAATACATTTTGAAAGTAGAGTTGACAGTATTAGCCATTGGTCACATGTAGGGTATGAGATAGAGAGGGAAGTCCTGCATAATACTATACTTAGGAGAGATGTTTATGTCTCTTGAGCTTTGACTTTTCTAGGGCAGTATCTCCTATGGGGAGTGAATAAGTTGCTGAGAAAAAGAAAGATGCAGCTAAGAATCTGGAACACCTTTTCCTGACCCATCTGGTCCTCCATTTTAGCTAAGTGCCTGGCATTTTCCATGTACTCAAATGACTATTTGGAAACGGGCTCAGGCTTCCAGGGGAACCACAGATTCCTAGGCTGACACAGCTTGATCCTTATTTATCTAAGAATTTGTTAATCCTGGGAATTATTATTAATTCTTTTTTCCTGCTGGCTTCTTTTAGCATGTAGTCTTCTCAGTGATCTTACCCTTCACTGTCTCTCCATGTCATCTCTTACCATATTCTCTTGCTACTCTTCGGCCACACCAGACTCCGTTCTCTCAACAGAACAGACTGTTGAAAAGGTCCTGCCTTTTTCATGTATTTGTTTCCTTATCCCTCCCACTTACCTCTCCAGTAAACATTAACTGGAATCTCCGTAAAAGCAAGGACCATGTTTATCTTGTTTACAATTATATCCCCAGTTTTTAATCACAATGCCAGTATTTAATATTGGTATTCAGTCCATGTATATTTACTGGGTGAATGAATTTATCCTTTAATTCTTGATATTTCTTGGTTCTAATAAATTTCCTTAAAATTTAGCCACTTTGCTGCATTCTTCTACCTCAACTATTCCAGGTTCTTTATTATTTGCTTATGTCTCCTTCTTTGCACTGAGAACCAGTATTTCTAAGTCATTTCAGTTCACACTCTCCTATCAAGCTTCTGCCCTTCTGCTTGTACAGATCCTTGCTCTTTATGCGTGTCCTGATTCAGACTTATTTATCTTTCCCTGACCTGTTGCCTTCTCAGACACCTACCTGACCATTAAAAGCATCAGTTTTTTCCCTTGGCCCAGTTCCTCTCCTGCCACTTCTGACTTTCCTAAGGAATGATAGAGAAGTGACTCCTGGGGTGCCTGGGTGGCTCAGTCAGTTAAGCATCTGCCTTTGGCTCAGGTTGTGATCCCAGGGTCATGAAATGGAGCCCTATGTCAGGCTCCCTGCTCAGTGGGGAGTCTGTTTCTCCCTCTCCTACCCACTTGTCCTCATTTTCCCTCTCTCTCTCTTCTCCCTCTCTCTCAAATAAATAAATAAATAAAATCTTAAAGAAAAAAAAAAGAAGTGACTCCCCATACTCCGGACACACTTTTCTAATCGCTAAGGCACTTAGATAGTTCTGGGATATGAATGATTAGAATTCAGATTAGAATGGCATCCCTATGGGGAGTGACACAGTGGGTCAGCTTTCATTTCCCCTGCATCCTCCAAGGTAGTGGGAACAAGCTGACTAGTTCATCATTTCTCTGGTCATCTTTCAGACTTAGATCTAGCATGTCATTCTACAGCTCACCTCAACGGAAAATAACATATCTTTTCAATTCCAAGCAAGCCATCTTTATACAATACCTGTTCTTCAGTTTGAATCTTCATGGCTCATTCTCAGTTCTTCACATCAGATTTAATCATTTACATGTAACTGATTCCTCCATTAATTGATACAGTCTAATATAAGCTCACAGGAATTCAACTCTAATTCTCTGACTGACTTCAGTCTTGATTATACCAATAAACTCAGCAATAAATAACATTACCATATTTCCTTTCCACATGTTTCGATCTTAACATGCAGGAAGCCTTGGCTCAAGCTTTTTGGATTGACATCAAGCGCATGGATGACCCAGAGTGTTACTTTAATTCTTTGCCAAAAGAGTTAGAAGTAAAAAGAGATCGGATGATACATTTATTTGAAAGTCTTGGCCTAAAACCTATAGTTCCTGATGGGGGATACTTCATCATTGCTGATGTGTCTTTGCTAGGTTAGTAAGAATTTTTATTATTTCAAATATATGGAAACTTATGGGTGAAATTGTATTAGAATTAGGGAGTAAAGATTGGTGTCAAAGCTATATCAGCTTTTTATCTACAGAAAAATGGCTTTTTGCAATGCCAGTGTATTTGTTTGTTTTAATAATCATCTTGAGTTTTAGGTCCCTGACCTTAAAATGATTGTTAACATGGCTATGGAGTCAGTTATTTTAGGTGTTCTATTAAACATAGAATTTGGGGGATCCCTGGGTGGCTCTGCAGTTTAGCGCCTACCTTCGGCCCAAGGCGTCATCCTGGAGTTCCAGGATCGGGTCCCACGTCAGGCTCCCTGCATGGAGCCTGCTGCTCCTTCTGCCTATGTGTGTCTTTGCCTCTCTCTCACTGTGTGTCTCTCATGAATAAATAAATAAAATCTTAAAAAAAAAAAAACACACATAGAATTTGCTATCATCTTGTTCTTGCGTGTAATTACATGGAATAATATATGAACCCAGTGTTCCTTTGAGTAAAATTTTAGTTTACTTTTTACTTAAGAAAAAGAAGATTACTAGAATGTTGATGCTATCAGAGAATGTTTGCTATTTTAAAATATACTGAAATCTCAGTGTGGAGCTGGGCAGGTGGGAACCCCCTGGGTGCCTGTGGGGTTGTAAAAATAAAAAAAATTTTTTTTGATTAAAAAAAATACACACATATATATATACTGAAATGAAGTAAAGAAGGAAAATAACGTTTATTCAGACTCTACTACATGCCTAGCATTTTCAAACACATTTTTGAAGTAAGCTTTGTTAGCTCCATTTTTAAAGATGTGAAGAGTTGGGAAGTTTTAAATAACTTACCTGAAGTCACAGAACTAGATTCCAAATAGTTTTGTCTCCAAAAAGCAATCATCTTTATATTACCTAAAGCTGTTTTATGTACTTCTGACATGCCATACTAATCTACAATTAGAAGCATGAAACATTTTGTATAGAACTAATTTTCTTAAAAAAAAACTATAATATAATAATAGTACATTTAAAAGCATAATTTATTCTGACAGAAGTTATAGCCAAATAGTTTAAGTTTTTTTTCTTTCTCTTTCTTCCTTTCTTTCTTTCTTTCTTTCTTTCTTTCTTTCTTTCTTTCTTTATGTATTCATTCATTCACTGATTCATGAGAGACACAGAGAGGGAGAGACACAGGCAGAGAGAGCAGCAGAGTTCCCACAGGGAGCCCAATGCAGAACCTGATCCAGGAACCCCGGGATCACACCCCGAGCCAAAGGTCAATGCTCAACCGCTCAAGGGAGCCATGCAGGCATCCCTTGTTTTAAGTTTCTAATACAGTAAAGTTAATATTCCACTGAACTTGAAAAGCCTTTTATATACCAAATTTTATAAGGCTGGAAACTTTTGATTTTATAACAAAACTGTGACTATTATTTTTTTAATTTGTTGTGAGAGAAGCAGAAGCCATGATGCCCAGAGATTTTTGCTGTCCTATTGCCTGAAAGCTGTATATATTTGGCTCTCCCAAGCTCCATTCTTACATAAAACCCCTTAAGATGTCCTATACTCTGAGGTTTAGAAATCACTTTCCCTATGTCATGTCTAAATATATAGCTCATTTCATGAAATGATAAAAAAGAAAAAGCTGTTTTATCACCTTTAGTTTTGCTTTTGAATCGGAAATCCATAAGATTTTCAACATGAATTATTTTTAAAATAAGCGATTTATATTCTTGATCTGCTTCCAAAAAGCATTTAAGCTAACTTATATTAAAAAGTTTACTATGTAATAATATATGTGTGTGTATGTAAATGGATATAATAGAAAATCAATGTCACATAGGATGGGGAGAAAGCAAATTTTTCATATAGGTTCATATGGTATTCTGAATAGTTTTAACCTAGGACTGAACTTTGTGGCTGCAAGGGCAAAAAGAAAATAGAATTAGTTACATAATTCTTGGATAAAGGGAAACTTAACAGATTTTTAGATATGAATAATTCTTCCCTGGAACCAAACTTTTACAGATAGTAAATTCTTTTTTTTTTTTTTTAAGATTTTATTTATTCATGAGAGACACAGAAAGAGAGAGACAGAGACACAGGCAGAGGGAGAAGCAGGCTGCATGTAGGGAGCCTGACATGGGACTCAATCCCAGAACCCCAGGATCACGCCCAAGCCAAAGGCAGACTCAACTGCTGAGCCACCCAGGCGACCCCAGATAGTAAATGCTAAAAGGAATTCATTGCATTATAATTCTAACCATCAAAAAGACAGCAATGCAACTTTTGTTAGGATGATTGCATTAAGCTCTTAAATAGTTTTCCATTTTATCTTCAGTCAATCCACCCTGCTTGAAATACTAGTTTAGGTGTCAGATCCTGAGTATGTGTGGTTGTAATAGGAGAAGAAAGGACTTTGGTTAGAAAACCTTTTATGATAATTGGGGGGGGGGGGGAGATGTCACTTCCTTTTCACCTGTGGGAGAAAAATGTTAATTTCTATAAGATACTCCTACATATGAGGACAATTTATTTTCTTTTACTCTTTCATCTGTTCAGATTAATTTGAATGTGAAAATTCTTACAAATACTAGAGATTGGTCCCACAATTTACTAAAGACAAAAGCAAGAAACAAAATTTTCTTTTGATGGTACCTTGAAAATAAAAATACACCATAAGATTCATGAACATAATAATTAACTCCCTTTACAATTCATAGCAGTGGCCAAGTGGTTAATATTTTTAAAGTACTTATGATATAATTGGTATTATACTAAGAACTTTACAAATATTCCATTCTAACAAAAGCACAATGAGATTGATACTATCAGTTGGTTAAGCATCCATCTCTTGATATCGGCTCAGTCGTGGTCTCAGGGTTGTGAGATCAAGCCCTGTGTCAGGCTTCACACCCAGCACAGAGTCTGCTTAAGTTCATTTCTTCCTCTCCCCTCTTCTTCTCTCCTTTTCTCTAAAAATTTTTAATTAATTTTTTTTAATTAATTAATATAAAAATAACTGTTCTTGAAAAAAAAAAAAAAAACCTATCTGTGAATTCTTTACTTCACCATACAGTATGAAACTCCAGGAAATTCTGTGAATATCTTCTGAAAATATTATTACTTGTGACAGATTTAAATGAAATACATCTTGCCCTCACATATAATACATAGACCATTGAATTTTCATTTTTGTTTTAGATGCAGACCTCTCTGATATGAAGGACAGCAATGAACCTTATGATTATAAATTTGTGAAATGGATGACTAAAAATAAGGTAGTGTTTATTGACCTTTGAGATACTATGCTGTATTTTATGGTTAATTTATGAAGGATACTTGCTGACATGTTGTAATATGATATTCCACTTATGGCTATGTGAAGGATTTTTAAAACATTTTTCTTTTTGAAAGTTGTACATATTCAGAAATATCTATTTGTTTTTAACATTTAACATCCTAAAAATACATTTGAAGTAGAAGTAGTTTTCCTATTTTACTTTTCTATTTATTTTTCAGAAACTGTCAGCCATTCCAGTTTCAGCATTCTGTAATGCAGAGACCAAGTTACAGTTTGAGAAGTTTGTGCGATTTTGCTTCATTAAAGTAAGTTCCTTGTTCTATTCCAAAACACATTTATGATGTCCTTCCTTCTGATTTATAAAGCATTTTTAAAGCATTTTTTTCTATTTTTAGGAATGATGTAGTTATATGCAGTTTTCAAATTTTGGCCTGCTGCCATGAAATTAACTGCCCACCAGAACAAAACCCAACACTTTGAAGTGTTGAGTGTACTGTGTATTACAGCATGATCAGACTCCTTGCCGTATAACAATACAGTGTCAAGCATGCAATCAAAAATTACGAAACATGTGAAGACATAAGAAAATGTGGCCTTTGGGGTGCCCAGGTGGCTCAGTCTGTTAAGTGTCTACCTTTGGCTCAGGTCATGACCCAGGGTCCTGGGATCAAGCCCTGAGTCCAGTTCTCTGCTCAGTGGGGAGTTTGCTTCTCCCTCTCCCTCTGCCTCCTCCCGCTCCTTGTGCTCACTTGCTCACTCGCTCGCTCTCTCTCAAAAAAAATAAATGAAATCTTAAGAAAAAAAGAAAATGTGACCCTTAATAAAGAAAAAATTAGTCAGTAGAAATAGATCACAAGGTGACCCAGGTATAGGAGTTAGCAGACAAGGACTTTAAGGCAGATACTGTGTGTATGTTCAAGAAATTAAAGGAACATATATTCATAGAACAAATTAAAACTATAAAAAAAATCAAGTGGAAATTCGGAACTTAAACATGTAATATCTGTGTGAAAAATATATGAGGCTTAACAAACACAGAGAATTGAGGATATCAAGAAAAAAGGGCTTACTTGAATTACAGATTCATAGAATTATCCAATCTGAAAAACAGAAAAATTATTTTTAAGTAATGAATAGAGCCTTAGGTCTATCAGACAATATCATGTGATAATACATGTAATTAGAGTACCAAAAAAAGAACGGAATGTGGCAGAAAAAGTATTTTAAGAAGTAATGGCTAAAATTTTCTCATATTTCATGAAAAGCAACTTAGAGATCTAAAAGTTAGTGAACAAAAAAATAAATAAATAAAAGTTAGCGAACTAAAAAATTAAAAAAAATAAAAGTGAACTACAACAGGATATAAAGAAAGCCACACCTAGACACTTTATACTCAAACTGCTGAAAACCAAGGGCAATGGTAAGATCTTGGAAACAGCCGGAAAAAAACTATACCTCACATGCATATGAATTTAGCAACTTCTTATCAGAAAAAAACAGAGACCAGAATACAATGAAATGACATCAAAGTGCTGAAATAAAAATATATCAACCCAGAATTCTTTTTCCAGGAAAATAGCCTTTAAAACGGAAAATGAAATGTAATATTCCTGACAAATGAAAGCTGAGTGAATTGCTTACCATCAGATCTGTACTAAAACAAAAATCTGAATATATGCATTATTGCTATTTTTAAGATATGATTGCTACTGAAGACAGGCTCAACAAGATCCAGAAACTCTTTTTACCAACACATTCATCTATTAACCTAGTCAGAATGATGTAAACATTGTTTTCAGCTTTGAGAGACAATCTCAAATCTACAAACTCTGGAAGACTGATCCAGAAGACAATAAATATGTTAACAATCTAATAGTGTCAACATTTAATTGACTAAAATGTAGAAGAAAGAGTAAGGCCATTAATATTCTCATCTTACAGTGGATCTAGAAATAGAGGTGTATCTTTTGAAGTTATAAGCAAAACTAATAAAAGTAACAAGATTTCCTGTTTTAAAAATCATAAACACAGCCCTTCCCCATTCTCTTCTTGAAAATTATTAAAAACAAGTAGGAGAATGGAAAACAGATTCACAAATTCCCAGTAAATGAAGAAGAGTTGCCAAGTACAATGAAGGTAAAGGGAAGACACCTAGAAAGTCTCTTGTGTCTACATCTTCAAGTTATAAACAGAGCCAGGAGGCAACCTACTCATCTAGAACAATAAGACAGTAAGTATATAAGTACACTGGCAGTGGGAGCTTCTCCAGACTCATTTAGCATCATGCAAGGCAGGATAGAAACATACAGCTATATAATCTAAAACCTTTGTTGAGCAGGGTGGAAAGGAGATTCTGGTTGGGTCATAGATTTTCTCATTCACTCCTGTCATTTTTGCTCCAAGCTATGTTAGAGCAATGTGGAGGAGATAGATTAAATTGGAAGTAGCCACTTAAAATTAGCCGAGAGGAAAGAAAAATATATATCCCCTTCTTACCACTGAAATCCACATCAATCTTATTAAATTTTATTATGAGCCAGGGAGGGTTTCTGCAGTCCTCTAGTGCTACCCTGGCTCCTCCCTTACACATTTCTGTAGCTAAGTCTTCAAATCATAAACGAAGTCAGTAGGTGGTATTCATTACCCAAAACAATAGGAACAGTAGGTGTACTAGCAGTAGGAGATTACAAAGGTAATTCAATCAAAAATGACTAATGAAAAGGAATCAGCTGTGAATCTATAAAATATACTATTAGGAAAAAAGGAGAAAGGTACAAGGAAAACCAAGTGTCAGAAAGAGAATATTCGGTCAGAAAAATGTTGCTATAAGAGCAAATAAAAATTGATAGTTCAAATCCAAAACCTTTAAAATGAGATTAAAGTAGAGATTTAAAAAGTTCAGGGAAGATAATGTCAGATAATATAAGAAGATAATATAGGGGCACCTGGGTGGCTCAGTGGTTGAGCATCTGCATTTGGCTCAGGTTGTGAGCCCAAGGTCCTGGGATTCAGTCCTGCATCGGGCTCCCCATGGGGAGCCTGCCTCACCCTCAGCCTATTTCTCTACCCCCCCCCCCGTGTGTCTCTCATGAATAAATAAATAAAATCTTTTAAAAAAAAAAGAGAAGATGAAATGGCAACCTGTCAGAGCTCAGGCACAAAACTGAAGGAAAACAATGAAGCTATTGGTAATTGTAGTGACATTGGAAACAGCACAGAGAACAGTGAATACTTCTGTAGGCATGATAAGGATTAAGAAAAGGGAGCAAAAAAAAAAAAGAACAATGATTTTTAAAGTATTAGAAAAATCATAGATGTGGAAGACAAGTGAAATATGTAGAATCCCATGGTGGGGAAACAAATGGAACCTAAAAAGACTTTTATAGCTTTATTTTAAGAATGTTTTCCATTAAAAAAAAAAAAAAAAGACAAATCTAGCAATTGAAAGGAAATGACTTGTCTCAGGGAAAAATTGTCACAGAACAATTAACATTAGAATACATTGGACTTAAAAGATAAAGAATTCTTCGGCATCTGCACAAAAAGACCAAAGCCTTCATGGGGGCAGGGTAAGAGGATCAGTGTGGACACACCCCCTTTACATCAACACTTGATATTGGAAGATAGGAAAGCCATAGCAAGAGGTCTCTAGGGAAAACTGACATACCTGACTCACCCTCTTGGAAAGGCTAAAAATAAAAGAATGGCAAAACATGCCTAGAAAATGGAAATTGAAAGAAAGTAAGTTCAATTTAAGGCAAAATGAGCCAAAACAGCACTTTACAGTAGTTATGGGTAAAATCCTCAGCAACTATCAAATATATGAAAGGATATCCCACTTTAATCATATTACAAGAAATGAAAATTAAAACTGCAACAAAACTGTATGTTATCTATTAGATTGGAAACAACTGAACAACTGAAAAGTTCCATAAGACATTGTTATAGACAGTGGGGGTATAATTTGTAAAATCTCTTAACAGTGGTTAGTTTGGCCATTCCCATCTAAATGTAAATGCACCTACGTCTTAACACAGAAATTCTACTTCTGGGATCTTTTTCTGTGGATTTACTTGCACATTTTGAATGACTTATGCTCAAGGATTTTCCATATTTGTAACTCCCTTCTTTGACAGTGAAAAACCCTGGCTCTCATCATGGAATCACTTCTTGAATCACTCCCTCTGTATGGGCCACTCCCCCTCCAGCCACCACCCCTGATGGACATCCTTTACCCCGCTCAGGCTTTGACACTTTGTGCTAGACTGCTACTGCTGTCAACCTCTTGCAGAAATGCCCTCCTCCGACTCTCCAGTACTGCACACCTGGCACTGTCACCCACTGCATGGAATCCTTCACCCCTCATATGCTCTGACACCCTGTGCCAGTCTACATTGGCAGATGCCTGCATCATCCTGTCTAGGTTCTAACATCCTGCACGGAGCCACCCTGCCATACAGATGCTGGCTTACCCAGCTTGGATTCCAACATCCTGTTCTAGTCAACACTGCCCCTTGCCATCACCAACACCTCATGCCACCCACATCGGAAACCCTCCTTACTCCACTCTGGCTGCAACATCCTGCACCAGGCTGCCTGGGCTCCCCCTGCCTCCATATATGGACACCTGCTTCACTCAGCCCCACCTAATGGCTTTTCGATTACTTCATTCTGTAGAGAGGAAAGAGAAAAGAAGTAGAAAAAGCAGAAGAGAAAAACAAAAGCTTGATTTTTACTGTTTATCTGTCAGTTTAATTTTATACCATGAATATACCTATTCAAAAAGCAAATGGATTTTATTAGTAATTATAACTGAAACATTGAAGGTAGTGAACATAGTAATGTGAGTGAACAATTTTTCCTCATTCAGAGCAGAGAATTGTGAATTTTGTCTGAAGTCAATAAATAAGGAAATAGAACCAAATGCATTAATTACATCTTGGAGATAACCACTAGAACTAAAATCAGAAGTTGTCATAAAAGGTTGTCTTGGGATGGTGGGCATAGTGGAAAGGAGTAGGGAGAGGAGGAACAGATGATTCTTATTCTGTGTAAGCTCTTCTATACTTTCTGATTTGTTTCTATAACTATATATTAATTTGATTGTCCTTTTGTAGGTCTGCCTTTTCATTTTTACTTTGAAAAATTCTCTTCACTTGGGATCAAATATTCACTTAAATCTTCATTTAGTACTATTATGTTTTATATTTTTCTGTTTATTTATGTTTTACTTTACCAAAATCTATCTTTATTTTAAAGTCCACAGATCATTAGGGTACCTATCCAAAACTTAATTTAATGAATGATGGCTGTAATTTGCTGAACTTGCCTATTTTCAATTAGGCAAACAAATGCCAACTAGTAGTACCATTCACCATGATTGTGTGTCAAAGAATTATCTTCATATTTGTAAATGTCATTTTACCAGAGGAGAGACTACAGATTTTAGTGCTTTTAGTGAACTGGCATTTTCAGTAAACTTTTCTGAGCAGCAAGGAAAAAGAATTTTTTCAGAAATCTTAGCATTGGATATAAATGTTGGAGGTAAACACAATCAATAAATATCACACAATTTTTCAAATGGAAAGGATTTCACCCTTATTAATTCCTTTCCTAAAGACATTCAAATATCCCAACTGGATATTGAGTCTCAATCCTATAATCTCCCAAGCTTATAGCTGGACATAATGTGGCGTGTCAGGTCATACACAAAAGGGGGTGAGATGAGAGGCAAGAAAGCAAAAATAATAAGTATTGATCCCATCAGCACATCTCTCAGACTCGCTTCCAGCATCATGTCATTTATGAGTCTTGGGTCTTCTTTGGCACTGCGGGTTGCTTGGGGTGCTACAATGGTTATAAATAGTAAAGAGTGTCCATACTGGTGGATGTGGTTTTGACTGGGATCAAGTTAAACTGTTTTCAGTCTGAACTGCATTTAACAGTTTGTCGATCATTTTCTTCGTGATGTTTTTTGGCCACATGCCAGTTGATTTGTACATTTCTTTAGTGTCAGGATAGCGGCAATAAATTGGCAGCCAGTATCACAAAACAGTATAATGTAGTGATCAGTGTCACACTTCTCAGGCTCCTCTAATATTGAATTCTTAGGTTCATTCACTTTTCCAGCCAGACAGTAGTGGGATATAACATTATAAATAATTAATTTGTTTGTTTTGCTGGGCTCCTTAAAGAGCTTCAGACCTGTGTAATAGGCCACCAAGGCATGGGAAGATGGTACAGATGCTGTTTTCCAGTTTCTGTCCATGCTCCTCCAAGAGTTGTGGCTTTATACAGGCAAGGCTTCCAATGACTCATCTGAAGGCATGACCTCCAAATAAACACTCTGGAGTTCATTGCTGCAGAGGCCAAGGAAAAGCTAGAGTCCATCTGGGCCCTCCTCAAGTTATCAGAGGTTGAAGAGCACCCAGTTCCCAAATCACTTCATGACTTTTCCTTATCCATTGACTGGTATATTTTTAATATTTAAGGATTTACTTCTCTTGAATTTATTTGATATGTAATGAGATTATTTCATTTATTTACAGAAAGACAGTACACTGGATGCTGCTGAAGAAATCATTAAGGCATGGACTACACAGAAGTGTTGATAAAAGTCGAGTTTCTATTAGATGACCTAATATGGAATTGTTATTTAGTGCTGCCATCTGCTGGATATTGAAAAACAAATATTTCAGTACAAATGAAAATTGAACAATTTCAAAATGTTAAAACCACTG
Organism: Vulpes vulpes; assembly: GCF_048418805.1. NCBI lineage: Eukaryota > Metazoa > Chordata > Mammalia > Carnivora > Canidae > Vulpes > Vulpes vulpes. Next base: position 134,317,043 of record NC_132782.1, read on the forward strand.
GAGTTTTTTCATTTTGTTGTTTTTCAGTTGAAATGGTTGAAAACACCTTCCACTACCATTTTACATCAGGCAATGTAGGATTGTGGATAATAATTATGAGGTGCTGGTTGATGCTTAACCTCTCAGTGTTTCAGTTCCCTCATCATAAAAGGGGAATAAAATATAGCACCCACTTTATGACACCTGGCTGGCTCAGTGGGTAGAGCATATGCAATTCTTGATCTTGGAGTCATGAATTAGAGCCCCACGCTGGACATGAAATCTATTTGAAATAAAAAAAAAAAAAAGCACCTACTTTAGATGAAGTTTGTGAGGATAAAATGGATTGATATATGTAAAGCTTCAATAAACACTCAACTTGTTAGCCAGTTCCATTTCTGCACTGTTGTGTAAAAACTCTTAGCCAGTTCCACTCCCTCAACTCCAGGTCCTTGCTTTGTCTATCCACAAGTCTAACCCTCCCCTTTGTTTACCAATGGCTTTGAACTTTGCTCACAATTTTGCTTCTCTTTCCCAAATACTGCCATCATCCAGGGTGACTTCAAGGTACACATGGATTACCTAGGCTTTTGGTACTTTGACCTCACCTTTGGCAATGTTCACCTCCACTCCTCTCTCCACTTCAGCCACCCACCTCCTTGGGTACACCCTGAACCTTTCATCATTTAAGGCTGTGCCACCTATGAGATAATAAATTAGTCATCTCAGACTGTACCCACTTATCCCTATAGTATTCTCTGAGTGTGTCCCATTTGTTCTCAAAATATCACTTCATCAAACTCACTATAATTTCAAATCCACTCTTTCTCAAAAAATGGTCTATGGCCCTCTTAGAGCAGAATCATAATCTGTGAGAAGAGATGCTGGTCTTCACCCTAGACTTGCTGAAAATAATTTCAGGATCTGGTCCTTCCAAGGTGATTGTTTTACCCACTGAATTTTGATAATCACTGCTCTAGTCCTTGGAACCCTCTATTTTATTCCTACTGGCCCACTTATATTTTCCTTGCCCAGCTTAGATTGCATCATCTATCACTTTAGCCAAGATACTTTTGCTGCCTTGAATAACTTGCCCATTGTTCTATCTCACCCAACTGGTCAAGAAAAACCCAAAACCCCACCCTGGAATTGAAACTCCATGCTTGCACGGGGCTGCTGAACACTGCTGTCACAAAATGCACAATTGTGCAGCTACCAACAACCATGAATGCACATTATTGACCTTAACTAGATTTAATCCTTCCATGATACCATAATGAGATTTCTCTACATTTTACCACAGCAGGAATTCCTAATACTCTCCTTTTCTCCACCATAAAAATATCCAACCTCCTTTCTCTTTACACCTTAAAGCCCACCACTACCAGCACAATTAAATCATAGCTAATGACCTCATCTCCCACTTCTGTGAAAAACAAAATGTAAAAACAGATATTACCAGACAGCCCTACCAAATGAGAACCTACACCAAAACACCTATGACCTAGCTGCACCAGCATTCATCCTTAATTCATCTCATCCACAGGGATTCGGGCAGAATGTGGAGGATTGGTAGGAAGGCAGAACCAGGACCTCAAGAGCTAACTACTGCGTAGCAATATAAATCCCATATATAATTTTTAGCCTGTCCACTCTTGCTGGGGATTTGATACAGTTTTTATCAGGGTTTAAGTCTGCTCTTCACAGTCATGGACTTGTCCGGTGCTAATCCTCCCACCATTTCTCACAATCTCATTTGGTTCAGTCTGTTCCCTTGTATCTTCAGCCTCTACTGGCTCCCTTCCTCAGCAGTGAGACACGTCCAAATGTTTCTAATATTAGAAAATCCTTGGTGTGTCTGGGTGGCCTAGTAGGTTAAGCATCTACCTTCAGCTGAGGTCATGATCCCAGAGTCCTGGGATCGAGCCCCTACACTGGGCTCCTTGCTCACTGGGGAGCCTGCTTCTCCCTCTCCCTCTGCCTGCTACTACCCCTGCTTGTGCCCTCTCTGTCAAATAAATTAATAATATAAAAAAATTTTTTTTAAATCCTTTCCCTAATGCTATCTACTACTCTATTATCTCTTCCTCTTCAGGGCAAAATTTCTTCCTTCTTTCCTCCTTCCTCCCTCCCCTCTTCCTTCCTTTAACAAATATTCATTGAACTCCTACAATGTACCAGACACTAGTGTATGCACTTAGGATACATCAGTGAACACAAAGATCCCTGCCTTCCAGGGCTTTCCTTCTGACCAGGAGAGGGAGACTAAATCATGAACATAGTGAAATATATTGAATGTTTTTTTTAGTTTGTTAAAATTTTAATTTTAACTCCAATATAGTTAACATACAATGTTATTGTTATTGTAGGTGTACAATACAGCAATTCAACAGTTTTATACATTACTCAGTGCTCATCAGGATGAGTCCTCTTAATCCCCTTTACCTATTTCACCCATCCTCCAGCCATCTCTCTGGTAACCAATCATTTGTTCTCTATTGTTAAGAGTGTTTCTTGGTTTGTTTCTCTTTTTTCCCTGTCTTGTTTTGTTTCTTAAATTCCACATATGAGTAAAATCATATGATATTTGTCTTTTTCTGACTTATTTCACTCAGCATTGTACTCTCTTGCTCATCCATGTCATTGCAGATGACAAGATTTCATTATTTTTTATAGCTGAGTAATATTCTATCTTCTTTATTCAATCATCTATAATGGATACTTAGGCTGCTTCCCTAGTTTGGCTATTATAAATAATGCTGCTGTAAACATATCCAATAAACATATATCCTTTCAGATTAGTGTTTTTGTATTCTTTGAGTAAATACCCAGTAGTGATTACTGAAGCATAGAGTAGTTCTACTTTTAATTTTTTGAGGAAACTCTATACTATTTTCCACAGTGACTGCACCAGTTTGCATTTCCATCAACAGTGCACAAAGGTTACTTTTTCCCCACATCCTCACCAACACTTGTGTTTTTTATGTTAGCCATTCTGACAGTTGATACCTCATTGTGGTTTTGATTTGTATTTCCCTGATGATAAGTGCTATTGAGCATCTTTTCACGTGTCTGTTGGCCATCTGAATGTCTTCTTTGGAGAAATGTCTGTTCGTGTCTTTTGCTTATTTTTATTTTTTGGGTGTTGAGTTGTAGCAGTTCTTTATATATTTTGGTTGCTAACCTTTTGTCAGATATGTCATTTGCAAATATCTTCTCCCATTTAGTAGGATGACTTTTAGTTTGGTGATTGTTTCCTTCGCTGTGCAAAAGCCTTTTCTTTTGATGTAGTCCCAGTACTTTATTTTTGCTATTTCCTTTGTCTCAGGAGATCTATCTAGAAAAATGTTGCTATGGGCCATATCCAAGAAATTACTGCCTGTGCTCTCTTCTAGAGTTTTTTATGGTTTCAGGTATCATATTTAGGCCTTTAATCCATTTTGAGCTTATTTTTATGTATAGTGTAAGAAAGTGGTCCAGTTTCATTCTTTTGCCTATCAGTTTTCCCAACACCATTTGTTAAATAGACGTTCTTTTACCCATTGCGTATTCTTGCCTCTCTTGTTGAAGATTAATTGACCATAATATCATGGATTTGTTTCTGGGCTTCTATTCTGTTCCATAAATCTTTGTGTCTGTCTTTATGCCAGGACCATATTGTTTTGATTATTATAGATCTGTAGTATAACTTGAAATATGAAATTATGATACTTCCAATTCTGTTTTCCTTTTTCAAGATTATTTTGGCTATTTGGAGTCTTTTGTAGTTCCATACAAATTTTAGGATTATTTATTCTAGTATTGTGAAAAATGTTCTTGGTGCTTTGGTAGGGATTGCATTAAATCTACAGATTCCTTTAGGCAGTATGGACATTTTAATGATATTTGTTCTTCCAATTCATGAGCATGGGTATCTTTCCATTTGTTTGTGTTGTCTTCAATTTCTTTCATCAATGTTTTGTAGTTTGCAGATACAGGTCTTTCTCCTCATTGTTTGATTTTATTCCTAGATTTTTTTATCCTTTTTGATTCAATTGCAAATGGGGTTGCTTTCCTAATTTCTCTTCCTGTTGCTTCATTAGTAATGTATAGAAATGCAACAGATTTCTGTATGTTGATTTTGTGTCCTGCAATCTTACCAAATGCTAACCTTATACATGGAAATTGTATGAAGAAAAGAAGTAGAGCAGGACAGAGGAAAATGAAAGTGTTAGGGAAGCAATTTGGAATGTTAAGCACTTGGTCAGGTAGGTCTCAAGGAGAGGACATGGAGACAGACTTAGAAGAGAGGAGGCAGGGAGCCTCATGGAGAACTTGGGGAGGAACATTCTAGCCAGAAGGAATAGTAATGCAAAGACTCTGTGACACGAAGGTGTACTCAGCATGTTTGATGAGTACCAAGAGTCTGTTGTGGCTGGATGTAATAATCAAGGTACAAACTAGTAAGCATGAGGTCAGAGAAGTAACACAGTATAAGGATAGTGTTAGGATAACAGGTTTTTTTAAAGATTTTATTTATTTATTCATGAGAGACACAGAGAGAAGGCAGAGACATAGGCAGGGGGAGAAGTAGGCTCCTCCCAAGAGGAGTATATATATATACTCACACACACACACACACACACACACACACAGGCTCTATTTTTCTGGAGAATTCTGACTGATACAGGTGGATCAGCAAAAATAAGATAAGTTGTCTATAAATTCCCAAAGTTTAGTGAGAAGTCATTCAGTGACATCATGCCATATGATAGTAAGATATGGACTTTGTAGAGTAAGCAGTGATGAATTTAAGCAGATTTTTATGGAAGAAAGGGAGTATGGAAAAAAGTATGGGTTGGTTAACCAAAGGCCAGCTATATATCCTCCTTCTCCTCTGACCACTTGTACATGGAGGCTAAAAAGCCAAACTTCCAATTTCTCAGCTTCCCTTACAACTAATCAAAAGTGCCTGAAAAGAGCTTCCCTTCATGGAAAAACATAAAAGGCAAAGTCATCCTGAGACTTTTTGTCTTCTTTGTCCTCTTCGCCCTTCTACCTTCTTCCTGCCTGGAATGTCAAAGTAAAGTCTGGAGGCACTGCAGCCATACTGCATTCATGCAGCAACTGGCATGAGAGTGAAGGACCACATGATAAGGATAGAAGAGCAGAAAGATAGGAAGAGACTGGGACCCTGGACACAATATGGAGCCACTGTACCTACTCCCAGACTTTGTACTGAATGAAACAAAATAAACCTCTAAGCCACTATATTAAGGTTTTTTATTATTTACAGATGAATCTATTACTACTTGATATAGAGAATATAGCACAAAAATCACATTTTTCTTCTGGAAGATAAACTGATGAAAATTCCTTTAGGCAGAAAGAGATACTGATCAGAAAGCTCTTGCTCCTGCAGGAAAAGATGGTGAGGGCCTGAAGAATCCTTCAGTACCAGAGAAAGGCAAATAATCACAAATCTTTGTCAAATTTGTGAATTTTCCCCATCATTCTTATGATGAAAACAATTATATACTACATAATTACCAAATATTTAAATCAAAAATTATTCCCAAATAAAGCAAGAGTCTCCTTGGTCTCAGTTGGATAAACCCAAGGGTGAAACAAAACAAAACAAAAACCTCAACTATGTTCTTGAGAGATGAGAATTGGATTTTATTGCTGCTCTGAGAATACATCTAATTACTCAATCATGCCAATTAAATAGGAAGTTCACCTGCTGACAAACAGCTATCCTGGGATATAACAGAATAAATTGTAGAAATAATTGAATTTTCTAATCAATATTAACTTCATCATATTACACAGCTGCTACTTTCCTTTACATTTGGATACAGCATTTTTCCCTATAATATGTAAAACTTCATTTGTAGCAAAATCTTAGGGTTAAAAAGATGAATAATAATTTTGTCCTCTTGTCAACGAGAGTGGTTATCCTGTCTGAAGCATTATTTTCACTCTTATCCTTCTCATTAGTTACCATTAAAAGTATAAACACCATATTTTAAGCTGAAACTATAGAGCTGTATCTTGTAACACCACAACTCAATTTTGTGTGTGGGTTTCTGAGATGACTTATTATAACATCACTTTTATAATTATTCTTGGAGCATTCTGCCCCAATGAGGGGCTCAAACTCCTAACCCCAACATCAAGAGTCGTATGCTCTACCAACTGAGCCAGCCAGGCACCTCCAGATTAGGTCCTTTGCACCAGAAGTCCCTTCTGCCTGGAATATTTTCCCCTGATGTCCACCTAGCTACCTCAAATCTTTACTCAAATGTCACTTCAGGAGAACTTAGCTGACCATATTTAAAATTGTAAACCCTGCCCCTCCCATCCCCTTTCTCTGACTTATTTTTCTCCTTAGCACTTAGCACCATGGAACTTACACTATGTTTCTCTTATTTAATTTATCATCTATATCCTCCCCTAATATACCTTCCATGAGGCCAGAGATTTTTTTTTTTAATGTTCTGTTCACTGCGATACCTTCAGCACCTAAAGCAGAACCTGGCATATGGTAGGCACTCAACAAAAATTTGAATTTCTGCAAATGGAATCTGACCTTCAGAACACATTGGTTCTTTGTTGTTGTTTTGTCTTCAACCATTGGCTCTCTCTTTGACTCATGTCCTTCCCTTATGAATGATTTCTTGAAGTAACAAAGATTGTTTCTAAAACTGCAGATATGACTGGCATGTCTCAGAGTCTTCTTGGTTTCTGAATCATTTGTGTTAAGGGATCCAGCTAATCAGTAATGGACTTGGTCTAATCTCTAGAAGCCCAATTCCAAAATACAGAACCCAAAGTTGCAATTGGCTTCTGGGCCCAAGATAATTAGTGGTCTGCAAACATTTTTAAGCCATGTGGTGCATATATACACATGCAAATACACACACATGCACACACATAAGCTTGAAATTACATGCTATCTCTCTTTTGCCTGGCAAATAAATATTTCTCCTTTTTAAAGATTATTTATTTAGGGCAGCCCTGGTGGTGCAGCGGTTTAGAGCCGCCTGCAGCCTGGGGTGTGATCCTGGAGACCCGGGATCGAGTCCCACATCGGGCTTCCTGCATGGAGCCTGCTTCTCCCTCTGCCTGTGTCTCTGCCTCTCTCTCGCTCTCTCTGAATGAATAAATAAATAAATCTTAAAAAAAAAAAGATTATTTATTTATTTGACAGAGAGAGAGAGAGAAAGCACAAGCAGGGGAGCAGCAGGCAGAGGGAGAGGGAGAAGCAGCTTCTCCAGTGAGCAAGAAGCCCAATGGGGGGCTCAATCGCAGAACCCCAGGATCGTGACCTGAGCTGAAGGCAGATTCTTAACTGACTGAGCCTCCCAGTGCCCTGCAAATAAATATTTCTAATCAAGGTTTGCTTTTCTGTCTAGAATGATATTGAAAGGTTATCTCTGCCCCTGCTCTCCAAACATGGGAAAATAAACACTTAAACCAGTGTAACATTTCTAGAAGGCAATTTCACAATACCTAGCAAAACATTTCAAGCGTGCCTTTCGGAGCCATGATTCTACCACTAGGTATCTATGCTCTTTTTTCCCTGTTAACGTTTTTAAATTTAAATTCAAGTTGGGTAACATATAGTGTAGTTTTGGTTTCTGGAATAGAATTTAGTGATTCATCACTTACATATAACATCCACTGTTCATCCTAACAAGTGCCCTCCTTAATACCCACACGCATTTAGCCCCTCCCCCATCTCACCCCCAGCTCCCCCACCAGAAACCCTCAGTTTGTTATCCCAACTATGGAGTCTCTTATGGCTTGCCTCCCTCTCTGTTTTTATCTAATTTTTTAAAAAGATTTTATTTGGGGCACCTGGGTGGCTCCCTGGTTGAGCATCTGCCTTCAGCTCAGGTCATGATCCAGGGGGCCTGGGATAGAGTCCTATACCAGGCTCCTTGTGGAGTGCCTGCTTTTCCCTCTTCCTATATCTCTGCCTCTCTGTGTGTGTGTCTCTCATGAATAAATAAATAAAATCTTTTTTAAAAGATTCCCTTACATTTATTTTACATTATTTCTTAAAATAAAGAAATGTTTTACATTATTTCTTAAAATAAAGATTTTATTTATTTATTTTTATTTATTTATTTATTTATTTATTTATTTATTTATTTATTTATTTATTTTAGAGAGAGATGGATGGGGAAAAGGGAGAAACGGACTTCCTATTGAGTGGGGAGCCCAATGAGTCTCAATCCCAGGACACTGAGGTCATGACCTGAGCTAAAGGCAGGTGCTTAACCAACTCTGCCACCCAGGCACTCCTGTTTTTATCTTATTTTATTTGTCCTTCCCTCTCCTTATGTTCATCTGTTTTGTTTCTTAAATCCCACATGAGTAAAATCGTATGATATTTGTGTTTCTCTGACTGACTTGTTTCACTTAGCATCATACCTTCTAGTTCCATCCACGTTGTTGCAAATGGTAATATTTCCTTCTTTTTGATGGCTGAGTAATATTCCTGTGTGTGTGTGTGTGTGTGTGTGTGTGTGTACAAACACCTTCTTTATCCATTCATCTGTCAATGGACATCTGGACTCCTTTCTAGTTTGGCTATTGTGGACGTTGCTGCTATAAACATTGGGGTGCATGGACCCCTTTGACTCCTTTGGATAAATACTAAGTAGTGCAATTGCTGGGTCACAGACTGGTTCTATTTTTAACTTTTTAAGGAACTTCCATACTGTTTTTTACAGTGGTTGTACCAGTCTGCACTCCTACCAGCAGTGCAAAAGGGTTCCCCTTTCTCCACATCCTTGCCAACATCTGTTGTTTACTGAGTTGCTAATTTTAATCATTCTGACAGGTGTGAGGTGATATTTCACTGTGGCTTTGATTTGTACTTCCGGATGATAAGTGATATTGAGCATTTTTTCATTGTCCGTTGGCCATTTGGAGAAATGTTTGTTCGTGTCTTCCGCCCACTTCTTGACTGGATTATTTATTTTTTAGGTGTTGATTTTGATGAGTTCTTTATAGATTCTGAATGCTAACTCTTTATCCAATATGTCATTTGCAAATATCTTGTCCTATCTGTTGGTTTCCTTTTAGTTTTATTGTTTTTTTTTCACTGTACAGAAGCTTTTTATCTTGATGAAATCCCAATAGTTCATTTTTGTTTTTGTTACCCTTGCCTCCAGCCATGTGTCTAGTAAGAAGTTGCTACAGCTGGGATGCCTGGGTGGCTCAGTGTTTGAGCATCTGCCTTTGACTCAGGTTGTTGGTCCCGGGGTCCTGGGATCGAGTCTGGTATCAGGCTCCTTGTGGAGAGCCTGCTTCTCCCTCCGCCTATGTCTCTCTGCCTCTCTGTGTGGGTCTCTCATGAATAAATAAATAAAAGTTAAAAAAAAAAAAGTTGCTGCAGCCAAGGCCAAAGAGGTTGGTGCCTATGTTCTCCTCTAGGATTTTGATGGTTTCCTGCCTTACATTTAGCTCTTTTATCCATTTTGACTTTATTTTTGTGTATGGTATAAGAAAGCTGTCCAGGTTGATTCTTCTGCATGTTGCTGTCCAGTTTTTTCCAACACCGTTTGTTGAAGAGACTCTCTTTTTTTCCACTGGATATTTTTTCCAGCTCTGTTGAAGATTAGTTGGCCATATAGATGTGTGTCCATTTCTGGATTCTTTATTTTGTGCCACTGATCCATGTGTCTGTTTTTATGCCAGTACCATACTGTCTTGATGAATACTGCTTTATAATACATCTTGAAGTCTGGGATTCTGATGCCTCCCACTTCACTGTTCTTTTTCACCATACTTTGACTATTCAAGGTCTTTTCTGGTTCTATACAAACTTCAGGATTGTTTGTTCTAGCTCTGTGAAAAATGATGGTATTATTTTGATTAGGATTGCATTGAATGTGTAGATTGCTTTGGGTAGTATAAACATGTCAACAATATTTGGTCTTCTAATCTATGTGCATGGAATGTTTTTCCATTTCTTTATGTCTTCTTCAATTTCTTTCGTAAGTGTTCTACACTGTTTTCAGTGTAAAGCTCTTTCTTTTATTTTTTATTTTTTTAAGATTTATTTATTCATGATAGACAGAGAGAGAGAGAGAGAGAGAGAGAGAGGCAGAGACACAGGCAGAGGGAGAAGCAGGCTCCATGCAGGGAACCAGACACGGGACTCAATCCCGGGACCCCAGGACCACGACTCGGGCCAAAGGCGGCGCTAAACCGCTGAGCCACCCAGGGATCCCCAAGCTCTTTCTTTTTAAAAGATTTTTTAAAAATTATTCATGAAAGACACAGAAAGAGAGAGGCAGAGACATAGGCAGAGGGAGAAGCAGGCTCCTCGCAGGGAACCCGATGTGGGACTCGATTCCCGGACCTCGGATCACGTCCAGAGCTGAAGGCAGATGCCCAACTGCTGAGCCACCCAGGCATCCCCAGTGTACAGATCTTTCACCTTTGGTTAGGTTTATTCCTAGGTATCTTATGGTTTTAGGTGCAGTTTTAAGTGAAATGAATTCCTTAATTTCTCCTTCTGCTTTATTAATATATAATAAATATATTATTTATTTATAGAAATAAAACAGATTTCTGTATGTTGATTTTATATATTGCAACTTTTCTGAATTCATGTATCACTTCTAGTAATTTTTTGGTGGAGTCTTTTGGGTTTTCTACATCATGTTGTGTGAAAAGAGTGAAAGTTTGATTTCCTTCTTGCGGATTTGGATGACTTTTATTTCTTTTTTTGTCTGATTGCTATGGCTAGGACTTCCAGTGTTATGTTGAACAACAGTGTTGTGAGTGGACATCCTTTCATGTTCCTGATCTTAGGGGAAAAGCTCAGTTTTTCCCCATTGAGGCTGAGTCTTTTGTATATGGCCTTTATGATGTTGAGATATGTTCCTCCTGTCCCCACTTTTTGAGGGTTTTTAATCAAGAAAGGATGCTATATTTTGTCAAATGCTTTTTCTGCAACTATTGAGAGGATCAATGGTTCTTTTCTTTTATTAATGTGGTGTATCACATTAATTTGTGTATGGTGTCAGAAAGTTGTTCAGTTTCATTCTTCTGCGTGTTGCTATTTTAGGCTTTCTACATCATGTTGTGTGCAAGAAGTGAAAGTTTCGCAGATACTGAACACCCCTGAAGCTCAGGAATAAATCCCACTTGATCGTGGTGAATAAGCCTTTTAATGTACCATTGGATTCTATTGGCTAGTATCTTGTTGAGAATATTTGCATCCGTGTTCATCAGGGATATTGCTCTATAATTCTCTGTTCTTGGTAGGATCTTTGTCTGGTTTCGGAATCAAGGTAATGCTAGCCTCATAGAAGGAGTTTGGAAGTTTTCCATCCACTTCTATTTTTAGGACCAGCTTCAGAAGAATAGGTATTTTGGGGCATCTGGGTGGCTCAGTGCTTGAGTTTCTGCCTTTGGCTCAGGCCGTGATCCTGGGGTCCCAGAATGGAGTCCCAAATTGGGCTCCCTCCCCACAGGGAGCCTGCTTCTCCCTCTGCCTATGTCTCTGCCTCTCTATGTCTCTCATGAATAAATAAATTAAATCTTTTTTTAAAAAATAATAGGTATTTTATGCTCTTTTAACATGTAAACATTCACTCATGAACAAGAATGTTCATGACAACATTGTTTATAATACTAAAAAAACTGGAAAGAACCAATTCCTCCATTATTGGTGGTGTATTTAAATAAATTATAATATCTTGTCAAAGAATGCATTTCATTTATGTCACTTGAAAAATAACTAATAGACTACTGAATATGATCTGTTTGTACAAAAAAAACAAAAACACATAAGTAGATTAATATGCCTCAGCTACAATATGGGTACATTTACATGAATCTGAATGTGCAAATTAGATATTGGAACATGTAAAATTTTTAACACAGTTTTTCTTGTGCTCAGAATTATAAATACTTTTAATTTCCCCAAATTTAAAAAAATGTGTTTAATATTTTAAATAGGCCCAGTGCTTATGCAATTGCAATATGGCAGTGTCAACTGAGCTGTAAACAGTGCAATCATTTGACCAAAGTGCTGAGGTGGCAAGGAGTTTGGGAAGTCTGAGGAAGTGAATGGCCACCAGTGTGTTACGGTGCCCCCCTCCCTGTTTTAGACTTCATGTTTTGTTCAGGATATGGGAGTAGGTGTCTACAGTGTTTGACAATTGATCTTTAGAAGTCACATAATCTTTCTCTTTCTTTGATTTCATAGTTAGGATTTACAACTAATGAAAAAGTAAATTTCCATTAATAGAGCCAAAAACTTTTGAGTTCTAAGAAAAGTACTTAAAAATATGATCACAGTAGTTTGAAAGCAAACCATACCTAAGTTCTCATTAACTTAACTTTAGCTCTTGTCGAAGTGTAGCTAATATGTTATCCTGGAACAATTTTATGAAAATTTGGAAGAATCAAACAAGTTTAGTTATTTTAGATGTAGAGACTTGTGACCATTTAGTTTGGTGGGAAATTCTCAGGATTTCTATTGTAAAATCAAACTCATGACCTTGGGCTTGTGGGGAAGGTTTTTTTTTTTTTTTTAACATTAGTTTCCACATAACAGGAAAGAAAGCAGAAAGATATAACCAATCCCTCATTTGCAAAATAGGCAATAACGTAAGAGTATGGCAAGAGTTTAACTGGACTGAAAGAGTAAAGATGATAATCCACAGACCTGCAAGAAGTGAGCATTTGATGAGAGGTTCCATAGTTAGCCTCAATGTTCAGAACAGATAAATGCAAAAAGTGGCATGGGCCTGTTATGCAGGTTTTATACTGCATCTTGATGCAAATGTCATAAAATAAAGTAATTAAAACATGGAAGATGTCTAACCCATTGCGAGCTTTGTCATTTTAATTAAGAAGCTACATTCAAATTTACTTTGGTTTTGCTTTAACTTGAAAAAAGCCACCCCAAGTAAAAGTATTCTATATAACCGATGGTGTACCAAACATCACCTCTATTAAGCTCTATTTGGGAATTGGTTATCTTACTGTCACACTCATTTAGAGACTTAGTTTAGCAGTGAGTACACTGTTAGTACTCAGATAATAATAATACCAGTAGTAATAGCAGGGACTCTTGTGATGTTTAAACAAAAGGCACTGAGCAGTCTACACATTTTAACTAAGATCACTGGTACAACAGTGGGTAGCAAATGCTTTACTTTCCAAGTGTGGGTTAGCGTCTTCTCATCTTATTAATGTGAAAGAGAAAAATAGAAAAATGCTAGGTAGGAAAGGTCAGAAAATAGTTAGAGTGAGCTGGTATAATAGATAGTTTTGTAGAAGGAAGAAAGCATGAAGGAAGCAAAAAAAAGAAAAAGGAAAAGCTACAATTGGGGAAACCCTCTTGGTAAACCTCACTAATTTGATCTAATTATTGTGAAGAACAGTCAGAATAATGATATTTTAAATATATTATTTCATTCATTCAACCAATAACTCACACAAACCAACATATACTGGATGTCTTCTTTGTGCAAAGGATTAGTCACAAGGTCGGAGGAAAATTATGATGACTCAGCCCTCCGTGAGCTCACTGCAGCTTCCTTCCAGGCATCTGAAATAACAGAATCAGCTGTGGCCAAGCATTGCTTAGAACAGATCCTTGGTATATACATTGGTTTACCACTTGAAAAAAAGACTTAAGGGACCTTCTGTATATTGTTCTCCTATTTCAAAGATAAAGATTGCTTCCTGTTTTATAGTATTATTACCAAAGCTACAATTTTCCTATTTGTAGCATTTATCTTGCTTCCAATCTTATATTATCATAAATAACATTGCAATGGACATCTTCATGAACACAGTGTCTCATATTTTAGATTATTTCCTTACTCTGGTTCTCAGAAGTGGGATTACTGGCTCAAGAGGCTTTAACCGCTAAATCATTCTTGGGGTAATGCCAGATTGCTTTCTAAAAGGTTGTATTAATTTATAATAGTGAGCAATGCATGACAGTAATGAAAGGAACAATTTTATATTCTCATCATGTAGTCATTCTTCATAATTAATACTTTCAGAGTTTTCATTTAATATTCAAATCGCATGAGGTTCTTTGAAAATAGGTACTTTTTAATTTTATTTTATTTTATTTTAAGATTTTGTTTATTTTTATTCATGAGAGACACGGAGAGAGAGGCAGAGACATAGACAGAGGGAGAAGCAGGCTTCCCACAAGGAGCCTGATGCAGGACTCAATCCCAGGACTTTGGAATCATGACCTGAGTTAAAGGCAGACACTCAACCACTGAACCACCCAGGTGCCCCAGATACTTATTTTACACAATAAGATTTTTAGCATGTGATTTTCATGGAAACAGCAAATATCTAATGTCAAAAATTTAGTCTGTAAGAAAGTGTCAGTCACAGGTCCCATGAATATGAACATGTTTTATGTTCTCATTTTCCCCCATAGTTCATCAGGGCACTCAAAAACCATTTAGAGAACTTTAGAGATAAATCTTAACTAAAAACACATTTTTAGGAAATTATAATCTCATATATCATTCAATTTCCCCTTATTTTTCATTGTAAAATGAGAGTTGGTATTTTAGGAGCAACATTAGTTTTAAGACAGAATAAAACAGCACTTAACGGGACAGCATGACTTTTGATGCTTAATGCCAAATGATATCTTTTTGGAAAAATATTAATTTTAATAGTCATTAGGCTATTAATATGAATCTTTTAAAGTTCTTTTGTTCTGTTTTGATTTTATCAGAGTAATTTAGAAGTTTAAAAGAAAGTTACTGCTCACTGAACATTGAATTAGAAAATGAATTAATTTCTAGGAATCTTCCTCCCTGATCCTGTAAGGAGATAAGTGACAGTTAATATTTTCCATACGTATATTATTAATGTTTTAAGCCTAAGTTCTACTTCAGCATGTGGAGAAGCTACTGACTTTATTCAGTGTAAACCAAGCTTTATTCTCAAGTGGAGGACAAGCTGCCAATACTGGGGAATAAAAGATGTCACATAAATCAACAAACAAATGGAAAAGTTAAATTCAGGATCACATATGCAAGTACATTTAGTGATGGGATATGAGCCAGGCACATTTCAGTGTACGCAGCACATGGGCTGACAAACACAAGTATCCTTATGCAGACAGCTGATCAGAATATTTTAGAGCACAGCTGTCCCATAAAATCAAGCCCACATGATTGCTGCAGGTACACTGCTTGTTGAATCCATTCCCTGATATTAAAGTCTGTAAACTGAATTTCTGTACATTGAGTTTATAGTAGGAGGCATATTGCATGGACTGTGATGCCAAATTGCAAGGGTTCAAACCCCGGGTCTGCCATTTACTAGCTGTGTGATTTGAGGCTATTCCTAACCATCCTGTCTCAATGTCCCTATCTATAAAATGAGGACAAGAAGAGTAGACAACTCATAGAGTTGTTGTAAAGATTAAATGAATATGTGCAAAGTCTGAAAATAGTACTTAGCACATAGCAAGCACTTTATGAGCATATGTTACTATTACTAATTTCACGATTATTAATATTTATTACTACTTCGATGTGAATTTAAAGAAAACTTTGCCTTTATTCAAGAGTCAAAAGGATAGTGAATGCCTCTACAAATATAACCTCCATTTCCCGAGGCACAGTCCTTTGGACCCCAAAATACAGTCCTGCAGTATCAGTTATACGGTTGGCCTGCATAGAAGGGGGAAAATTTTAGAGTCAGGCATCTCTGGTTTTGATTTCTACCTCCACCACTAACTTATCATGTGACTCTGGGCATTTTATTTACTCAACCTCTCTAAGCCTTTAGAAGGAGAATAGTATCTTGCCCGATGTGATAACCAAGAATGAGATAACTGAAGGAATGTGAGGTACCTTACAGGTGGCCTGATGCATAAGGACCTCAGTCCTTGCAGTTCCATGTGGAGTCCTCCTTTTCCCTCTCTGGCTCCCTGCCACCTTCAGCAGGGTCTTATTTTTCTGCCTGATGAAACCAAACCCCCACAAAGCAGGCCCAGGACAATCACCAACTGAAAATTTAGTGTGTAAAGATATCATTGGTAATATAGTAAGCATTTTAATGTTATAATAAAAAGGTTGACAGGTCCATATTTTTTAGACAGGCACACTAAAATATGTATGAGCCAAGGTGATAGATGGGATGTGTTTTTAAAATGCTTTAGGGGCGCCTGGCTGGCTCAGTCAGTGGAGCATGTGACTATCTCAGGATCATAAGTTCAAGCCTGATGTTGGGTGTGGAGCCTATTAAAAATAACTAAAATAAAATAAAACGCTTTATCAAGGGAAGACATGAAGGAAGAAAAGGATACATGATACAAAGTCTTGATGATTATTCAATCAGGAAGAGAGGTACATAAAGATTCATTACATTATACCTCTAAAAAAACTCACACATTTCTAGGAGTAATATATATTACACAGGGCACATGAAGTTTATCTAATATTCTAGGCATTTCATCCCATTTCCAAGAGTTCAAGTCAAATCTGGTCAAACATTTCACTCAATCCTCCTTTCTTCCTTGTCTAGCAGAATATGTCATACAATTTCCAAACAAATATTTGTCAAACTTTGCTTAGGTTAGGAAAATGTTATTTTCTCCAATTTCACCATAACAGATACTTCAGTATCAATGTTTCCAATAGTGAGGCCACAAGAGAGATTTAATGAACCTCCACAACATAACGCCAAGTAAAAGAAGCCAGACATAAGAGACAACATATTGTATGATTCCATTTACATGAAAAAGTCCAGAAAAGATAAATCTACAGAGACAGAAAGTAGAAGGTTGATTCCTGGGGCTGGAAGTCCAACTGGCATGAATTGTACATGGGCATGAGTGCTCTTATTGGGATGATGGAAATGTGCTAAAACTGGATTAGGAAAAAAAATAAAAATAAAAAAATAAAACTGGATTAGGGATATAGGCACAAGTTCTTAAAATTACTAAAGGGGAGCCTGGCTGGCTCAGTCAGTAGAGCATGTGACTCTTGACCTCAGGGTTGTAGGTTCAAGCTCCACATTGGGTGCAGAAATTACCTAAAACTAAAATCTTAAAAAAAAAAAAAAAAAAGACCCTTTAAATTACCAAATGTCATTGATTTCTAAACAGGTTAATTCTATAGTATGTAATACCTCAATAATTTTTAAAAAAATATACCTAGATGGATCACACCTTGTAAAAAAATAATTTATTAGCTATGTAAAGCATTTTATACTTTAGAAGAAGTACTAGCACATCAATTTTGACTTCATTGTAGTAATACGAACTTTTAAAATAAGTATTTAAAAAGTTAAAAAGATGAGTTAATTTAAATAATTGATTTGAATGAGTTATTTTACTTAATTCATTCACAGATTTAAGTTAACTAGAAATGACGATACTGACAAACCGGAATTTTTTGTAAACACTAATCTGGGTTATTGATTCCTATGTGATAAGACCCCAACTCTATGTGCTTTTGTGTGTGCGTAGTTGTGTATTTTAATCCCAGGATCAGATGTAAAGATTAAATGGGATAAATGTTGAAGAGATGCTATATAAATTGCCAGTGTTGTACAAACAAAAGAATGGCCTACCTAAATTGTTTCTATTTTAACAAAAAGAAATCCTAACTGGCTTATGACAGATAAGAGACTCTCCAGGTGGGGCAGAAGTAATTTAACAGGCCGTCCAGCTTCTTTCCTCCCGGGTTTCAACTTCTCTGATTTCTTTCTTCTGCAAACATTACTGAATGCCCACCACAAACCACTAGGTGGTATAGGTCCTTATTCTTGATCTTCCAGAAGGGCCTAGCTGTCCTCCTTCTGGTCTCCCCCTTCTTCTTCCAAGTCAAGGTGTTCTATCTATAAAAAACGTCCTGCCTGCATGGGTGGGGGGCACCCCCAAACCCTTTTCTGGTTGCATTTGGCACAGCTGAAATGAACTGGCATTTGTGAAACTTTTCCAGGTATTAAGAGAGACCCTCACCTCCCACCCCCCACCAGCCAAAGTACAGTCAAGTAGTCAAGTTTTTAAATTACAGAATTACAGATTGGAAGACTGGGAGAAGAAAAAAAAAAAAAAGAAAAAGAAAAAAGCGCTCTTCCTCTCCAGCTGGATTTCAGTTCCTAAACTTCTGCTTCTTACACCCTTGTTCTAAGGAAGTGAGCCTTTCCCACCTTTCAAGAATACAATGAGGGCTCAGTGGCATGTAAGCCCCAAGCCCAAGTGAACAAAGCAGCCACTATTTTCTGTCTTCATCCCCATAGAAACCTGGAGCACCCTCTTTCCTCTGATTCCCACAGGGTCAAGGTTGGTTTATTTTCAGCAGATGGGTGGCGAGGTTATTGTTATTTATTACCACTGTCCTGATGTTAGTTTGGCTAAGTAATAAACCGAGGGTCCTTCTGGGGTATGGAACCTTCCACGGAGCTCTCTGTGCTTCGGCTAATCAGCCAGATTTTGCAAAGGCCACAAAAAAAAAAAAAAAAAAAAAAAAAAAAAATCCGGCCGGCGCCGACCTCTCCCGGCCTCCGAGGGCCGAGCGCCCTCCCAAGGCCCTGCTCCAGCTCCCGCCAACTCGGAAAGCGCCTGCAGAGCAGAGGGGGTCACCGCTTGCACCCAAAGGGGAGAAGAAACAGCTCGGTAGCCGACGGCAGAGCCGACGTTGACACCTGTTCAGGCGGACTTAAGTGCATCTCTCTCTTTACTCCTAATGCCTTAAGAGGAATCGCCCCTAAGCACGGTAAGGCCTGCGCTCGAACCCCCGGCGGGGAGGGAGCCGGGTGGGGGACGGTGAGCCTTCGGGGGTGCGGGCTTTGCAGCCACCGCCAGGCCCGGGCTGTCTTCGTGTCTGAGCTCTGTAGCCCGCCCCTAGAGTCACCGCGAGAACCCCCCCAGGTCGTCGAGCTGGCTCGCGCCGCCGCACAGCAAGTCAAGGCAACGCAATAGGAAGATTTAAAAAAAAAAAAAAAAAAAAAAAGCAAAGCACGTGGCACCCAGAAGCTCACTTTTGTTGGCCCCTCTCCCGACCCGTAGCCGCGCCCTATTGTGACCACGTGGGCAGTTCGCTCTATAAAAGCCGGGCTCGGAGCGTCCCGTCGCCACAGTCGCTTCCTGTTGTTGGCGCGTCGGTCGGCTCGTCGCTGAGGCCGCGGGGCCGTGAAGATGGCGTCTACCAGCCGGTTAGTATGTCCGGCCGAGCCGCGCTCGCTGAGGGGCGGGCGGAGAGTGCCAGAGTGGGCAGGCGGGCCCCGGGGGGCCGCGTCGGGCTGAGCGTTCCGGAGGTGCGGGGGGAGGCGGTGGACTGGCTGGCCGAGCCGGACAAAGGCGCTTCCAGACGGCAGGGCTGTCAGGGGCGGCGCAGGGGCTGCCGAGCCGCGGCGTTCCCGCAGCGGCGGTGCCACCCGACGTCCTGGCTCGTGTGCTCATCCGGACGCCACCCTGTGAGGGCCGCTGTGTCCCCAGCCCCCCCTCGTTTCGCGTCTTTTTTTGGGGTGGGGGGTGGGGTGGGTGGGTATCTTAACCGCGGTGTTTTTGTTGTTGTTTTTTTTTTTTTCGTGTTAATTTTTTTCTACGCTTGTTTTTCCAGCTGTGGCTCAACCAGCCCACGATCCTTTCCAAAAAGCGGGAAAGGGTTAGTTCCAGGCCCCTGTCGATCTGACAGCTGTAAAGTTAGGGACGTCAGCCCGAGGGGAACTGATTACCGTCCCAGAGGCCTTCCGAAATGGAAGCTGGGGGCATTTCCGAAGAGTTGAGAAGTTCCCTTCTAAGAGGTTTATATTTTTACAGAGGTCTTCTGCATTCTCCTGGAGAACATCTTGCCTGCAGACAATTGCTTACATACGCTGGGAAGTTACTAAGTCTTTTTTTTTTTTTTTTTTTACACTAAGATATATTTTTTTAATGTGATATACTCCTATCTACAGGAAATAAGTGCAGTGCCCTTAAAGACAGCCTTTAATCCTGTGGTCCGAAAAAAATGTCTGTAGACCCTAATTAAGTCTCTCATTACCACTACGAGGTAGATATTAGTATTTTTGCATAAGTGTAAACTGAGTCATGCCGGTGTTGACTTTTCCAAGGTCAGTGTCAGAACAGAGTGCAGAATCCCTTATCAGTTTCCTGTTACCACGCAGCTGGCCTCTAGTTAGCTCATAATGTATTGAAAGTGTCAAGTTCTATAGCTTCTGGGGAGGTAACTGGCATAATTTTTTTGAATTTGTTATCCTCTGTGAGAATTGAGTTCCCAGTGAAAGCCAGTATCACAAAACAGCAAACTGGAGAAGTCCGGGCCCTTTTGTGGTACTGCTAAGACTTACTGCTTTATGTTACTGTACTTTTTAAGGGAAAAAAAAAAAAAAAAGGTGTTGGGGGAGGCAGTGTTAGCTAAAACAACTTGGAAACCACTCAAAGCCAGGGACACTCTTGTTTACTGATTGTACTTCTGTGATTGAATACTCAATCATTCGGTCTGGGTGTGGCTCTGTTGGGAAAGGCTTTTCTTGTAGGTAAGTGGAAAACTTGAGCTTCCTGAAGACACCTAACTACCACGTCTTAGGGCAGTAGGTCTGAAAAGTAAATGTGGTCACACTTGGGCACAGCTTTTCCATAGGATAGGACAGGAATTTTGTAAGAAAAATTTGCAGCAGTTAACTGTAGTTAAGTTCATGTGCTAGATTCTTTATCAAAAGAATACACTTACCATTGTGTGCCTTTATTTTCTTCGTTTGTTAAAAAATAATTTTTGAAATAAATTGTTTCTGGACACGTCCAGGTCTTAAATCTATGTGTCATTGAGTTGTCCATCTCTAAATTTTCTACGGGTGAGAACAAAGGTAAAATGTTAGTATTTCTGCCATTTAGCTTTTTTTTTTTTCCCCCTTAAGGGAGAATAGTTACTAGGTTATGAAACTGCCTGGTGTTTTCACAGAGAAAAACACAAATGTGAGTTCAAGTCTAAACTCCACCACTTATTCTGTAATTTCAGGCTAATCGTTCTGTAGCTTAATCTTTAGAAGGGAAATAACCTTTATTTTGCAGGGTTGCTATGAAGATGAATAATATGTGTAGCACTAGGCACAGAGTGGGGACCCAATAAGTGATCGTTATAAAGTGAGATTTGGGTTTATCTGGCTCCTTAGGTACTCTGAATTGTTTTAATGTCTTGGGTGATTGTTTACTCCATTCTTTCTCTTTCATTTCTCTCTCTTCCTTCCCCCACTGCCCTACTCTTGTGGCTCCTTTTTGATTACTCTTGTGGATATTCTTTTTTTTTTTTTTTTTTTTAATTTATGATAGTCACAGAGAGAGAGAGAGAGGTAGAGACACAGGCGGAGGGAGAAGCAGGCTCCATGCACCGGGAGCCCGATATGGGATTCGATCCCGGGTCTCCAGGATCGCGCCCTGGGCCAAAGGCAGGCGCCAAACCGCTGCGCCACCCAGGGATCCCTCTTGTGGATATTCTAATTAAAGCTGACTGCTGTATCATGATTCATTTCATTTTTTTAATTTTATTTTTTAATATTTTATTTATTTATTCATGAGATACACAGAGAGAAGAGAGAGGCAGAGACACAGGCAGAGGGAGAAGCAGGCTCCACGCAGGGAGCCTGACATGGGACTCGATCCCAGGTCTTCAGGATCACGCCCTGGGCCGCAGGCGGTGCTAAACCGCTGCGCCACCGGGGCTGCCCCTCATGATTCATTTTATTTTGGATACGTAACACACAGTAGTACAAAAACAAAAGTGAAAAGAAGTTTCGTTTCTTGCCTAGCTCTCAGCCATCTAATTCTCCCCTGAAAGCAGCCATCATAACCAGTTTCTTGATGTTTTCCTAATAGTTTAACAAACTTGTTTAACAGTGCCAATCTCTCTTGTTCCCCCAAAGTCCATTGTAAACAGTTTGCTACCTTTTTACCATTTTTGTGAAGTTAGCACACATTTTAGGTGCACAGTTCAGTTAAAAATGAGCGCACAGACATAGCTACCACCCCGGTCAAGAAATTAATTGCCACTAGCACTCTGGAAGCCTCCTTGTGCCCTCAGCCATTACCCCCTTTCCAAACATAACCATATCCCAACTTCTAATGCCATAGATTTATTTTGCCCACTTTAAGGTTTATTTAAATGGCTTGTTTTCCTCTGCCTACTTTCTTTTTTTTTTTTTTTTATTTATTTATGATAGTCACAGAGAGAGAGAGAGAGAGAGAGAGAGGCAGAGACACAGGCAGAGGGAGAAGCAGGCTCCATGAACCGGGAGCCCGACGTGGGATTCGATCCCGGGTCTCCAGGATCGCGCCCTGGGCCAAAGGCAGGCGCCAAACCGCTGCGCCACCCAGGGATCCCCTGCCTACTTTCTTTTGATCAGTATTTTTGAGAATCATCTTTGTTACTGCATATAACTGTAATTCATACTTTTTCTAGTTTTGTATAAAATCCCTATGGGTGCCTAGGTGGCTCAGTCGGGTAAGCGTCCAACTCACGGTTTCAGCTTAGGTCCTGGTCTCCTGGTTGTGTGATTGAGCCCTACATCGGACTCTGTGCTCAGTGCAGGGTTAGCTTCAGATTGTCCCCCTCTCTCTCAAATAAATAAAATCTTTAAGAAAAAAAATCCCTAACTTTTTTCACTTAGCGTATCTTTGAGATGTTTATATATCATTTATATGCATACATACAAGATAATTCTACTTTTTAATAGTGCAAAATATATGGCCTTATCTTTGTATGCTTTGTGCCGTATGGCTGCCTATTTGTAATTATTGTTACTCTGTTAAGATTTTCCTTTATTTCAACATAGTTTTTCATAATTTATACTAACCTCTTAATTTATGTCATAATTTTAAAAATATTTTCCTAATAGGAATTTATGGAATAAGTACGATTATAAAACAAACTTCTATTTCCCATTTCCCAATGAACAGATCCAAGACATGTTCTGGTTAACTTGAATTTATACATTTTGGGATGTGGATTATTTTATCAGTTATTCAGTGGGAATCACCTATGTTGAGAGTTGATATTCTGAATTATATTTGCTGATGTTAGAAAAATTTACCTGAACCACAACTATCTGCTTGCTTACTGTAAGAATGTTTAATAATGTCTTTTAGATGTATATTTGCGATGGCCATAATTTAACCTTGTGTTGTATTTCAAGTGAACTTTTATTTTTATTTTTTAAAGATTTTCTTTATTCATGAGAGATAGAGAGGCAGTGACACAGGCAGAGGGGGAAGCAGGCTCTTCACGGGGAGCCTGATGCAGGACTCCATCCCAGCACCCTGGGATCATGACCTGAGTCAAAGGTAGACAGACACTCAACCACCGAGCCACCCAGTGTCCCTCAAGTGAACTTTTAAAGAGGGCTTATTTTCCATGATACCAAACGTTTAATTATTGTGAGAGAAATAACTACTAAATCTGTGTTAAATATTTTTGTTGCTTTTTATTTAAAAAAAAAAAATTTTTTTTTAAGTAAGCTTTATGCCCAGTGTGGGGCTTGAACTTGCAACCGTGAGATTAGGAGTCACATTCTCTACCACCTGAGCCAGCCAGCCACCCCTCTTTGTTGCTTTTTAAAACTGATTTTGTGTCATTTAAGATTGATGGGTCTTTCCCAAACTGCTTTACTTTCAAAGTAGAATAATTGAGCACATTAGTACTATCACAAATAGATTAAAAAGTAGCTTTTGAAACCATTTCTTGAATGGTAGCAACTCATTTTTTTGACTAAATGAAATCTTCAGGTGTTAAGTTCAGCAGATGCAGGCACATCCTCTGTTCTCCTATCTACCTGTTAGGTTCGGTCTGCTATTCTAAATCTATTACTAAGATATTCAGCAAGTAGGAAAAAAAAAAAAACAGAGTTGAAATGTATTCTGACCAGAAAAATAAATGGTAAGTCACACAAACCAGATCATTATATGTAAATGTCACAGGTTATTATGGTAGCTAGTCATTTCTATGCTAATCAAGATTTTTAAAAATCGAAGTAACCTACCTATTAAAAGAAAAAACACTTGCTTTTTTCCCTTTAGGTTTTTAAAGCCTTTAATGTCTGCAGACCTGAAACTATTCTTAGAAAAAACAATTGTAATGGAATCTGTTAATTAGTAGCTGGAATTAAAAGTTAGCTAACTGGGATGTTTACTTTGCAGATTTAGCTTAAGTGTATTACACATGTATAGTATTGGGGAATTGTTCAAATCTTCCTTTACCCCTTGCCCCTAAAAGATTACTTTGTTACATTGGGAGAATATAAAAAAAATTTTTTTTTTTTTCATTTAGTTTGGATGCTCTTCCAAGAGTCACGTGTCCAAACCATCCAGATGCGATTTTAGTGGAGGACTACAGAGCTGGTGATATGATCTGTCCAGAATGTGGCCTGGTTGTAGGTGAGCAGTTACTATGGTTTTAAGTGAAATCACTATTTTGGGTACTTTGCTTTTGTGCATTTCCTGAAGTTTCTTTTAATGAATACATTTTGTTTTTTCCCCTACAGGTAATTCTTAATTATTTTACAACCAACATACAAAAAGAATTAGGGGAAAAAAGTCTAAAATCAGAGATACCATATTTTATTGCCTATACAAATGCATATATTTCATGATGTTGGATATGAAAGAACATTTAAATTTGAGACAACCAATCCAAAAGACCTTCAGTCCTTAGTCTTCATTTTTTTTTTTTTTTTAAGATTTTATTTACGTGAGAGAGTGCAAGCATAGAGGGAGAGGGAGAAGCAGACTCCCCGCTGAGCAAAAAGCCTGAGGCGGGGCTGGATCCCAGGACCCTGAGATCATGACCTGAGCCAAAGGCAGTTACTTAACAGACTGAGCCACCCAGGAGTCCCTATTGAACCCCTCTTAGTCTTAAGTATTTGTTGAGGGTAGAGTGGGGGTGGTGGTGACACTTATTTTTATAAAATAATGAATTAGGGGTGCCTGGGTGAAGCATCTGACTCTTGGTTTTGACTCGGATCATGAACTCCAGGTTGTGGGATCCAGCTCCATGTTGGGCTCCATGCTCAGTGCAGAATCTGCTTGAGATTCTCTCTCTCTCTTGTTCCTCCTCCTCTGCTCCCCTCCCCCTGCTCTCTCTCTCTAAAAAGAAATAAATACATCTTTTAAAAAAATGAATAAATTTAATCCAACTTTTGTGGCTTTTAGATATTTAAACAAGATTTGTTTTAGGGTAATAAAGGTGTATCTGCACTGAATCTTACCCAAGGCCTTTTAGTTAACGATCCAATTGCTTATATAGAATGATTTATTTAAGAATTTCTGGTATAAGATTGTTATTGTCAAAAACACTGCTTAACATTTTCATTTTGTTTCTACTTGCTCGCTTATCCAGATATATAGCCAAACTTTTGAAGAGAAACGGTCTGTTCAAAAATTATTCTTATGATTCTTATGGGGGGGGGGGGGTGGACGCTAGCCCTTAAAAAAGGAGTGGGACTTATTAGCCAGTTGAAATAATTAGAAATGAAAGTGCTAGTAGGATTATGGGACGTATAACAGAAACATTGGTGGTGATACATTGTGGAATTGCCTTACTTGGAGGACATTGGCAGTATTCATCCAAGTAGACTGCTCTCCTCAGACCTCCAGTGGAAGTTTTAAATCATACAGAGTCACTAATAGGAACTATAATCCACTTATAATTAATCGAATTCTATTCAGGAAGCAATATTAATAGCTTGAATATGCTGGACACTGTTTTAAATGATTTATGTATTCACTCAGTTTATCCTCAGAGAAACCTTTGCGATAAGTACTACTAATATCTTCATTTCAGAGATGAGAAACTCAAGTTTAGTGTGGTAGTGTAGCTCCACTGTCTGCATGGAGTCACATTTCTTTTCTTTTTTTTTTTTTTTTTTTTTTTTGACAACTGCAAGTCCTTTTTTTTTTTTTTTTTTTTTTTAATTTTTATTTATTTATGATAGTCACACACAGAGAGAGAGAGGCAGAGACATAGGCAGAGGGAGAAGCAGGCTCCATGCACCGGGAGCCCGACGTGGGATTCGATCCTGGGTCTCCAGGATCGCGCCCTGGGCCAAAGGCAGGCGCTAAACCGCTGCGCCACCCAGGGATCCCTGGAGTCACATTTCTGTCCTAGATTGCCTTCTGCCTTCTGTAGTAAAATGAGTTCATTTTGAGATTGGCATTCTGTGACCCACCACCTTTTATTATATATGGCCTGCCTGCTAAGAATGGCTTTTACATTTTTAAGTGGTTGAAAAAAACTCAAAAGAACAATAATATTTTGGGATATCTGAAATATTTTAGGATATATGAAAATAATATCAAATTTGAATTTCAGCATTCATACATAAAGTTTTATTGGACACAGCCACACTGGCTAGTTATATATTGTCTGTGACTGCCTTTGCATTATGACAGCAGAATTTAGTAGTTGCCACAGAAACCATATGTGGTGCTCTCTTCACTTCATACTGCTGCCCAGTGCACTATAAATCCCAGTAATGCAGTTAAAATTCCTTAGCGTTTTGAGTACAAAGCCTGTCTCCATACTGCAACATTTTACTTTATTACCATACCCATCATGTCAAAACAAAAAGAAAAAAGTGAACTTTGAAAGTCATGCTTTTAAATTTTAAAGTACATGCTTTTAAGGGTTATTTTGTTATTGAATCAGCTGGCAAAGCTTTGAATTTATTTTGCAGTGATACTATAGCTCTGCTAAAAGAATATAATAAACTTTCATGTTACCTTACCAGATAAACAATTCTCATACCAATTTAATAAAACAATGATCAGAAAATTTAGAAAATGTGTAGTGGAATATCTTATCACAGCAGAATTTCTTCACAACAATAAAAGAGTACAGTAAGGCTGCAGTTAAAGTAAGTTTCTGAGTGGCTTATTTGTAGCCCATATAGGGTAAGCCATTTACCAATGATGAGTTAGTTAATTTGTGTTTGTGATAGCTGAAGAAATGTGTCCAGAAAAAAACTTATTTAAGAAAATTAGCCTCTCAGCAAAAACAGTTGCTTGAAGAACTAAGGACCTTGGGAGCAACACTGATAGTCGATTAAATGTCCAGGCAAATTTCAAGTATTTTTCCTAGACTTTTTTTTTTTTTTTCTTCCTTAGACTCTTGATGACTAGATAGATGTTACTGAGTTGTTGATTCATTGTGTCAGTGCAGAGTTTTTAAGAGTTTGAATCATCTGTATGGAACAACTACAGGAGAAACTATTTTTAAAGAAGTTACAAAAATGCTAATTGAGTACAATCTGAAGTGGAATCTGCTAAGATGTGTTATAACTGATGATGATAAAAATACATGTGGAAGAAGACTTAGTTGGACAGAGATTGTGAAAGTGTAAGATTTGTAAAGCATGTAGTTATTTATTGTATTCGTCAGCAAGTATATTGTAGAAGAGATTTGAATCTGTTCTGTTACTGAGCGGTATATCAGTAGTGAACTTCATTCACTCTCATGGACTTAACTGTCAGCACTTCAGTGAATCATTGTCAGAAATAGAAGCTGAATATCTCAACTTGCCTACCACAGAGTAATTTGATAGCTTAGTGGTAGCAGAGTTTTCTTAAAATTGTTTTTGAGCTCAGGGCCAAGGTTGAAATTTTTCTGAACTCAGTCCTGCCTTCGACCACTACTGTTGAACACTGGATGGCTTAGAAATTAGCTTTTGCTGCAGACTTGCTAATATTTCTTAATTAATTCAACCTAGAATTACAAGGCAAAATAGTGCCTATATGTTAAGATTGCACTGTAATAAAGTCAATTTGGCAACAACATTATTTGAATCACAAATAACGTCAAGTTGCTTTAATATATTTTATAAACTTTCATTACTGTCAGAAGTTAAAACAGGAACTAGGATCTTCATTCCCACACAAATCTGCAGCAGCTATATTTTCCAAACTCAAACTATAATCAGTGTTTTCCAGACCTGGATGCAAAGGAAATTTTCATATTTCAGAATCTGTTTAACTCTGCAATTAAGGACCTTCCACCTAACCTTCAATTGGGAGTGATTAATCTACAATGTAATGACATGTTAAAAGGCAAAATATCAGAAGAATGTAATAAAATTCTATAAATGCCTTTCAAGCAATGAATATGCTCAATTAAAATCATATGCTTGCAGATTAATATCAGTATTTGGCAGTTCTTATCTGTGTGTGAAAAAGACTTTTTAAAAAATGAAATACATAAAATCCTGTTAACACAGCATTGACAGATGAACATTTGTAATTGATTTTGATGATAGAGAACACTAACTGAATTCCAATTAAGTGAAATATTATCACCCCAAAAGAGAATTCTCTTCTTTCTCAGTAGTAGATATGTATTACAACAATTTATACTCAGCTATTATTATAGTTTTAATTTCATCAACAGAAAAATCAGTGGAATTTTCCTCTTCATGCAAGTGCCTCAGTTTAGCCTCTTGACCCACAAAGCCTAAAATATTTACTATATTAGGCCCTTTAGAGAAAAATGTTTTCCAACCCATAAGTTAAATGAGAACATTCTAATTCCATAGTATTGGGATCAAACTGGTAGTATGTAAGAGTTAAGAGATGGAGGTTTAAAAATTAAAAAAAAGGGGGGGGGGGATCCCTGGGTGGCGCAGCGGTTTAGCGCCTGCCTTTGGCCCAGGGCACGATCCTAGAGACCCAGGATCGAGTCCCACATCGGGCTCCCAGTGCATGGAGCCTGCTTCTCCCTCTGCCTGTGTCTCTGCTTCTCTCTCTCTCTCTCTCTCTCTCTCTCTCTCTCTCTGTGACTATCATAAATAAATAAATAAAAATTAAAAAAAAAAAGAGATAGAGGTTGCAGATAATTTCAGCTTCTCGGCTCTCCTAATTTAAAAAGCAGTTCAGGAATTTTGCATTCTATTCCCAACCCTTCCATCAGCTTCACTTCAAACTAGCATGATAGTTCTGTAAGATTAACCAACTGGAGAAGGAAGATCTAATTCATAAGGCTTAAGTCCTTTTTTTGTGCTTGGAATCTCTAATCTTTACTTGCATTTTTCTGCTTATATCAAACCAAACAAGTTAGTTTTCTTTTAGTTTTGTTTTATTTACTTATCAACCTTGAACACCAGCATTGAAACTATTATATTTTATCCTAACTAAAGCAATTAGGCTAAATTGTAAGGCCTGAAAATTAAAAAAAATAATCTGATTAAATTTCCTTTCTGTATACAGAAATGTCTTTTTATGGTAATTGATTTTTCTGGGGATACCTGGGTGGCTCAGCAGTTTAGCGCCTGCCTTCAACCCAGGGCGTGATCCTGGAGTCCTGGAATCGAGTCCCACATCGGGCTCCCTGCATGGAGCCTGCTTCTCCCTCTGCCTGTGTCTCTGCCTCTTTGTGTCTTTCATGAATAAATAAATAAAATCTTTTTTAAAAACTGGGTTTTTCGGACAAAAATATAACAGACACCTGTTTTAAAATACACAGTAGCCTCATCCATGTATTTGTGGTTAAACATGTAGTGTGTCCTGCAAATGAAGTATCTGTTCCATGAAGATGGAAGGCAAGAGTCTGCTAACAAAGTTCCGTTTTGCTGAAGAGATAATCAAATTATGTTGAAAACTTAAATGAACATTACAGTCCATGAGTCTAAATTAAAAAATACATGTACGTGTGTACATATATACATAAATGCATATGTTACTGTCATAGATTGATTATAAATTTAGATTGTATTATATATTTAATTGGCTTTGCATCAACTTGCTGATTTAAAGGAATATGCTCTTTGTTTCCAGTTCGGTTCTGCCTTTATCTCTTATGCTATAGAGACAGGGAAGAAATTAGCCTGGGCAGATATCCTCAACCCACTAAGGGCATAAAGTTTGTGGCATTTTTTATATTTGGGATATTGATGTTCACAGAGATTTAAATACAGATGTCATTCTGTGCTTCATAATAAATAATCTTGGTTTACATGATTTGAATGTGCTTGCTAAAACATTTTACCTTGTCTGAAACTTTTTAGATTATGCCATATTTATTGAATAAGCATTTTCAATAGCTTTTGATTTAAATAATCAGACAACTATAGAAACGAACTCTTAAGATTTGTTTTTGAACAACTCAATACTTAATATTTAATTTGTACTTAAACTTAGGGCAGACTGTTGTCACTAACTCCTTTTAATATCAAATTCAACACTAGATACTGCTCAACTGTTGATGAAAGGTATTGCTGCCATCTTTGGAAGTTACACTTTGTCAAACCTCTGTCAAACAGGTGGCTGTGGAGACACACATTAGGAGGGTGGTATTTAGTTGTGTGGTATTTAGTTTCACCTGTAACTTGGGTGGTTTCCAATATTTTGTGGCTATTTTTAATACTATTTAACATGTAGTGATTGCCTACTTTGACTTCTCTTTTATTTGAATTACGAGACTTTAATTTTAAACATGGGAAGTGTTATGATTTGTCATTGGCTGTTTAATCTTACCAATGATTCTTAGGGTATAGGTAGTGATCTCTAAAATAAGGCCAATTTTTGGGCAGCCCTGGTGGCTTAGTGGTTTAGCACCACCTTCAGCCCAGGGTGTGATCCTGGAGACCTGGGATCGAGTCCCGCGTCGGGCTCCCTGCATGGAGCCTGCTTCTCCCACTGTGTCTCTGCCTCTCTCTGTGTGTCTCTCATGAATAAATAAAATCTTTTTTAAAAAAATAAATAAAATAAGGCCAATTTTTAAAGCAAAGCTTTGCCGTTTCTACCATGCAACTGTTGGCTCTAACAGCACTGTTTTATGGGGTTTCTCCCCGCAAATCCTAACAGTGTGGTTGTGTCACTAAAAATTGAGCACTAGGTGGCAGTGTAATCATATTTAGATTATCTGTTCAAAATTTCACCTTGTACATTGTTTATAGCCAGCAAAGTATTAAGTTAGTAAGCTGCTGTTAAAGCATAAAATTGGTTATGATGTTTATAAATTAGGATTTCAATCAGGTGGTGTTTAGATGTAGTTATCATTTCTAGTTAAAGCCACTTTTTATGTGCCATTTAAACCTGAATTCTTTCATTGTTCTTAAAAGGAATATAAGGAAACTACCAGTAAATAGTATAGGTATATTTGAATGAAAAAGATGAGCCAACGTGACTTCTTTATAAAGTCATTCTGGATATTGTTTATACCAGGGCATCTGAAGTATAAATGTGCATTAAGAATCAGCTGTTTAAAGATTCCAAACCCCATTTCTAGAAATTCTAGTTCAGATCATAATCAGTAACCTATTAAGAGACACACATCTGTACTATTGTACCACATTTTTTGAGATCTTCTGTACATTTGGGTTTTCATCTTTTCCGCGTCAGCAGACTGCAGATCCCTGTGGGGCAGATAGCTTATGCGTGTCCATAGCTCCTAGTATAACTAGTGGCCCTCAAATCTAGGCTTGGCTCTATAAGTTAATGAGCCATGTAACTATAAGCAAGTTACGTAATTTCTCCAAGCTTAACTTTCTTCATGTGTAAAAATAAGTCATCCCTCCACCCCCACCACGCGCCCCAAACGGGGAGCAGCTACCATACCTCTCAGAATTGTTAGTTGTTGTTAAAAATCAAATGAGATAATGTGTAAAATGTATAGTATGAGATTTCTGTGATATTTTGGGGGTACCAGTACTCCTTTTCTCTTAACCTTGTAGAAAAAGCAGGTGATTCTGAGATGCCATTCATCATAGCA
This sequence comes from Vulpes vulpes, assembly GCF_048418805.1. Taxonomy (NCBI): domain Eukaryota; kingdom Metazoa; phylum Chordata; class Mammalia; order Carnivora; family Canidae; genus Vulpes; species Vulpes vulpes. Next base: position 134,348,725 of record NC_132782.1, read on the forward strand.
CGTCAGTTTGCAAATGTGTTTGGGTGAGTCTACCAGATTGAACACTCTCCGTTTTAAAGGATTTTATGGGGTTTCTCCCCCCATAAAATTTTAAAGATTACCAGATTACCATTTTTATTTTTAAAGATTACCAGATTACCATTTTTATTTTATTTTTTTCTTCTCAGATTACCATTTTTAAATTTGCATTAGCAGTGTTTCCTAAAGGAAAAAATTAAAGAATATTCACTTTCAAATTCTTCCTTAAGCCCTCAGAGATAGCTGCCCCCCCCCCCCCCCCAAATAGCCTTCTTAACCTAAATTTAGAATTTTTAATTTAGGTACTATTTTACCTTAAGCATCAGAGCATTACTAAGTTTATTTGGTTAACACAGCCACTCTTGGGGGGTAACTGAAGCTTGCAATTCTTAGGTAATTAGCTTAAGATTTTACATCTAGTAGGTGACGGAGAGCCTTTCAAATCCAGATCTGTAGGACTTAACAAGCCTGTTTTCTCTTAAGGTGCTGTGCTGGTCAGGGAGAGGGAGGGAAGGATCAGGTGCTATAAGCAAGCTCTAGAGCAATTCTTTGGCTACTGTGTGTAAAGGGAGGAGAGTGTATTAATACATCACAGCATAGTAAAAGCTCTATTCCAGATCTTCCAAGTTTGTTGAGAACACAAAGGAAGGAAGCAGTGACTTCCTGGGGAAATTACTGTTTAATTTACATTGAAACCTGATCGTTAAGCATGAGGAAGGGTTTATGGAGGGAAGGTCATTCCAAGTGGAAGGATAAAGAAACATGTCCCATAGGATAGAGGCCTGAAAGTGTTAGTATGTGAATGACTCAAATTATTTTGACCAAGGTTAGGATGCATCTTCCATCAGGGTTGCAGTTCTTCAGTGTAGACGCTGCTGCTGCAAACCTGCGTGTATTTGAGGAAAAAAAGATTTATTCAGATACACAGGGCTGGAATTTACAATGCATTTTCCTTTACAAATGGTTTTCTGAATGGTAATTGTACTGACTTATACGGATTTTTGTTTAAGTCCCCAAATCAGGATAAAGTAGGCTTTTGTGGGCTGGTCTGGGAAATTAACTATGATGGGGTTCGTTTCTAAGTGGTAAATCATTTTGAGTTTTTACTCAGTTTACATTGTGGGAACATAAACTGTGATTTAGAGACTGGCTATAGTATTAATGGTACTTCTTTTTAAAGTATCTATTGATCAAATAGCTCTTGAAAATTGTGTTTAATGCTAGCTTTCTTTTTTTAAAAAAAAATTATTATTTGACAAAGAGTACAAGCAGGGAGAGTGGCAGGGAGAGGCTCTGCTCAGTGGGGAGCCTGATGTGGGGGCTCGATGATCCCAGTATCCTGGGATCATGATCTGAGCCAAAGGCAGGCGCTTAACTGATTCAGCCACCTAGGTGCCACGTAATGCAAGCTTTCTGATAAGAATGTACAGAAACTAAACTAAAAAATCAAGGTTCTTTGAAATAGCATAAGGAGGAATGGTAGAAGGGTAGATGACTAGGAAGGTGTGGAAGCTAATGATGCATTTCATTTCAGCATTAGACTAACACATGTAGTGTGTTGACTTAAACAATTTTTCAAAGCACCTAAATTATTTTTAAAAAACCTCAATGCTTAGGGTTTGTCCACCTTGAGTAATACATTCTGATTATTGAACTTTCAGACATGGCATGTTTTGAAAAATTTTGTAGTTTCAAATCAAATCGTTTTAATTTATCTTTTGAAAACAAGTAATTTGCAGAATGTTGTTCTAAGACTCCTACTTCTGAATTCTCTACTGCTAGTTGTATACCAAAATGCTCAAATCACTTTCTAGGAAGATGGCAGAAAGAATTAAAATTTAGGGTAACTCATTCTAATACTCTTTTTAAAAATTTCTTTGTTAATTTACAATTAAAAAAATTCTGAGGCTAGGTCAGGCCTTAAAAGATCAGACTCTTCAGTATTGGCTTCCTGGCTGCTTTTGGTATATTGCAGTTTTCCCCTGCACTGTTCAGATTGCTACTATAAGCCATTCTGGTTTTATATTGTACTACAAAATAACCTCTGGTTGGATTTCTAGTTTATAGCTTGCATGGTAAGAAGGTTAGATAAGTTTGTCTTGAAGTACTGTTTCCTTTAGACTATGAGGCAAAGTACCTTGGTTCTACTGGACATTCTTTCTCCTTTCTCTCCTACCCCATAATTCCTTGTAGTAGTAGAGGCCATGGGTTGTTGGCCTGCTATCTATTACCCCACTCTTTGTTTAGTAGTAGAATCCCCACATTTTAAGCAGGCGTGTGGCTGCCCAACTGGACTGTATTTCCCACCTCCTTTGTAGCTAGGCATGACCATGTGATCTAACCAGTGAGTTGTAGATAGAACAGGTATGTGCAACTCTGGATCCTGCCATCAGGGATGTACACTCCCTTTTTCTCCATCCCACTAGGTAGAATACAGACATGATAAAGGGAACCACCGGTAGGCATCTTATGCTACAAATGCTAGTCATGATCAAGATGGCTTATTAAAAAGGTAGGAGGAGCCTGGGTCACACTAGTCTAGTAGGACTGTTCACTGTGGTCTCTTAATGTGAGGAAGTTCTATCTTGTTTAAGCAATTATTATTTTTGCTTTAATCACAAATCTGCCTGTATCCTTCCTGATAAGTTTCTAGAGTCATCCTGGGAATTTATTTTATTTGGGTCGTCTGTTAACTGCCAGTGGCTGTGGGTACCCAGAGAGATTGGGAATTCCTGGTGGCAGTGGGTTAGGAGGTTTTCCACCATGACTGCCACCACCAGGCATGGATTAATCGTTCTTTAGTACAGGATGGATAAGCAGAAAAGTCAACCTGAGGCTTATGAATAAAAACTACAGTGAAGAGGAACAGTGATCCAATGGACTTAATAAAATTCTGCCCCTGGCATAGTTTACTAGAAGAAAGTTAGAAAATAACGGATATTTGGGGGATCAGTGAAATAAAGCTTCCATAATATTTCTATTAAATGTTATCAGGAAGAAATAAGATAACCCAAGGAGACACAGTAAAACTTTTATTTTTTTATTTTTAATTCATGAGAGCCAAAGGCAGATGCTCAACCACTGAGCCACCCAGGCGTCCCAGTAAAACTGTTTTAGATAGTAATTAGGTGACTCAACATTCTAGAAAATTGAATCAGCAAAGCAGAGAAGCAATCTGAATATAAAGAATGAATGAGGAAGTGGTAAAGACAAGATAGCCATTATGGTATTACTTGAAGATCCAGGTGAATATGATAAAGTATTAAAGGTGCAGCGGAAGAAAATGTACATTTGTGGCAGTAGACCCTCGTGGTTGCAAATCAAGAATCCTACACACCAGTTGGGAGTGTGTCTTTTAAACATTTAAAAATATATTCTTGGTGAAGACTTGCAAATCACCAACCAGTAATGTTAACTCTGATTCCTTGGTTTGTTGTTTAACAGAAAAAGGAAGTCCTAGAACAATTTCCCGCAAAATACAGTGCTTAAATTCTGTTTGCTAATTGTTGTGTGGAACAGCATTGATGACTATTTGCTGATATTCCTGGTTCTTTGAGCTACCTGGAATTTTATGCTTTTTCACCTTCTTTGAAGTTAAGCATCACTCCTTGACTGGCTTTGGCCAACGGCATGTGAGTGGAAATATTACTATTCGAAACTATTAAGTCAGTGCATAACTTAACCACATTCTTTTACCCCCCCAGCTTGTCTCAAGTGGTAGGAATTCTATCATTTTGAGTGAGGATGGCATAGCAAGCTGTCCTATCCCTATATAGAGACATGTGGTATGAATAAGAAAGAAACCTTTGTTTTAAGCCACTGGCCTGAAATTATTACTCGAGAACAACTTAATTTATCTTAATGCATAAGCACTAGAAGAATAACTCACGAAATGCTGTGCTTTGCTAAGATGACAAACATTTAATGAACTCAGCACAATCCCAATATAAGATAGTCTGCATTATAGTAGACTGATGCTTTAATAAATGTCTATTTTAGTTCACGTGTTACTTTTATGCATAATGTTGAAATATTGGAGACATTTCTGTTTTAAATCAAAGGCATTGTTTTGAAAGTTCTGACAAGTGCTGTAGATATAAAATAGAAATGGAAGTTAAGCATTGGAAGAGGAACAAGTTCTTTGCCACTGATGGGATTCTATATCTAGAATATTCAGATCAAATTTTAAAAATTAATAGTCTATTAAAAGTGGCTGAATATAAGCATATAAAATATTACAGCAATTACTAGTTAGAAAATGGGATTTTTACTGGAAAAAAATTAGATCTAGTCATAAATGTGACATACATATAATCTGAAAGTAGAGCTTAAGAAAGTATTGCCTTGTCCAAGAAGATTGATAATTGTTCTGCCATTGCCAAAATAATGGATAGGTTTGGTGCAGCTTAATTCAAAATCAACAGTATTTTGGTGAGAGTGAGTTTTCATTTGTAATTTATTGAGGTATAATTGCATGCAGTATAATGCACAGATCCCAGATGTAGAGTTTGCACCTTGACACTGCATATACTGCTGTTATCAACACACTAATCAGGATGTTTAGACCATTTCCTTCCGTTCTCAGAAGTTCCTTTATATTTCTTTTTAGTCAGTCACCTCTGTTCCCAAACCCAGTGGCAGCCACTGTACTGATTTCTATCTTCATAGATTATTTTGCATGTTTTTGAACTTCCTATAAATAGAATCACGTAGTATGGTTTTTTAGTGACTTTCTGGGCTCAATAGTGTTTTTGAATGCATTTACATTACTGCATGTCTCAGTAGTTTATTTGCTGAGAGATATCCCATTGTATACATTTTCCTGTTAATGGACATTGGGTTGTTTCCAGTTTTTAGTAAAATGAGTAATGCTGCTATGAACATTCTTGTATGAGACTTTTGTAGATAAATATTTAAGAGTGGAAATGCCAAATCATGAGGTTGGTGCCATAGCAGTTGGTGTGAATGGTTTTGGCAATTATTCTCGAATTGTTCTTGAAAAAGAAATGAAACTTACTCTCTTAGAATATGGTAAAAATATCTTAGTTCCCTCCCCCCAACCTAACGTCTCTGCTGCAGGCTTCCACGCTGCCGCCATGGCCAACGTGGAAGATGTTGAACAACCCTGCACCGGGTCCTCTCACTCTGGGAGCTCAGGCTCCAAGTCCGGGAGGCAACCAAATGTTCTGTCTCAAAAAGTGGAATGCGGTGGCCACGTGGAGCTGGGACATGGAGTGCAATAGGCGCACCATCTCCTGGGTCCAGGTGATGGATGCCTGTCTTAGACGTCAAGCCAAAATTGAACAAGAGGATTGTGTTGTGGTCTGGGGAGAATGTAATCCTTCCTTTCACAACCACTACATGTCCCTTTGGGGGAAACAGGACAATCACCACCCTCTCTCCCAGCAAGATTGGGTGGTCCAAAGAATCGCCAAATGAGAATGGTGGAGGACTTTATTAGCGCATTTGTTTGGAGCCCTGGTGGATCTTGTTATCAAGTGCCCTGTGAAGGCCAGAACATTCCAGGGAACTAATTCTTCAAATAGGAGGAGATGGGGATCCCTGGGTGGCGCAGCGGTTTGGCGCCTGCCTTTGGCCCAGGGCACGATCCTGGAGACCCGGGATCGAATCCCACATCGGGCTCTCGGTGCATGGAGCCTGCTTCTCCCTCTGCCTATGTCTCTGCCTCTCTCTCTCTCTCTCTCACTCTGTGACTATCATAAATAAATAAAAAAAAAAAAAACTAAAAAAAAAAAAAGGAGGAGATGGCTATGTGGTCTCTTGGTACTCATCAAAGGCATGTTAGTATTTGTCAGTTTCATTTTCAGAAATCCTCTATAATAAGACAATTTATTAAAGATGGTCATTCCTACCTCTGTAGTATATGTCACACATACTGCTTAGAAGTACTTTATTTTTTTTTTTTTAGAAGTACTTTAAAGGAGAAAAGAGCTACAAATTGAATGACTGTAATTTATTTATTGATATCCAAAGGGCTGTGGAAGCAGTTCCATTTGGAATAGATATATGCTTATAGTGGATCAGTTGGGAAAAAAAAAAAAAGACAATGTTATAGTAACAAAGTGAAATTTAAAACCCAACCCTTGGGATCCCTGGGTGGCGCAGTGGTTTGGCGCTTGCCTTTGGCCGGGGGCGCGATCCTGGAGACCGGGGATCGAATCCCACGTCGGGCTTCCGGTGCATGGAGCCTGCTTCTCCCTCTGCCTGTGTCTCTGCCTCTCTCTCTCTCTCTCTCTGTGACTATCATAAATAAATAAAAATTAAAAAAAAAAAAAAAAAAAATAAAAAATAAAACCCAACCCTTATCCTTTATTATTTATTTTTGGCTGAGAGGGGGTGATTGATGAAATTTGACCTCTCCTTCCTGAAGTCATTCTGGATATTGTTGATAACCAATAATAATAATAAGTTTGGGCCAGTGAAATAAAATTTAACTTTTGGCCATATGGAATTTCAGTTGTCTTTTAGGCTGTCATCCTGTCTTTGGTTCATCAAGATAACCTAAATCTACACTCACCTCACTGTTCAGTCATGGAACAGAAGTATTTTCAAGTTCCAGTCAGATTATGTTGTAATTAAACTGTGTTTTAGGTAGGAACATTAATGAGGGGAAATTGTTTACCAGTGTAGCATTGGATCAGAAGTTTACTTTGTAATAAAAATAAATGGTTTATTCTGTTCACTTCAAAAAATTACTTCATTCTCTTCTGACAGCTCTCTAATACATGGATTGAGAAGTGTACCTGTGTGTAATGTTATGATATACATGTTGAATGTGTTTACTTTTTTGGCTCGGGAACCTGGTCAAAGTGGTAGCAGTCCCACTCTAGATGGAGGAAGGAACCGTGCTGTGTTCTGTATGTTATAGTAGTGGTTTTATTTTGGCTATTATAAATTTTCATATATAGACTTTCTATCTGGTGTTCATTTTACAAAAATCAGTGTTTGGTTAAGAGTGGAACTTGTAAAAGTTGGCCTGTTCCTCTGTTCATGTTCCTCGAACATGAAAGGATATGGGTGGGAGGTTTTGTGTGTGTGTGTGTGTGTATGTGTGTGTGTGTGCAAGTGTTTATTGGCAGGCCGCTGCTTTTTCAAAGGTTGATTATACCCAAACATTATGGCTGCCTTGTGTACTTACCCTTGAAAAGTTTATGTATTGTAGTTTTCTTCCAGAGCAACTTCTAAAATGCTGCCACATTTAGGTTTTCTTCAAATGAAAATCCATTATGCACTCTGATTTTTTTGAATGGTCAGTCCTATTTTGTTACTCATGCACTTAATCTGTTGGTCCGGTTACAGTTTCATGATATGCTATTTGAGTTATTTTGGAAATTTTATTTCTTACCAATGCTATGTTTTGAGCAGTAAAATATAAAAAGAGGGAATGGCTCTAAGCACAAATCACAGATTGTTGAATGAGTAATGTAGATTGTTCCCACATATGTGGGAAAATTACATCACTACCAAGTTTTGGGTTTTCTATTTATACTATCCTAGGCCAGCTTCCTTGCACTACTCTTTTCCCACTAATTCATATTTCTTTTTAAAGGCAGTACAAAGCAACCAATAAAAGAAACTCATGGTAGGTTATTTTGGGGCCAAAAGGAATATGCTATGAAGTAAAGTACTAGTTAGCCAAGATGCCTCATTTTTAGATTTCTAGAGACACTTGAAAGATGTGAGCATACCTCCCTATCTTTTCATTTATGCTGTTCTCTTAATACATTCTTTAAAATATTACAAGATAATGATACTTGATTTTTTTAATTTAGAATTTGTCAAGTAATCCCAAATATGAAGGCCATAGTAGTTTTCTGTTGCGTGCATGTTCCTGTGTTTTTATTTCTCTAACTAGCAAAGTTAGATTCCCATTTTTCCCTCTGAAAACATTGTGCATGGGGAGCCTGGGTGACTTGGTTAAATGTCAGACTTTTGGTTTCAGCTCAGGTTGTGATCTTAGGGTTCTGGGATCCACTGCACAGATGTCCTGAGATGTTCTGCTCAGTGGGGAGTCTACCTGAGATTCTCTTTCTCCCTTTCCTCCCCACCCGACCCCCTGCCCGTTCTCCCACTCAAATGCACCTGCGCACATTCTCACTCTCCCAAATAAATAAATAAAATCTTTAAGAAAATGAAAATGGGCACCTGGGTGGTTCAGTCAGTTAAGTATCTGCCTTTGGCTCAGGTCCTGAGATCAAGCGCTGCATGGATTCTGCTCAGCAGGGACTCTGCTTCTCCCTATGCCTCTACCCCCCCACCCCACTCCTGTTCTAGCTCCCTCTGCTATCTCTTAGATAAAAAATATTTTTTAAAGATTTTATTAATTTATTCATGAGAGACACAGAGAGAGGAGGAGACATAGGCAGAGTAAGAAGCAGGCTCCCTGTGGGGAACCTGATGCGGGACTCTATCCCAGGACTCTGGGATGATGCTCCGAGCTAAAGGCAGACACTCAACCACTGAGCCACCCAGGCACCCCTCAAATTAAAAAGATCTTAAAAATGAAAACAGTGCATGGAGACATTAGGGTATCACTTTAATTGGTGGATGCTATTAAAGGGGCTAAACTGTTTAAAAATCTTGTTTTGGTATGATACAGATGTAGTGAATAGAGATTTTCATGGAACAGGCACAAAATGATATAATTTTAGGAAAAACCTACACGAATTAAAAAAGCAGAAGATATATACACTAAAATATTTACAGTAGCTTTCTCTGGTGTTGAGAATACAGGTAACAAAATATCCTATTTTGTTTTGCATATACATACATACATACATATATATATATATATATATATATATATATATATATATATATATGTGCAAGCATTATTACTCTTTTATAAAAAGGAAGAAAAATCAGTCTCTTAGAGTGATCTATTTGAGACAAGAGCCCTGTTTGGTTAGTACTGCAGTAAGACCTTCAGTCTATGATTATAGGTTTCATTACTTTCAAAAATATTATAATTCGAATTGCTTCCCAAGTTCAGTGATGTTTGTTTTTATGAGGAGGAAGCAGAGAAATCCATCATGACAGTCCATCCATTTTACCTTTCTATCCTATTTTTGGGCCACCTGTTCAATCTCTCATCTGCTGAAGCTGTCTTATAAACTGATCACCTGCTTCTGCTTTCCTTAACCATTCTTACTACATACAGGTGTGGCAGGTGGGGACCCTGCCTCTAACTGTAGTTCCCTTGTCACAGGAACACATGATAGTCCCAAGTGATAGCTGGGTACTCCCAAGTGATTCCAGTGTTCAAAGAAAAGTAAATTACTCCAAAACCATCAGAAGCGAATAACTGTTGCACATTTACATGTTTTCTTAAATAGAACACAAAGATTAGATGATTATTTTGGAGTATAAGCATTTTAATTGACTAGGTAGAGAATAGTTCATTAGATTTAGCAGAGGGGCACCTGGGTGGCTCACTGGTTGAACGTCAGCCTTTCACTCAGGTCATGATCCCAGGGTCCTGGGATCAAGTCCTGCATCAGGCTCCTCCCTCTGCCTATGTCTCTGCCTCTCTCTCTCTCTCTGTGTCTCTCTTGAATAAATAAAAAAATAAAACCTTAAAAAAAAAAAAAGATTTAGCCAAGTATACATTGAGTTCCTTCCTTTTCTCTTTACTGCCCCTGTGATCAAATACCTGTAGTGGGAATACTCTGCTCCTTTTAAAGTCTGCTATGAAGACAGGTGTTTTACAACCAGTGCTCTCCTTATTCCCCTCACCAATAGGAGAGAAATGTCAGAATATGTTATATTATTTTCATTCACAGCAACAAATAGCTAATATCAAGCACTCATTTTGAACTTTTTAAATCACTTTATGTGAACTGTACCTGTATTAGTTTATTTAATCTTTACGGTCTTTAAACTGTAAGGTTATTGGGGAAATTTAAAGCTAAAATGATGTAATTTGTCCAAGACTAAGCAGCAAATGGTAGAGTCCATTCTCAGAACTGTTATGTTAATTGACTGTCAGTACCAGCACCTCTTTTAATTGCTAAGGTAACTAATTTCTGCTGTTTCTTTCTCCTTTCTGTTTAGGCAGCAGTGCAAATGACCTGGTTTCTGCTTTCAATTTTATCACTCTTTGGTGGAAGAGCTCATGTTTTTATAGATGCAGTATAGAATAACAGGCTTTGGGATCTGATGCATATTTCAGTTCTAGTTGAGTGATCTTAGGCAAATTAATTTTATTTCTAAAAGGGGCAGTAAAAGTGGTACCCTTTACAAGCCTGTGTGGATTAAGAGAAAATGTTTATGCAGTGACAGCATATGCAAGTTTTCAGTGGTGACTCTTGTCTGTGGAGATGTTACCAGTCACCGAGCATTCCTCTCAAAGCAGTTATCAACTGGATCTGTTCATATCTGCTTCTTCGCATGATCTATTTCACCACTGTCTCTTTACTTAAAAAGAAGTTTCCCTACCTGGCTTTTTTTCTCACTGGCTCTAGGCTTTACATTTTACTGTGTATAAATTATTTGGCCAAAAATATTTTTTTTGTTCAGTAGTTACTGAAACTAAGCTTAGGCTCAGTTCTCTGCAAAGCATTTCCCATGAAAATTTAATAGCTTTTTGTATGAAATTGTGTGCATTAATACCATCGTGAGCAGTGTTTTGTTCTATGCTTCTTGCAAATTTTGGTCTGCAGTTATATTTTTTATCTTTGCATCACATATGAGTAGCTTTATTTTGCTTTTTTTGGGAGGGTAATTCTTTATTTTTTAAATATTATTTATTCATGAGAGACACAGAAGCAGAGACATAGAGGGAGAGAAGCAGGCTCCTTAACAGGGAGCCCGATGTGGGACTTGATCCCCAGAACCAGGATCACGCCCTGAGCAAAAGGCAGACGCTCAGCTGAGCCACTCAGGCATCCCAATTCTTTTTCTTCTACGAGTTAGAATATGACTAATCTTGGCATAATGGTTAAAGAGGGTTGTTATTGGACTGGCACAATAAAGGACTGTTTGAGGATAGATGTCTGAGACATGAAACTTAAACTGGAGCCCAGATGTCCATGTTGTGATTTCCTAGGAATAAAAGGTCTTAGTGTTCAGTAAATCCTGTCTTGACAAGACCGTTTTGATTTGTGTTTATATTCTTAGGTGACCGGGTTATTGATGTGGGATCTGAATGGAGAACTTTCAGCAATGATAAAGCAACAAAAGATCCATCCCGAGTTGGAGACTCTCAGAATCCTCTTCTGAGTGATGGAGATTTGTCTACCATGATTGGCAAGGTAATAAATCCACTTGGCAGGAAACATAAACTGTGGACTGAACTCCCAGCCTTTGAGAGTTTGGGAACTTTGCAAAAGTATCCTTCACTGCCCGCCCCCATGAGGAATTTTGACCTGAAAATAAAACTTACCAGTAATACTATTGTGAATGATTGTTCCCTTACACAGGTCTTCTTCTACCTTAAAGGGGAGACCAACAGATCGAAATTACATTCTATCTCAGGCCCTTGTTTCCATGAGGCACATTTTGCACAAAAATTGAATGTATCATGATCTTTGTGAGTTCATATTGATACGTTCCTTGAATATTATGGATGTCTTTCCCTCCCCCCACCCCCACATTACCTAAGATAAATTATAGCTCAGAATAGCCTGTTTTCCAATGGTGGATTCATGACTTACCTAAGCAATGTACGTTTGTCATCAGTAAGGTGAGAGTAAGAGTATTTATTAGAAAGTTGGAAGGTTAGGTGGGAATGTATGTAAAGTATTTATAGCCCAGCATGTAGCATGTGTTTAGTAAATGGTAGCTGCTACTGTTAGATAAGACAACAGCATAATTTGTCTGGCAGCTTGGCTGTTTTTTGCTCTTTTATCTGAATTGGAAGGAGTGGTGGCAATAATCCAAAGAACTAATCAAGGAAGGGGTACTATTTCAGGACTTGAGCTATACTACTGCATAGTTTGTCTTCAAGAAAATGTTATGAAAAAGCAGGTCATTAATTCTTTTTTCATACCCTATAAAATACATATAAAATTTGAAAAACATAATGTAGACTTGGGTAAGAGTTGATAGTATTATATTCAGAAATATCTTTAGCTGATTTCTGCATTTGTTTTAGCCTTATAGGTTTGGAGGAAAAGTATACGAAGGACATTTTAAAATCTGAGATTGCGACTAATTGACACTCTTTTTTTAGTGTTTAATTTTTTTTAAGTAGAAAATTCATGAGTCAAACATCAATGGAAAACAAACACAATTTTCCAAGATTTTCTTCACCCTTAACCCCCAAACTCAGTTCCCACTGCAGCCCTCTTTCCTCATCAGAAACCAGTAACCACTATCGCTAGTTTTCTCCTCTGTCCTTTGACAGTTGTTTATCTTACGTGGCAAAAGGAGCTTTTTAAGATGCTACATTTCTCATGTATTAGATTCTGTAGGTATTTGGGAATATTTCCGGACTTTGTATCCTTTCTCTGTCCTGGCCTAGTCAGTCGGACATCAAATCACTGAACTCTTAGTATCCAGTAGCTTTAGTTCTCCTCACTGCTCTGCCTTCTCAGCATTTGCTTCATTCATCTTTTCCATTTAAAGGTTAGGATCACTTTATTTAAAAAATAATTGGTTATTATTTTCAGTGAGGTTTTGGTTAGATATATTTGCATATTGACTTAAGGAAGATGAGCTTCTTCCTGATAAATCTTCTGTTCACAAACATAGTATGCCTTTCCATATGCCTTTAGTCATATGTGTCCTTCTAGATGGGTTTTCTTCATAAAGGTCTTTCATGTGTAAGTTGATTCCTAGAGACTTCTCTTTTTTGTTGTTTGTTTCTTTCAGGGCCTTATAACTGGTTAGTTATACATATGAAGGCTGTTGATTTCTGTTTAATTTTGACCTTGCCTCTAATGAATTCTGTTATTTATAGCAGTTTTACAGTGATTTTATATACAAAAATACTATCTGCAAAAAGTTTATCACTTCCTTCCCAAATTATTACTCCTAATTTTTCTCTTGCCTAATTTTATTTTTATTTTTAATTTTTAATTTATTTTAAATAAACTCTACCTCACAGTGGGGCTTGAAGCTTGAACTTAAAATCCCCCCAAGTTTGAGTTGCATGCTCTACTGACTGCACCAGCTAGGTGCCCCTTACCCCTCCCTTGCTCTGTTGCCTAACTTTAAAGTAATTATACCAGTATGGTTACATAAGTACATTATGTAATTACATCACATTGGCCAGTTTTCCTAGTATTCGCATATCTCAAGACACTGTGGGTATAGTTCCAATCCACCATAATAAAGCAAAATACCACAATAAAGGGAGTCAATTGCTTTTTTAAGCTTCCCAGTACATATAAAAGTCATATTTACACTATACTGTAGTCTGTTAAGGGTGTAGTAGCATTATGTTTTAAAAAAGCAATGCGGGCAGCCCGGGTGGCGCAGTGGTTTAGCGCCGCCTGCAGCCTAGGGCGTGATCCTGGAGACCCGAGATCGAGTCTCGCATCGGGCTCCCTGCATGGAGCCTGCTTTTCCCTCTGCCTGTGTCTCTGCCTTTCTCTCTCTCTTTATGAATGAATGAGCAATGCATATACTTTAGCTTAAAAATATTGCTAAAAAATGTTAACCGTCATCTGAGCTTTCAGTGAATTATGCTTTTTTTTGTGGGTGGAGGGTCTTGCTTCGATGTGATGGTTGCTGAATGGTAAGTGGCTGTGGCAGTTTCTTAAAAAAATGAAGTTTGCCCCATCAATTGACTTTTCTTTTCACATGTGATTTCTCTGTGGCTTGTGACGGTGTTCACTAGTGTTTTACCCACAGTAGAACTCTTAATTCCAGAATTAGAGTCCGTCCTCTCAAACCCTGCCACTGCCCTTTCAACTAAGTTTATTTAATATTCCAAACCCTTTGTTGTCATTTCAACAGTCTTCACAGCATCCACACCAGGAGTAGATTCCATCTTAGGAAACCACTGTCTTTACTCATCTGTAAGAAGCAGCTCCTCATCCTTGAAAGTTTGATCCTGAGATTGCAGCCAGTCAGTCCCATCTTCATTCAGTCCCTTCTCTTCATGAGATTGCTATTTGTCCTCTTGCTGCTTTCATCACATCTGCATTACTTCCTCCAGTGAAGTCCTGAATCCCTCCAAGTCCTCATGAGGGTGGGAATCAGCTTCTTCCAGTCTCCTGTTTATGTTGATATAATGACCTCTTCCCATGAATCACGAATGTTCTCAGTGGCATCTAGAGTAATGAATCCTTTCCAGGTCTTCAGTGGACTCTGCCCAGGGCCATCAGAGCAAACACCGTCTGTGGCACCTGTAGCCTATGAAATGTGTTTCCTAAATAAGAAGACTTGAAAGTTGAAATTACTCTTTGATCTACGGGCTGGAGAATGGATATTGTGTGAGCAGGCACGAGAACAACATGTAACCCCATCGTCCAGCTCCATCAGAGCTCTTGGGTGACCAGGTGCATTGTCAACAGTCATATTTTGAAAGCAGTCTTTTTTCTGAGCAGTTATTCTCAACATTTGGGCTTAAAATAATTAGTGAACAGATGTGCTATCATCCAGGCTTTGTTGTTCCATTTCTAGAGCACAAGCAGTGTAGCTAGCATAACTCTTAGGGGCCCTAGGATTTTCAGAATGGTACATGAGCATTGGCTTCAACTTAAGTCACCAGTTGCATTAGTCCCTAACAACAGAGTTAGGCTGTTGAAGCTTTGAAGCCAGGCATTGACCTCTCCTCTCTAGCTAAGGAAGTCCTAGGTGGCATCTTCCAATAAAAGGCTGTTTATCTACATTGAAAATCTGTTGTTGAGTGTAGTCACCTTCATGAATTCTCAAAGCTTGATCTTCTTGATAACTTGCTGCAGCTTCTACATCAGCACTTGCTGCTTCATCTTGTGTTTCATGTTTTATATTAGAGAGAGAGCTTCTTTCCTTATGTCTCAGGAACCAACCTCTGCAAGCTTCCAACTTTTCTCCTATAGCTTCCTCACCTCTCTGAGCCTTCACAGAATTGAAGAGAGTTAGGACCCTGCTCTGGATTAGGCTTTGGCTTAAGGGAATGTGGTGGCTAGTTTGATCTTCTGTCCCAAAGCACTACAACTTTCCCCCATATCAGCAAGAAGGCTGTTGCACTTTCTTATCATTTGTGTCTTCATTGAAGTAGCACTTTTAATTTCCTTGGCATTCACAACTTGGCTGTTTGACACAAGAGGCCCAGCTTTCAGCCCACCTTGGATTTTGACATGCCTTCCTTTACTAAGCTTAATCATTTCTAGCTTTCAACTTAAAGTGAGAAACGTGTGACTATTTCTCTGACTTAGAAGCCATTATAGGGTTATTAACTGGCCTAATTTCAATATGGTTGAGTCTCAGGGAATAGGGAGGCCCAAGGAGAGGGAGAGAGATGGGGAAACAGCTCCTCAGTAGAACACAAATTTATTAAGTTTGCTGTCTTAAAAGTGTGCAGTTTGTGGAGCCTCAAAACAATAGTAACATCAAAGATCACAGATCACTGTAAGAAATACAGTGAATAAATTTGAAATGTTACAAGAATTACTAACATGTGACAGAGACCTGAAGTGAGCAAATGCTGTTGGAATAAGGGTGCCAATAGACTTGCTCAACTTCGGGTTGCCTTAAACTTTCAATTTGTTAACAGTACAAAAACACGGTCTCTGCAAAGTGCAGTAAAGTGAAGCACAATAAAACAAGGTATGCCTTTTCTTCCCATTAATAATTGTGCTGGTTTTGGGCCTGGGAGAATGATTTTCTAATACAAAGAAATACCCATTTGTAATATTTTGTGAGTTTGAAATAAAAAAATGGCTTTTGAGTTTTGTTTGCTTGCCTTTATAGCACCTTTGGAGATGATCCTTTCATTTTTCTCCTTAGGTCTATTAGGTGATGGTTTATACTCTTGAGCTCTCTCACAGTTACTCATTTACACCATCTCAACCTGGTACTTATTCTACTGAGGATTAGAGAGGAGGCACAGGGTAGATTTCTTGGACTTATACAGTCAGAGCATATAAGTTCTGTCCTTAGAAATGTGTATTCAGATTTAAAATTTTTTTTGCATAAAGTTATAAAACCTTGTTTTACAGGGTACAGGAGCTGCAAGTTTTGATGAATTTGGCAATTCTAAGTACCAAAATCGGAGAACAATGAGTAGTTCTGATCGGGCAATGATGAATGCTTTCAAAGAAATCACTACTATGGCAGACAGAATCAACCTCCCCCGAAATATAGTTGTAAGTTTTTGTCTGTCTCCTTTAAGCCATTCTGACATTGACTTAGTGTAATTTATTGAACACATGAAATTTTGATATTGCAACTAATTAAATGGCCTAGAGTTAATTAAACTTAGTTTCTTTGCTTTGAAGGATCGAACAAATAATTTATTCAAGCAAGTGTATGAACAGAAGAGCCTGAAGGGAAGAGCTAATGATGCCATAGCTTCCGCTTGTCTCTATATTGCCTGTAGACAAGAAGGGGTTCCTAGGACATTCAAAGGTAAGTTTTTAATTGCAGAGATACAAATATTCTCTGTGTTAAAGTAACAGACCAAAGTCAAGGAACTTGGACACCATGTAACTAAGTCAGGTTTCCCTGGTTACATACGGTATCCATCTTGGTATCATTTCCAAATACCTCTTTAATTTGTTCTCTGACAAAAATTAATTCTGTGATCTGAACCATGTTCTTCTCAGGCTCTTTTCCCATGTAACGTCATTTTAGTCCATGTAAGCTCTGTGTTCTTTGCTTGTGAGATCTTTTGAGTTGACTGCATTTTGTGGCCTTTGAGGCCTGGTATCATAAGCCAGAGTATGCCTTTGTTACTGGTTAAGTCTGTACACTTGATGCACAGAAAACTATTTCTAAGACCATGCACAGGTCTCTACAGGTGAAGGAGTCAAGCCTTAGAAAGCATCAGGGACATTTTTCTCAAGTTATACAGTTTGCACTTTCACCCTTAAGTTGGAGGGTTTGAAAGAACTTGTATTTTTCATCCAGTTTGTATTCAAGATGAATATAGGACAGCTTATTCACAGTGCTGCGGTCTGTGACCCTTATTGCTCTGACTTTCTCTGCCAGAGTTCATTTCAGCTTAAGATTTTTATTACCTTTCATTCACCCATGAATATCTTACAATGAAGCAGTGGCTTTTTTTTTTTTTTTTTAATTTTTATTTATTTATTCTTGAGAGATAGAGACAGGCAGAGACACAGGCAGAGGGAGAAGCAGGCTCCATGCAGGGAGCCTGATGTGAGACTCGATCCCAGGTCTCCAGGATCACACCCTGGGGCTGAAGGCGGCGCTAAACTACTGAGCTAAACCACTGAACCACTGGGGTGAGGCAGTGGCTTTTATCCTCATCATCTTATTGTTTATTACAACTAAAACTAAGGCTTTTGTTAAATTTGTGTTTGGTAGTTTAATTTTTAG